>NW_025334019.1:600000-1168978 GCF_019186645.2 Phyllostomus hastatus
TGGCACTCAATCCAATGAGCCACACCAGCCAGGGCTATAAAATTTTATTTTGCAATACTTACAGTTTTACAGGAAGTTGCAAATAGTACAGAGTCCCATGTACCCTTCACCCAGTATCCCCCATTAATAAGAGCTTACATAAATATAGTACTACTTCAAAACTAACATATTGAAAATGGTATAATACTACTTACTAGATTGCAGAACTTATTTCATTTTTACATGTATTAATTTGTGGGTGTGTGTACATCTATGTAGTTTTAGTACAGGTATAAATTCACTAAATCAAGACCATAATCAAGGCACAAAACTGTTCCATCAGTACAAAGAAATTCCTTGTGTTATCCCTTTAACACATATATTCCACACCCCTCCAGTTCCTATGCCTGACAACTATTAATCTGTTCTTCATTTCCGTAATTTTGTCATTGCAAGGAAGTTATATAAATCAATTATACAGTATGTGACCTTTTGAGACTGCTTTTTAAAATATTCATCAGGATACCTTTGAGGGCCATCCAAGTTGCATGCGTCAACAGTCTATTCCTTTTGATTAAAGAGTAGTATTCCATGGTATGGGTGATTGGTGTTAATTCATTTAACTACTCAATTGCAGGACATGTGGGTTGCTTCCCGTTTTGGGCTATTTCAAATGAAAATGATAAGAACATTTGTGTACAGGTTTTCTTGCCAACACAGGTTTTTATTTCTCTGTGATAAATGTGTAGGAGTCAGATGGCTGGGTCATATGGTATATGTATGTTTAACTTTATTAAAATTTCATTTTACTTTCCAGCCATGTAGGAGAGATTCAGCTTGTATGCTCAACAGCATCTGGTATTTTAAAAATTTTTTCTTTAGCTGTTCTGATAAATATGTAGTAATAAATCACTGTGATTTTAATTTGTATTTCCTGATGACTAATGAAATTCAAGAACTTTTCCTGTGCTTACTTGCTATCCATATTATCCTCTTTAGTGAAATGTCTTTTGCTCATTTTCTAATTGGATTGTTGGTTTTTACTGTTATATATTCTACATTGATCAGATATATGGTTTGCAAATAATTCTCTGAATAACTTCGTCCTCTTAAATTTTTGCAGAGCGAAAGTTTTCATTTTGATAAAGTCAAACTTTTCCTTTTAGGATTGTGCTTTGGAGGTAAAGGCTGAGAAACTGTTGCTTAGCCCAAGATCATGAAAATTTTGCTATGATTTTAATTCTAAATTTTGTATAGTTTTACATGTTATAGATTTTGAGTTATTTTTTATATGAACTGCATTTTATGTCAAAGTTAATTTTTTGCCTTTGGGTGTCCAATTTTTCCAGCGTCATTTGTTGAAGTGACTATTCTTCCTCCACTGAACTGTTTTTGCATCTCTGTCAAAAATCAGTTGGTCACATACTATATCATCTTGCTTAATACTGCTTTATAGTGAGTCTTGAAGTCAGGTAATGTGAGTCCTTCCAACTTTTTCTTCAAAATTGATTTAGCTTATTTAATTTTATACTTGGATACGTTCATTTTTCCTATAGGGAAAGAAAAAAAAAATAGAGAAGAACTGTGGCTATGAGAAATTAGAGAAAATACAGCATTTATACTGCATATGCCTAGGGTAGTGGTTTGCCTTAGAATCAGCTGGGGAGTTCATGAAAATGCCTGGGTTCCACCTGGAGATGCAGTTTGACCTCCAAGTGATTCTGGTGCAAGTGGTTCTGGACTATATTTTAAAACATGAAAAATAATAATCTAAGGAGAAACAAAAACAAATCTAACACTTTGTCATTGATATTGAGATTGGGGCTCTTGTTGTTTACTTTCTTTATACTTCCTCCAGTTCCCACTGATTCCCAGTATGCAATAGGCCTGACTCTTTTCTGGAAACACACTTACTATTTGTGGTTACACATGGTAAGAATAATACAACAGAACTTTATAAAGTATGGTTTTTGTTATATTCTAAATCCTGAATACTTCTGGAAAAACACATTTATACTATAATGGAAGTTCCTAGGTAAATAGGATCTTCTTGATACAATTTTACTTTAGAATCAAATATGCTGGAATGCATCTATTTGGTTAGAAAGGCACTCACATAGATTCAACTTTGAGACATATCTCAGAATATATTTCAGAGATCAAGAAGGAAGACATAATCCTTGTGTACTTATTTATGTAACATAAACATCATAACTACAAAACTGAAACATTAAATACTTTTCTTCCTTCAGCTTATTCTAGAGAGTGCCTCTAAAAATGAATATAAATATTTCCAAGTTAAAAAAGGGGAAATAAAAATTTGAAATATACTCTCCCCAGAAATTGTATTACAGGTTACCCTTGCCAATGCACATTCCACAGCCTTTAAAAACAACCTTTAATATTCTCCTTAAATGATCTTGCAATGTCTTTTCTAAGCCAGTTACAGGTAGAGGGTTCTTTAAGCCCCAATGAAACTTTTAGGAAGACATCTTGTGTTTATTCCACACATAAAACTCATCCATTGGGATATAAAAAGAGATGCTCCATTGTCTGCCTACACATGAGATGCGTGAATTTTTGGACCATTGAAAAAAAATTTTTACCCCATTTTGTCTTCTCCTTTATTCTAGAGAAGAAAGTTCTTGCAGAAGCTCTTCCTTTTCTTGTTGCAGCTCCTGCAAATGTTGCTGATTTTGCTCCAGTCTGTCCTCCAACCACTGTAGGAGAGGCCCGCTGACTGCTGACATCTGACTGCACAGGTTCTTGGTAAACACTTCAATAGAAAAAACACATGAGATAATCCTCCACTGCCAGGAGCCCCTCAACTGTGAGCATAGAAAGAAGGAGATGGAGGAGGAAGTAGAAAAAGTGCAGTAAGTAGGTCTGGCAGATAATTTTGTACAGCCAGCCCGAGGAAAGCAAGAACAGCTGAGCAAAGTTACCTATTCTGAGGCATTCCTGAACGTCCCTGCATCTGTAGGCCAGAGGGAAGCCTAGCTAAGCAGAGAGCAGAAAATGACCAGCTCTTTACTCCTTTAGGCAAAAAGGCTATAAGAGCTATCTATAGAAGGGTTTCTTTTCCAAATCCTCAGCCCTTCCCACAGTATAAATGACAATAACTTCCTAGAGAGCTAGAACTCTGCCTTCTGTAACTTAGTTTTCCACAAGTCCAGTGGGAAAACTGCTTTGCAAATGTTATGTACACTGAAGAAATAAATACATTACTTTAACTCACTTGAAATCTTCTTTAAAATGAGGAAAAACCAGAGATGAAGAGTAAGAGAGTTTTATCATCTTTCATGCCTTACTATGATTGTTTAGCTTCATGGTGAGACAAGGATTTGATGGCACTCTAATTTTTTTAAACAAATTCCACCTAACAGAAGTATCTTTTTCTCTCTCATAGTACATGACTTACTGAAAATGACCACTGTAATATGGTGGGATATATCTCCCAAGATATGTGTGTATGTGTATGTGTGTGTACATGTGTGTATGTATACTTTAGAATAAAAATTGATTTTGGATGTTACTTTTTCCTCACATCAATATGCTATAGACCCCTTTCTGTTTCAGTAAAGATCTAGCTTTCCTTCTTAAGAGCTGTACAATATTCATTGGAATGGATATACCAATTTAATAAATCCTCTATTGATAGACATTTCAGTGGCATCTGTTTTTTTGCTATTATAAAGACTGCAGTTAATACCCTTTCAATTTATTTTTGTACCCTCGTCCTACAAAGTTTTGATGGATACATTTCTGGAAGTGGAGTTGCTATATACAAGTCCTTGCATATTTAAAAACTGATTATCCAGCATTTTCTAGATTATACTAAATTATACTTCCAGGAACAATACATGGGTATGTATGTTCACTTTTCTCAGTTTAATCTTTGCCAAAAAAATGTGAAAAACTAATAATTTTGTCTTAATCTATACTTTTTTAAAAAACTATTATGAGCAATTTGATTTTTCTATAGGAGTCTATAAAAGTCTTTAATTTTTATTTCTTTTCTTTCTGAGTTCAGGGTTTCAGATTATATTTAGGCCATTACCTCCTTAGAGTTTGAAAAATACCCTCTTATATTTTCCTCCCATATTTTTCCTTTTTTAAAAAGATTTTATTTATTTTATTTTTAGACAGGGGGGAAGGAAGGGACAGAGAGAGGGAAAGAAACATCAATGTGTGGTTGCCTCTTGTGCACCCCCTACTGGGGACCTGGCTCACAACCCAGGCATGTGCCCTGACTGGGAATGTAACCCACAGGTTCGCAGGCCAATGCTCAATCCACTGAGTTCGCAGGCCAGTGCTCAATCCACTGAGCCGCACCAGTCATGGCTGTATTTTTTTTTTCCTTTTAAAATGAGCTTTACAAAGGTGTAATTTACAGGCAATAAAATGAACCTATTTTAAATGTACAGTTCAGTAAGTTTTGGCAAGTGCACACACCTCATAACCACTTCTAGTCAAGGTACGGATCACCTCTATCAACCCACAGGCTCCTCTGCAAGTACCTTTGCAGTCAATGCACCTTCAGCTCTGGCTCCCACAGCTACTAATGTGCTTGCTGTCACCATAGAATAATTTTGCCTGTTCTTGAACTTCATATAAATGGAACTACAGAATATATAGCATTTTGTGTGGTGCTTCTTTCACTTGGCATACTGCTGTTATGATACATCCAGGTTGTTCATGTACCAGTAGTTTATACTTTTTGTTGCTGAGCAGTACTCGTTCTATGGATGGATCATACTTTGTCCATTCACCCACTGTCAGACACTTGGGTGTTTCCACTCTTTGGCTATTGTGAATAATGCTGCTATGAACATTCCTGTACATGTTTCTGTTTGAACACGTGCTTTCAACTCTTTGGGGTATATGCCTAGAAGAGGAGCTGGTGGGACATTTGGTCATTGTAATTGCTAACCCCTTTCCCAAAGTTGTTGTACCATATTTAACAGTAAAAGTTTAAATATAGCTGGAATTTATTTTTGTGTAGGAAGTTAGCTAGGAATCTGTTTCCCCCTAATGGAAATTGAATACATAGTAAGTCCATGAAGGTTAGGACTGTCGCTTTTGTTCAGGACTATGACCCAGTCCTAGAATAGTACCTAGCTGAGAGCAGGTACTCAAATGTTTCTTGAATGAATAAACTAAAAAATGGATCATCTCAATACTATTTAGTAAATAATTCATCCTTTTAAAATTGATTTGAAGTAATATCTTTCTTAAATATAAATTCATACACACACACATCCCTATTCCTTGGCTTGGTTCTACTGATTTGTCCCCTTTTGACTTAAATTACAATATTGTGGGGCTTTAGAGAATGGCAACATTTTATACAATGTCTGTCCAGAAAAAGTCCAGCAATTGTTAATAGAATGTTTTGCGCGACAATAACATAACCTGGCAGCCAAGGAGAGTAGACTTGAATGTGCATGCGTTAATGACAACTTCACTGTCCTACTCAGTGAGGGTGGTACTATGTAGCCATTGCATTCAAAATGATTGAGTAGAGCAATGAATTTGCATCAAATTTTGTGTTAGGCTTGAACATTCCTCCATGGAAACTATTCAGATGATTCAAAAGGTTTTTGGGTGTGATGCAATGAGTGTAGTGCAAATAAAAGTGTGGCACAAACACTTTAAAGATGGTCAAAAATCTGTTGAAAGTGATCCTTGTTCTGGAAGGCCTGCAAAAAGCAGAACACCTGAGAATGCTGAACATGTATGAGCTGCAATCAACAAAGATTGGCAGCTGACAGTGCAAGAACCAGAAGCTGATTGGGAGGTTACAAAAACTACTGTGTCCAAGATTTTGACTCAGGATCTTGACATTACACATGTGGCAAAATTCATTCTGCGGCTTCTGCTTCCAGAGAAGAAGTAATATTGTGCTGCAGTTGCTAGTGACTTGATTCAAACCTCTATCAGTGACCCAGATTTCCTCAAGAAGGTCATAACTGGAGGTGAATCGTAGATCTATGGCTATGATCCAGAAACGAAGGCCCAGTCGTTCCAATGGAAGTCACCTGGTTTCCATGCTCAAAGAAGGCGTGGCAAAGTCGCAGCAAGACCAAGACCATGTTAACTGTATTTTGATTGGGAAGGTGTTGCCCATCACAAGCATGCTGCTCCAGGCCAAACAATAAAAAATACTACCTCAGTGTTCTTCATCAGTTGAGAGATGTAATACAATGAAAATGGCTGTAGCTATGGGCAACTGGTGATTGGCAGCTTCATTACAACAACATGCCTGCTCATGCATCATGTATTGTTCAAGTTTTTTGGGAAACATCAAATCACCCAGGTGATTCAGTCCCCCTACAGCCCATATTTTGTACCCTGCAATTCCTGGCTTTTCTCAAAACTAAAATCACATTTGAAAGGGAAAGGATTTCAGACCATCAGTGAGTTTCAGGAAAAATACAACAGGGCAGCTGATGACAATTCCAACAAAGGATTTTGCAGAGTATTTTGAACAATGGAAGAGATGCCAAGAGAACTGTGTTAGGTCTCAAGGTGCTTACTTTGAAGGGGACTGAGGCGTCATTGTCCTATGTATAATGTTTCTTGTATCTTCTACCATAAATATTTCTATATTTCATAGTAAATGGCTGGAGACTTTCTGGACAGAGTTTGGTATATTACTAACTTTTAACTATTTGTCAGGTTTTACCTCCAGACAGAAATTATGGGACAAATATACTGAGCCATCTCTCGCTTCTTTTCTCTGCAAAGTAATTATCTGTAACATTTGAAAGCTTCCCCCTCTTCTTCACTGGTGACTCTGTCAGCCACTGGGGAAGACTGGACAGAATGGCCTGAGAGTCAGGGTTAGAGAAGAAGTGTGGGTGTATAGCTGTGTATGTTGCCAAAAAGTAATTTTATGTATTGTATTGAGCTTGCTGTTCCTTGCACTTGTATAGGTATTCCTTCTATATTTATTGGCATAAAACAATTTCCTCCCTCATACCCTCTCTTTCATCTGTCTGTCTGTCCATCCATGTCTTTCAACTCCCACCACAATAGGATGGTAGTGCTGTGCTAGAACCAAGTTAGACTACCTCATGAAAGCCAACTGTTGAAACTTCAGAAAGTTTGTGATCTGACTGAGGCCATGTTAGTGCTTTGAAATGAGCCATGGAGGGATATTATACCATGGAAACAGGCAAAACCACCAAATCAAAGCCCTCCCTGCTCCCTGAGAACTGGTTATTAAACATGTACCAGCATACTGCTGAGGAGGTCTATCATAAAACTTGTTCCTGTCTTTCCTCCAGTCCAGGGCATTCAATAGAAAAGTTGGAAGTAGGATTAATGAATGGCAAAGCTTTGGGAAGTGAAACTTGAGGATAACTTGTACTCATCACTTCAGTCACTGAAACAAAATTTACTCCTATCACCTTAGTATTTCAGAGAATACTGCTTATACTCAAGAAAAAAATATCTTACCTGAGCCATTATGGATCTTGGTCACTGAATCCAGATGTGTAAGACTAAAGGGATAAAATAGTTTAGGTTAGTAACAAAGCAGCAGTGAAGGGTCATGGATTATATAACAAAATGATAAACTGCCCCAGACCTCTGCCAATCTGGATTAGATGAATATGTATACTTTAAATTCCCATTATTATTCAATTTTTCACGATTTTTGAGAAGTGACTCTATTCAGAACTTTGATGTAATTCAAAGAGATGATGTTGAAATTACTGTCTCACTGAAGCCTTCGCATAGTATTGGGCAAGACCCAGTGCTTGGCATCAGGGCTACTAAGATATTGTAATTTATTACTTTTTTACATCCAAAAACGTGTCTTTGCCCTTGGAGGATCCAAAGTGCAGCAGGAGATGAACAAACGTTAACACTGTTTTCATACAGTGTGAGAAACACTGTGTTTGAAGACCGCTGTAGTCCATTCTCACAGCATTCTCACAGAGAGGGAAAAGGAAAGTGTGCTCAAGAGTTCAGCTGCTAAGATGAAAGGACAGAAGAGGTCAATTGAGACTGGGATCTAGAAGTGGAGAAGAGGAGCAAGGAAAGTTTCTACCTGTGAATCCTTCTATATGCATCCTGCTCCTCTTGGCAAAGTATCTTGGGCAGCTCAACTGCTGATTCAAGGCACACTTTCCCAATGGTTACATGAGGTACAATGTGGATTGGGATTTCAATTCTCTCATACCTGAAAGACAATCAACTCAAGTAAGTTTTTTGTTTCCAACTTTCTTGAGTTATAACTGGCAAATAGGAATCACATATATTTAAGGTTTACAAATTGATATTTTGACACACATTGTGAAAAATGATTACCTCATTCAAGCTAATTAACATATTCATCAACTCACATAATTACCATGTTTGTGGTGAGAACACTTAAGATTTACTTTCTTAGCAAAATGCAAGTTTTAATACAGTATTGTTATCTTTAGTCACCGTGTTGTACATTAGATCTCCAGAAATCATCCTGAAACTTTGTACCCTCTAACCAACACTTCCTCAGCTTCTCCTCCACCAACCCACCCCTGGCAACCACCATTCTACTCTCTGCTTCTATGAGTTTGACTATTTTAGATTCCACATATACGTAAGATCATATGATATTTGCCTTTCTGTATCTGGCTCATTTCACTTAGCATAATGTTCTCCAGGTTCATCTATGTTGATGAAAATGGCATGTATATACTCATACATACACACATATCCCATTTTCTTTATCCATTTGTCCACTGACAGACATTTAGGTTGTTTTAGTATCTTAGCTATTGTGAATAATGCTGCATGAGCACAGGAATGCAGATATCATTTTTTTTATCTTTTTTTAAAGATTTTATTTATTTTTAGAGAGGGAAGGGAGAGAGAAAGAGAGAGAGAGAAACATCAATGTGCGGTTGCTGGGGGCCATGGCCTGCAACCCAGGCATGTGCTCTGACTGGAAATCGAACCTGCGACACTTTGGTTCGCAACCTGTGCTCAATCCACTGAGCTATGCCAGCCAGGGAAGAATGCAGATATCATTTTCAGATCCATATTTAATTTCCTTTGGATATGTACCAAGAAGTGGCTCAGTTTTTAATGCTCAGTTGTCATAATCAGAAGTTTAATCTATAGTTTTAATAGAAATTTGGGGATATGGCATGCTTCAAAGGTTAAACATTCCTATAATTCATTTCAGTAGCTCAGCTTCAAAGTGGACAGAGTTCAAACTGAATCCATCTGGGGAGGAAATTGGAAGTACATTTGCACAGTCAGTATACTCTAATCTCACAGAAAATCTGAGGCCACTTCTACAAACTTAACAGAAGCTTTGGGACCTCAAGGTCCTTATGTTTGTTCCCCAGACCAGGTAATAGCAAATTAATATTGTTTTTGGTCAGGAAGTTGCCAGTGGGATTGAACACTGATCACAAAGCCTGAGGAAGAGGAACTGCAGACTCTTTGATGACTCCATTAGATTCAGTATGTAGGTGGGGTTACTCATCTAAATGTTTACTTGTGCTAACTCAGCGTTCACCAGTGGCACTTACTTCCCATTCTCTTCCCTGGGGCGGGGGGAGTAAGAAATTCACAATCCCTTGCATTTTCATGCTATGTGGGAGAATTGGCTTTGCTTACAACTAAGGCCAACCAATCCACCTTCACCTACTTCTCGCCCCAAATACACCTAAACTCAACCTGCTAGTGGGTTCACTGTAGCATCCAGGTTGAGGGCTTCTGGCACTGTGAGACCCCATTGGCACACTGCGATACAGCAGCATAAAATCTAGCTCTCCTCTCTTTCTTTCCCACCCAGCAGAATGTGTCTGGGCCCATACCACAATCCAGATGGAACACAAATGATGGAGGATTATAAACACCCTCCCTACATCTAAGTAGTCAAAGAGAAACTCATGAAAGAGTATGCCATAGCTGCTTGTGGTTTGCAGAAGGTTCTTTAAAGTAATACACTGTGACTATTATTCTGATTTCCCAGAAATCCCGAAGAAGTCAATCTGCTATTGCTGTTAGTCTGCTTAGCAGTGTTTCCCACTGAGTTTGTCAGAACCAATGAGCAGTAATGGTTCCAGTGGTCCACTGAGACTGAATATACATCTTCATAAACTCCTAGTGGAAAGAGCTAGAACTTCTGCCAGTTTATTCAAAACTACAGTCTCAGGACTTTGGTAGGCAGAGACCCAAAGTTTAGTAGGGAATCTCCTTCTGCTAATGAACTAGATGGTTAAGACCAATCATCCTGTTGAGAGCAACTAAAGTAGCTGGACGGAATAAAATAGCATCTTTTGGAAGTTACTAGGTAACCCAAAGCAGCAAGTAATTGTGGGGTCAAGATCTGGGAAAGGAGGAAAATTCAGAGATGAGCCTGACATTCAGTGACAGTATTCCTAGAAAAGCATTTTCTGGTTTCAGAGAAGGAAGCTTACTGGCTGGGAAAGTTGAAGATAATTTCCCAAAAGGGCTTACAGGTGTTGGGTGACAAAATAGGCATTCAGGGCTTGTCAGATGGGAGAGGCCATGGCAAATTGCTTCCAGGCTTTGGATTAGGACCTTAACAGAATATGTACTAAGAGTACAATTGGAGGTGGCTAACTTTGAATCATCCCAATTCCTAAATGGATTAATATGAGCTGATAATTCTGCTACCAGTTATGATGTAGTTTACCAAAGACCATTATAACCTCCAAAATAACAAGAAAACAGACAAAACAAAAAAATGTGGATTTTTAAAAAGACTCCAGAGAACTGTGGATATCAAGATAAATCTAAATGAACTACATTCCTGAGAAAAACAATGATATGAGTAGAGACCAGTGGCTGCTCTCCTCCCTGGGGATATCTGTGTTGTTTGGGGACACAGAGTGAGGCTTGTCACACACAGATGAATGTTGCTGGGCTAGGAGAAATGTAATGGGGCTTGTAATAATCGTGGGATAGTGTGATGAACTGATATATGGAGAAGCCTAAAAAACAGTCGGTTCTCTCCTCCTGCTGATTTTACCCCACAGGCAGGACTTGCTGAAAATATAGACACATAGGAAGCTGGGACCTGAGCTAGAACACAGAAGGATACTCATAATTTAATGTTGGTTAGACCTAAAGTTGCTGCTAAGAGCTGGGAACTGGAATACACCTAGGACAGATCTCACCCTGTGCAAAAATTCCAGCAAAATGAAAGTAAAACAGAAAATAACAAAAGTACCAACACAGCTCTGACACAGCTAACTTTTGGTTGGATGAGTGATGTGATGAGTCTCCCATTCTAGTTGTTTGATAGGGGAATGGGCATGACCTCTCTGGGGAATAGTAACATTTAGTCTAATCTCCATGGTAATTTTAATTGCTCTGCCATAAAAGGCTTAAAAGGAGAAATGAGGAAATATGAAAATATTACAAATGATCAGAGAAAAAATCCATAGAGGAAGATGCACAGATGACATGGATATTGGAATTACTAGACAAGGAATTTTAAAATAACTATTAATATGTGTTAAGAAATTAGAAGGGAAGATGGACAAAAATGGATGGAAAAAAATGAAGAATTTCAACACAGAAATACAAGCTCCAAAAAGGAACCAAATGGGGTGAACGTGAGCAAGATGGTAGACTAATGAGCTTCAGGACCTCACATTGACACAGAATCACTGAGTTAACAATGACATATAGAACACAACATCTTCAAGAGAACTCTAGAGATCAACTGAGAAGTTATAGCACCCAGACCAGTATAAAACCAAGAGGAGATCCCAGTGAAGGGTACAAAAATTCATGGTACCCTGCATGCCTCTTCATGCCCATCCCCCTATCTGACGTAGCATGGCAAAACTGGGAAGAAACCTCCCATAATGTGGATCCTCTCTCAGGATGGAAACAAAAGAGTAGACCTTGCATCTAACATTCTTGCTTGTCTGGGAACTACCCAAGGGACTGGATTTTTAGTGGCCTTGCTTGGAAGCCACTGAAAAGAAACACAACCACTGCTGCATGTTAGAGCTGTAGTTCCATAGACACAGGCCAAGCAGAGCAAGAGGTTACAGGCTTCTGAGAAGAAGCAGGGACAAAATCATTAGGGAACTTTATTTTGGCTTCCTTAGGGAATTTGAGACAACTAAAAGCACATGCACAAGCACAGAGATGTATCCTTAAAATGGTTTGAGAGGTCCTAGAATCTCTAGCTAGACTGATCATTGAAGGTCTTCCTCTGCATAAAGCCAGTCCATGAAGACAGATGGTTGCTATTCAAATGCCCAAACCTCAATAACAAAACATCACAAAGCATATGAAGAAAACAAGGAAACGTGTCCCAATCAAAGAAACAAAACTCTAGAAACTGACCCTAAAGAAATGTAAATCTATGAGCTTCCCGAAAAAGAATTAAAAATAACTGTCATAAAGATTCTCAGTGAGTAAAAAGAGAACAAAGATAGACAACTGAATAAAATTATGAAAACAATGCATGAACAAAATGACAACATCAAAAACCAGAAACTATTAAAAAGAACCAAACAGAAATTCTGGAGTGGAAAAACACAATAAATTGAATGAAAAAAATTCATTAGAGGGGCTCAACAACAGACTTAATAAGGCAGAAGAAAGAATTAGTCTTGAAGACTCTGGTCAAGATGGTGGCATGAGTAGACATGGTTTGCCTCTTCACACAACCACATCAAAATCACAACTAAAATATACAACAATCATCACTCAGAACTGTCAGAAATCGAGTTGAATGAAAGTGTGACAACTACAGAATTAAAGGAAACCACACCCATCCAGATTGATAGCAGGGGCATTAAGGTGGAACAGCCTGGTCTTTGACCCACATGTGGTGGATAAAAATTCAGGAGGGATATCTTAGGAACGAGGAGACCAAGGCCCCTCAGCCCAGGATTCCAGTGCCAGGAAGATAAGTCCTCACAACTTCTGGACACAAAAACCAGGGCAGATTGAGTCAGTGGAAGAAACTGCTGGATAACCAAGCAGTTCCTCTTAAAAAACCCACACACAGACTGACCTACTCAGATTCACTCCCTCTGAGTTCCAGCACCAGTAGTACACAGGGAGAAACTGAGTGTCTGGCATCTAGGTGAGCAGAGGCCATTGTCCCTTTTCTAAACCCTCTTCCCACAGAGCCAGCAACCTGATACCATATCTGAGACTCCATCAACCTGGCTAACAGCATTTGATGTGCCTTGGAGATCCCCAGAGATTCTGTCCCACTGAGGTTATGGGACCACCCAAGCTGCTTTTCCACATGAAGGCTGGTCCTGGCTCATGCTTCATAACTTCCTAAATCCTCTCAAACAAAGAACAGTTGGCCTCAGTGAGCCCCAGGCCTGACACCAGAAGCAGCCAGCCTAGATTCACAGCTTGGCTTCACCTGGGAATTTGAAAGCCAAGCACCAGTAACAGCCATCTCAGATTGCTTTATAGCACAGGCAGGGTGGCCTCAAGCAAAACACAGGTGGAGATTGACCTTGACCTACACCAACTGGGAAATCCCAGGGTCAGTGCATCCAGATGACAGCTACAATTCAAATTAGAGTACCACCACCTTGTCCCTGCACAACTGATCCTCCACAGAAGGTGGAGGTTGGTGGGAAATAGTCACAGCCAATCCTTGTAGCTCACTGGCCTAGGTAAATTCCTCCCATTGATCTGCCAATAGCAACCAAGGCTCAACTACAAGAGAAGGGTGTTCTCAGCCTACACAGAGGGCACACTTTGAGTACCTAGCTTGGGTGATAGGGAAGGCTGTGCTACTGGACCCTACAGGGCACCTACTACATTAGTCCATACTAACAAGACAAGGAGTCCAAAAAGCTCTACCTCATATATAAAACAAACACAGGGAGGCTGCTAAAATGAGGAGACAAAGAAACATGGCCCAAATGAAAGAACAGATCAAAACTCCAGAAAAGGAGCTAAATGGAGACAAGCAATCTATTAGATGCAGAGTTTAAAACACTGCTTATAAAGAAGCTCAAGGAACTTAGTGAGCGCCTCAGCGGCATAAAAAAGGCCCAGTCAGAAACGAAGAATATACTAATTGAAATAAAGAATAATTTATAGGGAAACAACATTTGAATGGATGAAGCGAACAATCAAATCAATGATCTGGAACACAAGGAAGTAAAAAGCAACCAATCAGAACAACAAAAAGAAAAAAAATCCAAAAACATGAGGATAGTATAAACAACCTCTAGGACAACTTCAAGAGGCTCAACATTCGCATCATAGTGTGCCAGAAGAAGAAGAGAAAGAGGAAGAAAGTAGAAATCTATTTGAAAAAATAATGAAAGAAAATGTCCCTAATTTGGTGAAGGAAATAGACAGGAGAGTCCAGGAAGCACAGTCCCAACAAATTGGATGCAAAGAGGTCCACTCCAAGACACATTGTAATTAAAATGTCAAAGGTTAAAGAAAAAGAGTCTTGAAAGCAGCAAGACAAAATAAGTTAGTTATCTACTGGGGAAATCCCATAAGACTGTCAAATGATTTCTCAAAATAAACTTTGCGGGCTACAAGGGATTGGCAAGAAATATTCAAAGTCATGAAAAGTAGGGACCTACAGCCACAATTGCTCTACCTAGCAAAGCTATCATTTAGAATCAAAGGGCACATAAAGAGCTTCGCAGACAAGAACACACACACACACACACACACACACACACACGAGAAATAAGATGATCAAAACTATGAAGAATAAAATGGCAAACAATACAAATCTATGAACAATTGAATCTAAAAACAAACTAAGCAAGCAAGAAAAACAGAGTCATGGATACAGACAGTGTTTTGATGGTTGCCAGATGGGAGAGAGGTGTGGGGGAATAGGTGAAGAAGTGAAGGAATTAAGAAGTCCAAATAGGTAGTTACAGAATGACCACAGAGATATAAAGTACAGTATAGGAAATGGAATAACCAAAGAACTTATACAAATGACCCATGGACATGAACAAAGGCGGGGGGATTCCCTGAGGGAGCGGGAGGTGCTAGTTGGAGGATGGCAAAGGAGAAAAATTGGGACAACTGTAATAGCGTAATCAATAAAATGTAACTTAAAAAAGATAAGCCCCAACTAAATTCTGTCTATAAGAAACTAATTTTAGCCCTGGCTGGCGTAGCTCAGTGGATTGAGCGCGGACGGGGAACCAAAGTGTCCCAGGTTCGATTCCCAGCCAGGGTACATGCCTGGGTTGCAGGCCATAACACCCCAGCAACCGCACATTGATGTTTCTCTCTCTCTGTCTATCTCCCTCCCTTCCCCTCTAAAAATAAACAAATCTTTAAAAAAATAAGTAAATAAAATCTTTTAAAAAATTTAAAAAAAGAAACTAATTGTATGTGTAAGGTTACAATTAGGCTGAAAATATGGAAAAAGATATTCTACGTAAATAATAACCAAAAGAAAGCAGGGCTATCTGTACCAAAGCAAACAAAATGGACTAAGTCAAAAACTTAAAAGGGACAAAGACTATACCAGAATAAACTATACGTCACAATGCCATAAAAATCCTAGAGGAAATCATAGGCAGTAAAATTTCAGATATCTCATATAGCAACATTTTTGGTGCTATATCTCCTAGGGCAAAAGAAACAAAAGAAAAAATAAACAAATGGGACTACATCAAATTAAAACACTTCTGTACAGCTAAAGAAACCATCATACAAATGAAAACGGAACCCACTATATGGTAGAACATATTTCCCAATGATATATAGGACAAGGGTTTGATCTGCAAAATTTATAAAGTACTTACATGACAACACCAGGAAGACAAACAATCCAACAACAAAAAAAATGGTCAAAGGACCTAAATGGACACTTCTCCAAGAAGGACATACAGATGTCCCAGGGACTCAAGAAAAAATGCTCAACATCACTAACAATCACAGAGATGCATATTAAAACCACACTGAGATATCATCTCACACCTGCCAAAATGGCCATCAATAATCAACAAACAAGCACTGGAGAGGATGTGAAGAAAAGGAAACCCTAGTACATATATGGAAAACAATATGAAATTTCCTCAAAAAATTAAAAATGGAACTGGCTTTTGACGTAGCAATTCCATTGCTGGGAATATACCCTAAGAATCCCAAAACACCAATTCAAAAGAATATATGTTCATAGCAGTGCTATTTACAAATAGCCAAGATTTGGAAACAGCCTAAGTGCCCATCAGTAGATGAGTGGATTAAAAACTGGAACATTTACACAATGGAATACTACTCAGCAGTAAAAAAAGAAGGAATTTGTAGCCTTTGTGACAGCATGGATGGAACTGGAGACTATTAAGCTAAGTGAAATAAGCTAGCTGGTGAAAGATAAATACCATATGATCTTACTTATAAGTGGAATCTAATGAACAAAATAAGCTAACCAGAAAAATAGGACCAGAGACATAGAAACATGGAACAGACTGACAGCTGTAAGAGGGGAGGGTTTGGGCAGGGACTGGTTAAAAGAATGTGAAAGGATTAGTCAAAGAACATATATGAATGGTGAGGACTGACATGCACAGTGGACATGCACAATGGTGAGAACTGACCTGGGGTGGGGGACGGGCTTGGTGGAAGGGGGCAAACTGGGAAAAATTGAGACAACAGTGGACTTCCCGCCAAAATGGAGGTGTAGATAGATACACTGCTTCCTCAACAACTAAAAGAAGAACAACAAATTTTAAAACAAAAAACAACAAGAACTGTCAGAAAATCAAAATGTATGGAAGTCCGAAAACCAAGGAGTTAAAGAAGAAACATTCACCCAGACTGGTAGGAGGGGCAGAGATGGGCAGCTAGGGTGGTCAGGACTCACGGCAAGGCAGTGGCTGGAAGACCAGGGTGAGGGCAGTGGCACCTGGCAGACCAGGTGAGGCAGCAGCTAAAGGAGCAGGCATTCCATATTTGCATGCAGATAAATCAGGAGGAACAACTGAGAAGCCAGACAGACCACATAACCCAGGGTTCCAAAGCAGGGAAATAAAGCTTCAAAGACTCTGACTGAAAACACCTGTGGGGCTTAAGGTGCCAGGAGAAACTCCCAGCCTCAAAGGAGAGTTCATTGGAGAGACCCACAGGGTCCTAGAACATACACAAAACCACCCACCCAGGAATCAGCAACAAAAGGGCCCAATTTGCTTGTGTGTAGCCGGGGAAGTGACTGAAAGCCAACCAAGAGCCAAGCAAGCTGTACTGTTCCCTGTCTGACCCCTCCCCTACATACAGTGCCACAACACAGCTACATGGCTTGCTCCACCCTGGGGAATACCTAAGACTCTGCCCTTACTACAAAACATGTGGGATGAGACAAAAAATATATAGCCCAAATGAAAGAACAGATCAAAGCTCCAGAAAAAATACAACTAAGCAACAAAGAGATAGTCAACCTATCAGATGCACAGTTCAAAACACTGGTAATTGGGATGCTCACAGAAACGGTTGAGTATGGTCCCAAAATAGAGGAGAAAGTGAAGGCTATGAAAAGTAAAATAAAGGAAAATGTACAGGGAACCAGCAGTGAAGGGAAGGAAATACAGACTCAAATCAATGGTTTGGAGCAGAAGGAAGAAATAAACATTCAACCAGAACAGAATGAAGAAACAAGAATTCAAAAATATGAAGAGAGGCCTAGGAACCTCCAGGACAACTTTAAACGTTCCAACATCCAAATCATACAGGTGATAGAAGGAGAAGAACAACAGCAAGAAATTGAAAACTTATTTGAACAAATAATGAAGAATTTCCCCAATCTCATGGAGGAATTAGACTTCCAGGAAGTCCAGGAGGCTCAGAGAGTCCCAAGGAAGTTGGACCCAAGGAAGCACACACAAAGGCACATCATAATTATATTACCCACAATGAAACATAAGGAAAGAATCTTAAAAGCTGCAAGAGGAAAGGAGACCGTTGCCTGCAAAGGAATTCCCATAAGCCTACCAGCTGATTTCTCAAAAGAAACCTTACAGGCAAGAAGGGGCTGGAAAGAAGTATTCCAAGTCATGAAAGACAAGGACCTACATCTGAGATTACTCTGTCCAGCAAAGCTTTCCTTTAGAAAGGAAGGGCAGATCAAGTGCTTGCCAGATAAGGTCAAGTTAAAGGAGTTTATCATCATCAAGCCCTTATTATATGAAATGTTAAAGAGACTTATCTAAGAAAAAGAAAATCAAATATATGAACTGTAAAATGACAACAAACTCACAACTATCAACAACCAAACCTAAAAAAAAGGCCAAAAAAAAAAATCAAACTTAGGAAACAACTGGAACAGGAACAGAATCAGAAATGGAGATCACATGGAGGGTTACCAACAGGGGAGGGGGAGGAGGAGAAGGAGAAGGAGAAAGGAGGATAAGGTACAGGGAATAAGTAGCATAAATGGTAGGTAGAAAATAGAAAGGGGGGTTAAGAATAGTATAGGAAACAGAGAAGCCAAAGAACTTGTATGTACTCCCCAAGGACATGAACTAAAGGGAGGGAATGCAGGTGGCAGGGGGTGTACAGAGTGGAGGGGAATAAAGGGGGGAAATGAGGCAACTGTAATAGCATAATCAATAAAATATATTTAAAAAAACTTCAGCCCTGGCTGGCGTAGCTCAGTGGATTGAGCGCGGGCTGCAAACCACACATCGCAAGTTCGATTCCCAGTCAGGGCACATGCCTAGGTTGCAGGCCATGGCCCCCAGCAACTGCACATTGATGTATTGATGTTTCTTTCTCCCTCCCTCTCTCTCTCTCTGTCTCTCTCCCTCTCTCTCTCCCCCCTTCCCTCTCTAAAAAATAAATAAAATCTTTTTTTTTTAAAGAAACCTTAAAAAAAAAACCTTCAATGAATGCATTGGAAGATTAAATCAACAATATACCTGAGAAATTAGAACAAAAACAGAGACAGAAAATATGACTTAAAAGGGTCACTGTGGTCAACCTAGGACCTTTAATATCTGACTAATAGTACCAGAAAGAGAAAGGAAATACAGGGGAAGGAATTATCAAGGGACAGAGAAAAGTAACATGTATCTTTTAAAAGGGCCATTCAAACTTCCAGCCAACATGGAGGCATAGGTAGACACATTGTGCCTCCTAACACAACCAAAAGAAGGGCAACAACAAATTTAAAAAGAAAAAACAACCAGAACTGACAGGAAATCGAACTGTATAGAAGTCTGACAACCAAGGAGTTAAAGAAGGAATATTCATCCAGACTGGTAGGAGGGGTGGAGACGGGCAGCCAGACAGAAAGTACTCTTGGCAAGACAGCAGCTGCAGGATCGGGGTGGGCAAGGCGGTGGACTGCAGACTGGGTGGTCCCATATTCACACGCAGATAAATTGGGAGGACCAACTGGGGAGCAAAGACAGACTACACAACCCAGAGCTCCGATGCAGGGAAATAAAGCCTCAAACCTCTGATTGAGAACACCTGTGGGGGTTGAGGCTGCAGTGGGAGAAACTCCCAGCCTCACAGGAGAGTTCATTGGAAAGACCCACAGGGTCCTAGAATTTACACAAACCCACCCACCCAGGAATCAGCACAAGGGTCCAATTTGATTGTGGGTAGCGGGGGAAGTGACTGAAAGCCGGCAGAGAGCTGAGCAAGTGGCATTGTTCCCTCTCGAACCCCTTCCGTACATACAGTGTCATAACACAGCGATGTGGGTCACCCCACTTTGGTGAACACCTAAGGCTCTGCCCTTACTACATAACAGGTGCACTGAGACCAAAAAAAAAAAAAGCCCCAAATGAAAGAACAGATCAGAGCTCCAGAAAAAATACAACTAAGCGATAAAGAGATAGCCAACCTATCAGATGCACAGTTCAAAACACTGGTAATCAGGATACTCACAGAATTGATTGAATAGGGTTGCAAATTAGATTTTAAAATGAAGGCTATGCTAAGTGAAATAAAGGAAAACATACAGGGAACCAACAGTGATGGGAAGGAAACCAGGACTCAAATCAATGGTGTGGACCAGAAGGAAGACAGAAACATTCAACCAGAACAGGATAAGAAACAAGAATTCAAAAACATGAGAAGCTTAGGAACCTCCAGGACATCTTTAAACATTCCAACATTAGAATCACAGGGGTGCCAGAAGGAGAAAAGTAAGAGCAAGAAATCGAACATTTATTTGAAAACATAATGAAGGAGAACTTCCCCAATCTCTCAAAGGAAACAGACTTTCAGGAAGTCCAAGAAGCTCAGAGAGTCCCAAAGAAGTTGGACCCAAGGAGGAACACACCAAAGCACATCATAATTACATTACCCAAGATTAAAGATAAACAGAGAATCTTAAAAGCAGCAAGAGAAAAAGGAGACAGTTACCTACAAAGGAGTTCCCATAAGACTGTCAGCTGATTTCTCAAAAGAGACCTTGCAGGCAAGACGGGGCTGGAAAGAAGTATTCCAAGTCATGAAAGGCAAGGACCTACACCCAAGATGACTCTATCCAGCAAAGCTATCATGTAGAATGGAAGGGCAGACAAAGTGCTTCCCAGATAAGGTCAAGTTAAAGGAGTTCATCATCACCCAGCCCTTATTGTATGAAATGTTAAAGAGACTTATCTAAGAAAAAGAAGATAAAAATATGAAGTGTAAAATGACAACAAACTCACAGTTATTAACAACCAAACCTAAAACAAAAACAAACTAAGCTAACAGCTAGAATAGGAACAGAATCACAGAAATGGAGATCACATGGAGAGTTATCAACAGGAGAGTGGGTAGGGACAGAGGGGGAAAAGGTACAGAGAATAAGTAGCATAAATGGTAGGTAGAAGATAGACAGAGGGAGATTAAGAATAGTATAGGAAATATAGAAGCCAAAGCACTTATATATATGACCCGTGGACATGAACTAAAGTGCGGGAATGCGGGTGGGAGGGGGTGTACAGGGTGGAGGGGAATAAAGGGGGGGAATGGGACAACTGTAATAGCATAATCAATAAAATACATTTAAAAAAGAATAGAGAAAAGGACATGACACATCTGTTCTACTAATTTAGTGGACATGGACAGAAAAAGTCATGAGAGATGAAGCTGTTAATGTATCACTTTATGTTGGGGCATGAAGTCCATGCCAGAGAAGTATATTGGGTCCTGGCTGTTGTGGCTCAGCGGACTGAGTGCTGGCCTGCAAACCAAAGGGTTGTCAGTTCTCAGTCAGGACACATGCCTGGGTTGCAGGCCAGGTCTCCAGTTGGGGCCATGTGAGAGGTAATCACACATGGATGTTTCTCTCCCTCTCCTTCTGCTTCTCTTCCCCTCACTCTAAAAATAAATAAATAAAATCTTTTTTAAAAAAGTATATTGGCTAAGTGAAGGTGAGCACTGACTATGAATAGAAGGACTGCTGCCCTGACTCTTAAAACCAGCACAACACCAGGAAGTCTTTCTCTTCAGCATAAGGTTGTTTACATCACCTCCCCAACACTGCAGATGCCATCTTATGGAGTCAAACATCAGGAGAAAGGGAAGCAACTAAAGGATTGGGAAATTATCCCCCGGAGTGATTTAAACTTGGAGGATCTTTAAATTATGGGATTGGATTGAATTATAAATAGTATTTCTTCTTCCCAGGTAGTAGGTAGGTTATGGATTGTTCTACCTGGGGATACAGGAAAATAACAATAGTAGAGAATTTCCCAGAGCTGAAGGAGAAGTGCTGTCTGATCTGCCAATTTCAATCATAGAATAACCACAACTTAGCTGTATCATAGAAAGTTTCACAACCTCAAGAATACAGAAGTTCTTAAAAGCTGTCAGAGAAGGAAAAAAAAGTCCCCTACAAAAGAATAAGAATTGGACTGGTTGAATCATCAACAACACTGGATGTTTAAAAACAATGAAATGATGCCTTTAAGGTTCTGAGAGGGAAAATGCTGATATAGAATTCTTTCTCCATTAAGGTTATTAATAAAGAATAATTTTTTTCAGACAAGCACAGGCTCAGAAGGTTTAGTTCAAATGTGCACATTTCTTAGGAAGTTACTAGAAGTCTTTAACAGCAAAATGACAGAGTCAACCAAGAAAGGTCACATGAAAGCCAGACAACAACAGATCCAACCCAGGAGGATAATGAAGGAAAGTGCCAGGACATCAACTGAGACCAGATTAGGGCAGGAAGAAGGAGGGTTTCAGGGAACAATCCTAGGAAAAGCAGGGAATCCAAAGAATTTTATATTACTCCCAAGAATTTGGAGCTCAGTAAGGTGATAAAGGCAGAAAATTAAAGAGGGGAAAGCCATTCCAAAACCTTATGAAAAAGCAAGATATACAAGAAAGAAAATAGAATCAAAGTATATCACTTTATACTGCTTGGTTTTACATGGAATAATATTTACATAATCATAATATAAATGCTTTATTTTCTACTCTTAGAATCAACTAGTAGATGAAGCACAGATTATTTTTACACAATTATTTTTACAACACAGAACACAATTATTTGCAACTGTGAAAACATAAAGGTTTGTGGTAAAACTGCAAGTAACAGTAGGGAGCCTAAAGACATTGCCCATTGTCTGTTGTTGATAAAATAAATAAAAAGGGTAAACTTCATTTAAGATTAGAAAAGTAACCAACAGAAAAATGAAAAGTAGTAATAAAAGTGCCCCAAACAAAATGAAGATGGGGCAGTGCAAGTAAACCTTCATTTGTGAGAGCAAGATAATGTAATAATAAGAATAGATATTATCTAAAGTTAGTAAATTAAGAAAGGATATCAAAAGTATATTTAGAGATATCAAAATAACATGAGAACTAAAAACAGAATTAGGAGAAAGAAGTGGTTCCTTTTGACTGAGACTGTTTATTCTAAGTTCTTCCATACCATTGGATATTTTTATTCATGTGCATCCATTACTTTGATGAAAATTGTAGAAATTAAAGTTACTTGATGAAGGAACACTTTTGTATGGTTCGATATCCCAAAGCTATATAAAGGATAATAAAGTCTCCACACCCCCTACTTCCTCATTCCCACTTCCTCTCTCCTATGGTGTTTCCTTTCATACGTTCTATGTATCTATAAGCAAGTATACTGGTATATTCATGTATATATTTCCCTCCATATTCTTACACAAATGGTAGCATACTATATATAATATTCTTGTACCTCACCTTTTTTATTTAACAAATGTATCTTGGAGCTATTTCTGTATTACTATCAAGCTTCCTCACATTTTTTAATGACTACACATTAATCCATTATTTGGATGCATACTTTACTTAATCACTCTCTACTGACAGACATCCGTTTTTTTCCAGTTCACTACTATTTCAAGCAATGCTATAATGCTATTAAAATAAATTAACAATTATTATAAAAAAATTAAGATAGTCTTTGCTTCTGTTTCCCAACTAGATAATGAACTTTGCTTTCATCTTTTCATCCTCACTGCCTACCATACTGCTTAGCATAGAGTATATATTACGATTTTCTAATTTAAGTTGAATTGACTTTAAATGAGAAAACTAACCTCATTTAACATTTGAATGTGATAATATAATTCTAAAATCAAGTTTATGGAACAGCAAAAACAGTGTGTCTATACAAATCTATAGTATTCCGCATCCTCAGTCTTTGTTTTATAATTCACCGGTAAGAAGAAAAAGCAGCACTGCAACTCTGTTCAGAATAATTGCAAGAAAGGAAATGCAGGACTGGGCTGTGATGATGTAATTGCAATGAAAAGACTGTTTATATGATCCCAGCTCTCTAGGTCCCCAATATCCAAGATATTAAAAAGATTCTAACTCCTTACAGAGATGTTAATGGATATAAGTAGACTACAGAATTCTCAGTGTCTTACCGGTGAGAGAAATAAAATGAAACAAAACAATCAAGTTCCAGGACTAGAGATTAACACACCAATACATACCTGCATCTCTGTCATACTTACTCTGAGCTCTTCTGGGCCTGAATGGATTGAAAGCAAGTGTACAGTACCCGGCCAGTCTACAAAAAATAAATAAATAAGAAAAAAGAAAGGTTACACAGAGAAGGATTAATTTTGAAAAATGTATAGCAATTTACTAGACTCTAACCTAAAACTCAAAGGCCACTCTGAAAGTGGAAGTTTGAAAGAGATTACAAACATGGAATATACCATGAATCAGTTTCTGTAAGAAGTATCATGTAACTAACCCAACATGGAATGGCTAAAATCAAGTATCTGCTCACGTGAAAGCAGAGAACTATTCACAAACATGAGGACCAAGAAACTGAGAACCAGAGTATTCAAACTGCTTTGTTGGAAGCTGACAAACTTTTTCAACAACGTTTTATAATAACAACAAATAAATTTATCATTACAAAACCAAAAGCATTTCATATGAAGTATAAAGTTCAAAATACTGAACTTCTGTGTTTGTGGAAAAGTGATTTCTTGAAGAATAATTATTGTTAACACAGATTCTGAGACTCTAACTAATGTACTAAAGATAGAACACACTTGATATTTTTGGCAAAATTCATACCTACAATGTTAAAAAGTAATTTTTTTGTTTGAACTGACACATACCAAATCTCTTGACATGAACATAAAATTCAAAAAGAAGTACTCTAAATACAGAAAGGCAAAACCAGCCATTGATCGAGTTGTTTAACATCTCTGAGCTTCAGTTTGCTCATCCGTAAAATATGCATAATAATCCTCAGAGGCTTGTTGTCAGAGTTAGAGCATACTTAGGTAAAAAACCTAATGAGTGTGTGCCATACAACAGGTGATAAATGGTAGCACCTTTTACTATTATTAGCCATCAAAATATATGCAGAATCTGGCCACTTCTCTTTGCCTCCACTCCTACCGCCCTGGTCAAACTTCCATCATCTCTTTCTCAATTACTCCAATATCCTCCTAACTGCCTTCACATATACTGTGGACTCCATAACCTCCTCCCTCCCCATGCTCCCAACCCCACCTCCTGTCTAATCTATTACTAACACAGTAACCAGAAACATCCCATTAAAATATGAAATCACTCTCTAGCCTAGCAATTTTCAAGCAGTGTGCTGCAAGAATTTTTAAAACATGCAATACCTGACTATTTAGTCAGGGGCACTGACCTCTTTTCCCCTAAATTGTCAAATTAAAAAATTACAACAGCCAACACAACAACAGCTGTCCAGTATGAATGAATCAAAATTATACCTATTCTTTTTCAGATGGGCAAAACAATATTTCTTGGTGTGCTGCAGAATTTTAATAATTAGTTTATGTGCACCATGAGATGAAAAAGGTGGAAAATTGTGGCTCTAGTGGTTTCTCAACTCAAAGTCAAGGCCTTACATACAAGATCTGGCCCTAGTTATCTTTCACACCTCCATGTAGCATGACCAAATGAATTATGGTACATATCAGGACACTTCCAAGAAGTGAATTACCTGAACAGGAGACTGGGATAATGGAGTAAAACTGGGACTAATGGATGAAAACTGGGACATATGGTCACAGTATTCCTCACTCTGCTGCAGCCACACTGGCTTCTTCGATGTCCCCTGAACATGACACACTCACTTCAGAGTCTTTGCATTGACTATTTCCTCTGCCTGAAACACTCTTCCCCCAAGAAATCCACAAGACTTCCTCCCTCATTTTCTTCAGGTCCTAACTCAATGACCTTTCTCACTGAAACCTTCCCTGGCCACCCTATCAAAATTACAAAATGATTCTTTTCTATTCTGTGCGTGTATACACACACACACACACACAATATAGATGTGCACATGTGTGCACACACACAATACCTTCGTATTTTTATCTTCTATGAAACAGGAAAAAATAAGTCCTACAAAGCCTTGATCCATCATCTGGTACATGGCTTGTGTACGAACATCTGTAAATAAAAATAAAAATCTGCTGTCAATAAACTGTGTCGTATGTAATCCTCCCAGGATTCAGATTCTATAGGCAAAAAAGAGATATATTCTCAGGACAATATGATTGTCAAAGCATAAATATTTTACTAGGTTAGAGAAATACTATGGGAGGCCTGCACTTAAGTAAGGAAACTTATTAATAACTGTAGACTGCCTAGCCCAACACTAGTCCTGCTATGAAGTGTAGCATAGAGAGAGAAAAATGGAAAACTTTGATTAGCCCCCCAAACTCGATAACTTTTCCTAGGGGACTCAAAGGAAAAGGAAGGCATTGAAAGGAAACAAAAAGATTTCCTAGGATAAACTTCTTGATGGACAGCTTCTAGGGAAGTGAATACATTAGACTTGATAATAAAGAATGAAGTGTAGAACTATTACAGAGGAAATTCTTAAGAGGAAACAACTGTATAAAAGTGACTGCAATAGAATTAAATTCAACATTCCAAGGAGTAGAAACAAAATTTCACAATATGCTTATGCAATTTTTGCAAAGGAAATCATAAACAGGTACCAAATAACAATATTTGAAAGGATTAACTAAAAGATTAGGAAAGACTACACAGAAGCAAAATATGAAGATCTGAAGTCTTCAGACCATTGTTAATATGAAGGATATAAAAGATCAAGTATCATAACAAAACACTGCAGTGCATGGTGTGGTCCAGTGACTTATGCTCACTTTGACTTATGCTCAAAGTGACATGCATGTCACTTTGGCAGCATGTCCCTAAACATTCTTTTGCACTTACACCTTTTGATCTAGATTGGGACTTCTCCCTGGTGTCTTCTAAGTAAAGAGCGAGACCAAACAGTACCTAGCAATGAATATGAAGGAAATACTGAAAACTGTTGCTGAAAATGAAAAGCACTGTGTGAATGATCTCCGTAGTGCTACATAACCTTGGTAAAAATCTTAATACCTCTAAGCCTATTTCCTCATCAGTTAAATAAGGATATGCATCACCCCTACTCTCACAGGGTTTTGTATTTTAAAAATTGCAAGATTTTTTAGCACAATGCCTAGAACATCAAAGGTACTTTGTAAGCATTCTTTCCATTCAACCTCATTGTTGAAGAATTATTATCTGAATCTGAAAAGGATTACTGTCCACACCATCCCACCCAAATTGCTTTTGGCAAGATCACCAATGATCTACTCTTGGTCCTACAATTTACCTGACTGCCTCCCCCTTGAAATGCCTTCACTTGGCTTCACACTCCTACTCTTCCCATCTATCCTAACTTCCTTGCTAATCTTTCCCAGTCTCTTTTGCTGGATCCTTCCCCTCTTCCCACTCTCGAAATATTGGCATACCATGGACTAAGTCTTCAGTCCTTCTCTCTTCTCTAGCTCTACTCGCTCCCTGGCAGATTTCATCCAGTTCCGTGGCTTCATACCTCATCTCTACGCTAGCCATTCCCAACTCATACCCAATAAACTCTACTCCAAGACTTCTACCCGAAACTCCAGAATTGTATATCAATTATCTACCTGACAATTTGACTTGGATGTCTGAATACAGTGATACACAGAATACTTGTCCATGAACTATTTGTTACCTGTTCACAAGGAGACAAGAGCTTGAGCTGGCATGCAGATTAATGCACTGCTTCCTTTACTGATAAAGTATTAAGGGAAAAAAATGACACTATGTGCTTAGTGTCACAGATGATTTACGTTCAGTATTAAGCTCCTTATCTCATTGATCACAGACAACGCATGAACCAATGCCAGCCTGGGTGAGTATCACTTGCCTAACAAACATTTGAAACTCAACGTGTCCAAAAGCAAACACTTGATTTCCGCCACAAAATCTAATGCCTCCCAAAGCTTCCCCATCTTAATCAGCAGCAACTCCATCCTTTCAGGTGTGCAAGCTAAAAAAACACTTGTGCACATTTTTTATTCCTTTCACTCTCACACCCTATAACCAATTCACCATCCTGTTAGTTTTACCTTCAAGACATAACTAGAATTTGCTCAGTTCTTACTACCACCTCAACTACTACCACGATTCAACAAAGCTACCACCACTTCTATCTGGATCACTGCAACAGCCTGCTATCAACCTACAGTCTGTTCTCAACCCCATATCCAGCAATCCTTCCAAAAGTGAAGGCAGATCATGCCATGCCTCTGCTGAAAACTCTGTAATGGTTCCCAATCACACTTAAGAATAAAAGTTAGAAATCCACAGTGTCCTACAATTGCCTACATATTTCCTGGTGTACCCATTACCACCTTGTCCTCATTTTCTACCATTCTGCCTCTTTGTCACTCAGCTCCAGCCACGCTGGTCTCCTTGCGTTTCCTCATACACTGCAGGCACTCCTCCTCGGTGGCCTTGGCGCACTGGCTATTCCTCTCTGACTGCAACACTCTTCCCCCAGATATGTGCATGGCCAACTCCCTCGCTTCCTTCACATTTTTGCTCAGCTGTTAACCTCTCCATAAGACTTAATCATATTACTTAAAATGTAAACCTCACCCCCCACCCCACAGGCATGTCCTATGCCCCTTACCCTGCTTTACATTATTTTCCTCAGATATCTTAGTTACTTCTAACTGACCTCCTAAATGCCAAATCCGTAAGATATAGTTTATTCTAAATTAGTGCCACCCAAGAGAAAATTCTGCAACTGCATTATCCAGTTTTTCTTTCATCATTAGAACAGATCACTATTTCATCAGCTGAATACCATATGCTGTAGTTCACTTGCATTTAGGGACATTACATGAAAAATATTTGTAAACACTAGAGACACATTTTGAGAGGAGATGTTCACATTTATGAGAAGTACAGGACAGTGAAACAGTCTAAAGGGACAAAAGAGTCACACTTCCTATTTCCTGGTATGAAAGTAGAATAGTATGAACAGTATTTTTTCATTTACTCTTGATTAAAAATTTTCCTAAAACAGAAATCACAGGCCACAAAGTTGACAATAAAGAATTTTAAAAGAATGGGAGACAATATACACAATGCTACAAAAATACAAACCCATGCCCTGGGTGGTGTGGCTCAATGGATTGAGTGCCGGCCTGCAAACCAAAGGGTCACTGGTTCGATTCCCAGTCAGAGCACATGCCTGGGTTGCAGGCCAAGTCCCCAGTAGGAGGCACACAAGAGGCAACCACACACTGATGTTTCTCTCCCTCTCTTTCTCCCTCCTTTCCCCTCTCTCTACAAATAAATAAATAAAATCTTTTTAAGAAATACAAACCCTGAAGCCCTAGCTGGGTAGCTTAGTTTGTTAGAGCATCATCTCAATGTGTCAAGGTTCTGGATTTGATCTCCCATCAGGACACATAGAGAAGCAACCAATAAATGCACAAGTACGTAGAACAATAAATTGATGTTTTGCTCTCTCTCTGCTCTTTCCTCTCAAAAAAAACAATAAATATAAACAATGCAAGCCCTGAGATAGCCATTATATTACAGTAAAATTACACTTTAGCCTTCACTTATTCTATACTTTGTCCTAATAGAGTTTCCACCTAATCCTGTTTGCTAAGAAAGGCATTACAAATGTATTATAATATCAAAAAATTGTTTATAATGAATCTAAGGAGTATTGACTTATAACCTCTAGAACAGAATGCTTGTTTGGGAAAAATAAATTTGTTAAAATGACTGGTTGTACCAAACTGCTTAATTGAAGTTGCAGCCTATATCTGTCTGTCATGGGAGGCTCAACTGACCAACCAACTGTGGTGATAAATTAAGTCACTGCCTCACTGTTTATAGCTGTGCCTATTACCTGACTCTGTATGAAAGAATTTAGCAGGTCTCAAAATTAGGAACAGCCTGAATTATAAGACTAATTTTAAAATAGTGCCAAGTCTCATGAGACTTATGAAACAGCCTGCATTATTTGAATCACCTTCCTTTTACTTTTGCAAACCATGGACAGGTAAAATTCAGGTAAGTTACCTGTGTGAGGATGACATAACTCAACTCTCTTTCCCTATCACCAAACCTATGCTTCCTCCATCTCCTGTTTTCATAAATAGCACTCCCTCCTCAGCCACTACCATGCTCCAACAAAGGTGCCATTACTTCTGTCTTGGATCAAAGCAAGACACTAAAAAATGCCTAGGACCCTGATTCATACAAACCTCAGTTCAGATACTGGTTCTACCACTTAGCTGTCTGGTTTTAGACAATATATTTCAACTCTGAGCCTCACTTAGTTTCTTCCCTTAAGAGTCACACACTCTTCACGATTACTTGGGCAGTGTTTCAAGAAGTACAGAATAGTCTCAATGTCAAATGCTACATAAGACAGACTTAAAATGTTCATTAGATTTTCAACATGGATGTCACAGATGACTTTAGCAAGATCCACTTCAACAATGCGATAGGCTAAAAAGCCAGACTAGAGTGGAGTATGCAGTGTGAGTGAATGGTGAGAAGAAATACAGTATGTACCTGAAGGGGAAGTGGGGCTGGGAAAAGTTTTTTGTTGTGTTTTCTTCACCATGTGAGGTATGAGCATGTTTGAAAGCTCCCCGAGTGTAGAGACCTTATTTCTCCCCTTCACTGCCTTCTCCACAGCACCTTGAAGAGGGCCAGCCACATAGCACACACTCTAACTTATTTGTGGAAGGAACAAATAAATTATGGGTAGAATCCAGCACAGCAGAAAGGGATACAGATGTAAGAGAGAGAAGTATAATGAACAGTGTAAGGTTCTTGAGAACATGGGAGGCAAAAATTGAGAGCAGGAGTGGGTGGGTGGGTATTAGCCAAAAGAAAGGATACACTATTGTAACAAGAGAGAAAAGGAGAATATGAGTACAGTAATAAGTAGGTGGGTGAAGAAAAAAGGAGAAAATTCCTTTCTAATTATTTCTGTTTCCTCTATTAAAGTAGGGTGTTGTCTGCTGAAAGTAAAGGAGGAAGTGAGGAGTTCAGAATTTTCAGAATGAGAAAAAGCCCTGATTTGAGACTAAAATGGCACAAAACTAAATGCCATGCATGATCTGATTGGATCCTGGACTGGAAAGGAAAAACTGCTATAAAGAACAATTGGGATAAATGGCAAAATTTGAATATATTTGGTATATTACAAAGGGAATTATATCGAATTCCTGACTTTAATAACTGCACTGTGCTTATGAACATGAGCATCCTTGTTCTTGAAAAATAAGTTACTTTCAGATAATGTATGTGTTGGGGGGATACAGAGAGAAATAATAAAACAAATTTGGCAAAAGGTTAACGATTGTTGAATCTGGTTCTTCATGTTATTCTTGCAATTTTTCTGCAAGTCTGATTTTCATTGTTTTCTTATTAGGTTTTTTTTTGTAAACACTTTTTTATTGTTGTTCAAGTACAGTTGTTCTTATTAGTTCTTATTTTCTTTATTGCTGACACTATTACAGATGTGCCCTATTTTTCCCTCCTTTGCCCACCTCCACCCAGACCTTGCCCTCCCCTCCCTCTGCCCTCACTGTGTCTGTGTCCATGGCCTATGCATATGTTCTTTGGCTAATCTCTTCATCTTCTTTCATCCAGTCTGCCCCCGCAACCCTCTGACAGCTGTCAGTCTGCTCCAAGTTTTAAAGTTTTAGTGTGTCTCCTTGACCTATATTACCCTTGCCTTTGGAAACCCTAGCCCAAAACAACAACAACAACAACAAAACCCTCACTTTATACTCTTGAAGGAATGAATAGTTTCCTTTCTATTCCTTACATGGAAAACTTTGTATATTTTATTTCTATGGTGGGGAACATAATTTAACATTGTGAGTTTCATTATTTACTGTGCCTTTTATTACAGAATGACCTATCTTCTCTCACCCTTTTGCTAATGATGTAACTGCTGCTTTTATTTTCTCCTTATAGCTTAAGGAGAAAAATAAAGCTTAATATAGCTTTAATATTAAGCTTATAGCTTAATCTAGCCTGCTACTTTTTGATCAAGTTTTTAGGTTTCTAGCTTGTCTTTAATGATATATTATTGTGTTTATTTCTTAATCCTGAGGCTTTCATTTTTATAGGTGTTTACCCTGTTTAAACTGGTGGTACAAATGTTCTATTTCTTCTTTATTGTTGTTACTCTTTGTTTTAACCTTAGTACTGTGTTTTTCTTCACCACAAAATCATAAAGTCCAAATCATAAGTTCCAAGACAGCAGAAATCATGATTGCATTATTCCATAGAGGTATCCAATATTTGTTGAATAATCATTTATGCAATAAGCCTATAAAATGTGTTCAAAACACTGTCTTATTTAACCCACTAGAACTTAACCTAATTCTACTAGTAACCTCATCATAAAAACCATTCAAATGTTTGTTACACACACACAAATACACGTCACTGCCACATCCCTCTCCCTCCCCACCTTATCTTTAATGGAAAAAAATCCCACCCCTTCTCACGTGTCATTCTTTAACATAGCTTGGAATTATTTTCCTATTAAACATACTTACTGTACAGACTTTAAATCAACCTGTTTTTAGTCATCACTCATTTTCCCCACCAAGGCTTGCTACTACAGGGCCCATTTGACTCAATTCTTGAACAGCTGTTTGGAGACGAGTTATATCTTTCTATCTATGAAGCCCCCTAGGCTCTGGAAATCCACAGCAATCTATTCATTGTGAACACCAGCTTAGTTAGGAGATTATTTTTTCTTTAGTTCTACCCATAGTTTTATTACCACAAATATTTTGAGATCTAGCTGAGAGACCTAATATATTCATACTGTTAATTCTTCAAATGTTCTCTGCCCTTCAACTTTAGGTATTTAATTGTACTGTGTGTGTGTGTGTGTGTGTGTGTGTGTGTGTGTGTTTTGTCTTCAAGAGTTTTATCAATAAATGCTTTGGTATCTATCTTTGGTATTGTGATAAGCATAGAATAAAATGCCAATATACATGATTTCATATACTGCTCCTAACAACTCTGAGACCATAACATACTCTCCATTTCTGTCAGAGAGGAAACTATGGCACAGAGGTTAAAAGGTCTTCTCAGCTGGTAAGTGACCAAAACATGGAGCAGACTGACGGCTATAAGAGGGGAGGGGGGTGGAAACTGGATGAAAGATGATGAAGGAAGGGGCCAAAGAACACGTATGCATGACCCATGAACATGGACAACGGTGTGGGGATTACCCAGGGGTCTGGGTGGAGGGGAACAAAGGGGGAAAATCGAGATGACTGTAATAGCATAAACAATAAAATACTAAGAATTGGGATTAAAAAAAACAGTGACTGAAATGAGATTTTAACACAGACCTACTTCCTAACAGAATCCAAAGCTGGTATTCCCAGCGCTCATGGTATGATAACTCTCTGAACTTGCTATTTGCAGTTTAAAATATTAACACTCTTAGAAGTCTCTTGAGCATAGCCTTTATTACAGTTTGTTATTTGTTCCTTTGGCTTATCCCATTAAGAATTATTGTTTCCAGGTAAGATCCCAATGCTCCAGGCTCCAAATCCACTGTGTTGAATTATTTTCATTTGGCCCCTTAATCATTTTATGATTTACAGTTGATTTTTTCAGTTACATTCTCCAGTACCCTGGTTTTCTAACTACTCTCACTGCTGCATCGCAAATGCTTCTCTAGGTTCTTATTTAACGGCTTGGCTCTTCCACCCCTGAGAGGAAAATTCAATCATTCTCTGAACTATCAACACTTTTTGGGTATTAAACTTCAGAGACTGACACTGTTTTTTTCCCTAAGTTCTTAGGGAGATACTTTTCTTACTACAAAATTTTACATCCTTTCAATTCTAACTTATTACCATAGTGACAATAACTGTTCAGAAATATGAGCTCCAATAACTGCTCAGGAACATACACTCCACTTTCATTAGAAGTTGGTACTTACCTCTTTCTGGCTGATGGCACTACCATAGGAGAAATTTGAGCCAAATTTGATTTTAGTGTTGGTGGTGGCAAGAAAGCAATAGCTTTTATTACTGAGTAAAAGTTAGGTACAATCAAACACTGAATTTATTCAGTGATATTAAGGTTTTACAGGAATACATTCATAGCTATAAAACCAACCTTTATTGGGACATTAGTGAGCCAACTAAAGAATTTGAATATGGTCAGTAATTTAAATAAGGTCAATAATTTCAATAAGAGTATTATATCAATATTAATTTCTCAATTTTGATAAGTGTACTATAATTATATAAGAGAGTATCTTTGTGTTTAGGGAATTCACACTGAAAAGTATTTAGGAGTAAAGGAGAGTAGTGTCTACTTTTAGGAGTAAAAGTATTTAGGAGAGTAGTTACTTTCAAATACTTCGAGGAAAACATTGTACTCAGATGCAAATACACATACACACAGGTAATGCATGGATATAGTAGAAAGAATGACACAGCCAATATTGTAAATGTTAGCATTTGGCAAATCTAGGCACAGAGTATTCAAGAATTTTTTGTACTATTTTATCAACTTTCACCCTCACATTATGTCAAAATAAAAGTTAAAGACACCTCTACTCTTGTTATTGCAAGTTCTAGTTTCAAACTTTTTCTTTTCCATTGAAAGAACCATTTTAATTATACATTTTTGTTAATATGGGGTATCTTAGGCATGCCACTACTATGTTACAATGGTCAGGTGTAAGTTTCTGTCAGCAAGAAACAGAGCAAATACATTACCTCCCTTATTCTAAATCAGTATTTAACTGGGGCCATGAACCAGAATTCCTTGAGGAGCTTTTTCGTAATATACCCACCTATGACCTACTCCCAGAGGTTCTAACAGTATGTCCAGGTTGGAAAAAAAATGAATTTAGTACAGTACATTTTACAAAATCTCTCCCAGATGATTCTGAGAAGTATCCCTCCCCACACCAAGAATCACTACTCTAGATACAGAACCACTCATCTATTATTAAAGTTGGACACTGCACTGCTGTGGATTTTTTGGCATTTATATCACAGCAAAGATGAATATAGAATTTGCAATCAACTCAAGCCCCTATAACTAGAAACAGAACATCACCATGGGAAGAGCGCAGACTTAGGAGACAGACCTGGGTTCAGACCTCAGCTCTGCTGCTTAGTTAACTTGTGAGTCTCTATTTAATCCTCAGTCCAAGAGGGAAAGATTTCCAACTCATAGGCTGCCATGAGGATTAGAGAAGAAAACATTCATAAACCAGTAGCATGCAGTTAAGTGTTCAAGAATATTATTTTACTTTCCCCAAGTACAGTTATTTATTTTACTTCAGGAAAGTCAGGTAGAAACAACAACAACAACAAAATAACCATGATTCAGGGAAGGGGTAAAGATAAAAAGAGAGAAAGTAATTTTGTGGCATTATACTGATTAGAGTGGTAAGGAGGCAGGCTGAGAACTCCAACAACTAGGATGGAATGTGTGTAAAACAGAGATTGTGAACATCAGTTTTGTAAATTTCACCCTTCATACAGGAGTGTGTGGGACAGTGACATTCAGCAATCAGCAATCACCAATTTTCAGTTACCTTTTTAAAAAGATTTTATTTTAGAGAGAGGAGAAGGGAGGGAAAAAGAAAGGGAGAGAAATATCTATTGGTTGCCTTTTGCACAAACCCAACAGGGGACCTAGCCCACAACCCAGGAATGTGCCATGACTGGGAATTGAACTGGCAACTTTTGTCTTTAGGGGACAATGCTCAACCAACTGAAGCATGCAGGTCAGGGCAAAGTTACATGTTTTTTAATATCAGCCAATTGTAAGGCTTTAGTTAATCTTGATTTCCTAAACAGTCAAAATAGAGCGCTGAAAATTTATCTCTATTAAAAACAATCAATATGATATCAATCATCACTTTTAAAACATAGCACAATAGACCCTGGTTGGTGTAGCTCAGTGGACTGAATGCAGGCCTACGAACCAAAGTGTCGATGGTTTGATTCCCAGTGAAGGCACATGCCTGGGTGGCAGGCCAGATCCCCAGTAGAGGGAGCTAGAGGCAATCACACATTGATATTTCTCTTCCCCTCTTTCTCCCTCCCTTCCCCTATCTCTAGAAATAAATTAATAAAATCTTTAAAAAAAACATAACAATAAAAATAAGGACACCTGATTAAGGATAATTAGATTTTGGTTTAAAACAACCATAGCCCATGTCATGGAAAAGAAAAGGAAAACTACGTGTATTTCTAAGAACAATAAATATTGCAACCCCATTATACTTACCAACATGTGAAGGCCAAACAGTTATATGAGGATGGGAATGATACCAGCCCACAACTCTCATGGGGCGACCTGTTAGTTCAGCCAATCTGTGTGCCTGTCAAGGAATTTTCTTCAACTGGTGGGAGCAAAATCTGTGATATTAATAATGGCTCATAGAGTATCCTGAGGTTTAAAACAAACCACTTACAATACAAGGTCAATAAAAGAATGAAATAAAGTTGATGCCCAAAATTTCATGGGCTTCCCATTTTTAAAAAAAGAAAAACAAAGGTGTTTCTTTTTTAAAAATGGAATCCAGCCCTGGCTGGTGTAGCTCAGTGGATTGAGCGCGGGCTGCGAACCACACATCGCAGGTTCGATTCCCAGTCAGGGCACATGCCTGGGTTGCAGGCCATGGCCCCCAGCAACCGCGCATTGATGTTTCTCTCTCTCTCTTTCTCCCTCCCTTCCCTCTCTAAAAATAAATAAATAAATAAAATCTTTTTAAAAACCCTTTAAAAATGGAATCCATTTGATTCCCATTATCATATATAGTTACATCCTCTTAATCCAATTTAGCTAACGTTTGATCACTCAAATACTTATTAGTGTGCTATTTGAAGAACTTTTTTAATCCTTGGAAGTCACATTACTACCTTAAGTATTCTTCCACTCTCTTTCTAGCTCTATCCCATTCCAATTTTTGAAAAAGAAATGTAAGATTTAAAAAATTTATTTGATTTCTCTCTGGCAGGCTGCCAATATCAACAATAGCAAGTAGGGTAGTTTCAGAGCCCAAATAAACTTAGTCCAGTCTCCCCGTTTGTCTGGAAATATCCCCCAAAGGAATATTTTCCTCCTTCGTTCTAGAAATAAAATTTTGCCATTAATTCTGAATCTCTAACTTGAGATAAGAAATCAACTCAGACATAAGGTGTCCCCTTCTGTTGCTGCTCACTGAGCCTGCTGCTGCTAATGTGTAACATGCTGGCTCACTTCCCTGCAAATTACATTAAAACACAATAATCTTTTCTTTACAACTAAGTCTGAGAAAGAATACATTTTAAGTATTTTTTTTTTACTTTCAAATGCCAAAAGAAATCACTTAACTGTTCTAAACCCATTTCTTCAGCTGCAGACTGGGGGGAAATCCAGCTCACACAGCAGTGAAAAGTAATTGAGGTAATCCAAACAAGGTGTTTAGCATCATGCCTGGCACTGAGTTAAGTGCTTAACAGCACTCATTGTCATGTTAGCACATTAACATGTGACAATGCATACAGCCATCCCTCTCCCATTTTTGGAATGGACTAGTTTTAGTTTAAAAGTTATAATAGATTATAACTTTATAATGTATAAAGATTATAAAATTATAATTTATAACAGATTATTATAGATTATTAACAGGTTATAATCACAATAATAAATATCTTTTATATCATTATTTTCTGGGAATTTTATTTTGGCAAAGTTTGTTTTTGTTTGTTTAAACACCAATGAATGGGCTTTCTGCTTCTGGCTAAAATGAAATAAAAGGGACTGGACTTACCCTCCTGCCTGAGACAAGCAAACAAACTGTATTACACGAAACAGGAAAGTCAGTAAGTGGGAAACAAACAAGATGAGTGCTTCAGAAAACTTCCAGGCCACAGAGCAGAAAGGGGAATTGAGGTGGAGCTCGCCAGTTCCCTGGGTTTAAGACAGTTCAATAGGTAGAGTGAGCGAGGTAGAGGACCGCAGGGGAAGAGCGTGGCGCAGGGCGAGGACGCTGCCTAACCGCAGAGGGTCCCCTGGAGTATTCCGCAGACCACGGCTCAGCACAAGCATGAGAGGGGAGTACATGAGGCCGGGGGAGAACTACCTGGAGGGATGAAAGGGAACCATGCCGGGAGCTCAGGCTGGACAGGGACTGGTGGCTGTCCCCGCCAGCCAGGATGGTAACCCTCACAATTTGGGAGGCATCGGGCAGGGCGCTCCCAAGGGTTTTGCGTCAGTAGTGTGGGGGGGGGGCGGCGGGGGAGCGGGGGATGACTCCCATTCTGAAAGGGCCCACACAGCAAACCCTCAGAGCCAGACTCTAAAGGGTACAACTATTCTGGGTAACTTAATAGCATTGAAAAGAAAGCTGAGAAATTATGTGTAGTAGTAAGTGCAAAGACATCCAGCACGCAAGAGAAAAAACATGTGTGGCATGTGACCTAAAATTACCAGGCATGTAGAAAAACAAGAAAATCCAATCCTTAGTGAAGAGATGGAAAAGAGATTAGTGGTGGTAAGGGTAGGAATGTGGGAAGGGGTGGAATAAAAAAACCAGTCTTAAAAGATCACAGACTGTATGACTCCATTTACCAAACATTCTTGAAATTACATTATACAGATAAAGAACAGATTAGTGACTTCCAAGGGTTGGGGTAGGGTGACTATACTGGAGGAACATGAGGTAGGTTTTTATGGCGATGGAATAGTTCTACATTGTGACTGCGATGGTTGTTACCTATATCTATACATGTGACAAAATGGTGTAGAACAACATACTGTATCAATGTCAATTCCCAGTTTCATATTACACTATAAATTATGTAAAATGTAACCTTCAGGAGAAGGGCACAAGGTGAAGGGAACAGGGACCTTTCTATACTATCTCTGCAACTTCCAATGAATCTATATAATTATTTCAAAATAAAGAGCTTTAAAAAAGGTACACACCACAAAAACACATGCTACATTTGATTATATAAAAACGCAAAAACAATCTGGACAAAAACTCATACACCCTGAGTAAGATGAGAAAAATCATTATCCTTATCACAAAGGGCTAATCTTCTTAACACACAGAGTGCCTATAAATTAAGAAAAAGATTTCCAAATAAATAGAAAAATGGGCAAAGGAAATAACCAGATACTTCAGAGGAAAATACAAATAACCCTTAAAAAATAAGATACAATTACAGAGTGGCAACAATCAAAAACTTGGGTCTACCAGGGCCTGGTAGCAAGAAAACAAAAACAAAACTTTGACAACACACACAGTCTGTGAGTGTGCAGGGTAACAGCAATTCCACCTCTAGGAATTGGTCCTACAGACACATGTACACACGTGTGAAATGCAGAATGTGTTAAGTACTTTGAAAAACAAGAAAATATTCATAAATTTCTATAGTCACAGAATTTATATGTAAGGATACGTGAAAACCTGATAACTCTGGTTATGTCCAGAGAGGGACGGTGGGGAAAACTGGAACACAGAGATTGGAGAAAAATACTTATTTTGTGTACCTTTTTGTTCCTCTTAAAATTTATACTATGCATACATACAACCTATTTTTAAAAGTTATTAACTTATCCAAAAGACTGATAAATTACTAAAACTACTGATGCAAATTTAACTTGCTATAGCTGAGGTAGGGAATCCAGATTATGGGAAGCAAATGTCCTGTTTGATCACTCTTTGGTGGTATTTAACATGGAATATTGCATTCAGTTTTTAGCATGGCATTTGTTTTGAGACAGCCTCAAAAGAGAATCCTCCCAAATGATAGAGATCAAGATAATAAAAAGCCTAGAAATTTAATGATACTAGGAAAATCGATGGTGGGAGAGGGGACTGAAGAGGTTTGGTGGGGAGGAGGAAGGTACTCCGCATAGAGTTTGCTGTCATAGGATTTGACCTTGCCATCTTTTGGTATTTAAGAACAGGAATATTAGAAATTTCTAATTCTTCCAATTAAAGCCACTCAAAAGGAGAAGGGGGCAAAAACTCTGATTAACCAAGCAATTGGATCTAGGGGGTAAATATGAAAGCTGAGAACGAGCCACCAGGAAGAGAACCTGTGCAGTCTCCTAAAGCAAGCTAAGGGAACAGAGGAACCTGGCCTAGAAGCCCCATAGCACATAAAAGCTTCTTATCAACCAATAAGGATATCTCCGCCTCCGTCGAGGCCGCAGATAGTTGCTCTGGAGAAATTTCCACCCGATCCTTCCTCTTATCAGAACGTCGCAGGATGATGACAGAATGAATGTGAACAATTCTGACGGTGTCAACCTAAAGGAAAATCCTCAGAGATGTTTACTTCAGTCTCTCTCCAGTAATATCTATCCCTGCGTTTACAGAATTGTATTGTATTACATCATAAGGTTAAAGATTCCATCTGAGAAAACTGACATTTTTCTCACAAATAATGGAATGTTTCAAATAAAAGATATTGAACCTCAACATATACATTTCAGGAAAAAAACCAAAGCTAATATTTAGATCAAGGAAGGACTTTTTGAATGATCAATTAATAATCATTTGACTGTCACACAAAAGAATACAAGTCAAAATGCTAACACTTTGGTTGAGCAGCAAGTATCACACCTGAAACTACACTAAAATAATGTGGTAAATTAATGCTATAGAAGCTCAGAGGGAAGGAGTCACTTAAATTAGAACAAGTATCTCCACAGAAGAGGCAGACAAGTGTATGTATTTCCTGACTGTTGTGTGTGCAGATAGAATTTCTGTAAATGCTAAATGGAGGCTAGTAATGTTTGAGAGACAAGGTGGCCACCTGATTTAAATATTACTATAAAACTTTAGATGGAATGGCAGACAGTAAGGCTAAGGAAAAAGGATAAAGTATTGATAAAAATATATAGGATGTCAAATGCCAAGCCATGATCTGCAGGATGAACTGGACAGAGGAAAATTATTTCAGATAGCCTGGATATGAAGTAATGACAAAGGACCAGACTAACTGGATGGCAGAAATGGAAGAGACAGAATTCAGATTCATTAAGGAAGAATCCACAAGATTTGGTAGCTTATGGACCATGGGTGATGGAGGACAGGAAATTGTCAAGGATGACTCTTCAAGAGTGAAATGGTGAAACACGGCAGGCAGATCTAAGTTTAGCAAGGATCAGGAAGGAAGATGAGCGTGCTTTCAGATGAGCTGATCTGGAATGAGAGGATGTAAATAAAAACAAGGAACATGTGGAGGGGCAGGCAGAGGTCCAGGCCTAAATCAAGGGGTGGGTGCCCATGTTTTGGATGGGGTACAATAAAAGGAGCCAGGAGGGAAGACACAGGAGTCAAAATCAGAACAATGAAATGGTCCAAACGTTACCGGGGGGTGGGGGGGGGGATATGGGAGAGGATGGGTGTGGCATTGCCAGATGTTACAGGGACGTGGGTAAGACCTGAAAGGAGACTTTTAGAGTAAGCTATAGTCCTACTACAGTGCAATACAGCAGCCATTACACACATACGGCTATTGAGCCTGAAATGTGGTCCCCTTTCATGCCTTTTCTACCTGGTAAACTCTTTCACAGCCTTTAAATTCCCTTTGATGAGCCATTAAATGCTCATTCTATAGAGAATTAATCATTCTCCCCACCATATGACATTATTAAATAATACCAATACACACCTTTGCTAGAGCTTATACCACGCTGGGTTCTCTTTGTTGACATAATTATTTCCTCCTCTACTAGAATGCAAGATCCTAAGAGCAGGGAACATGTTTTAGTTATGTTTGTACCCCAGTGACTATACACTGTCTGGGAGGTATGGAGTACACAATATAGAAAATGGGGATTCAGAAAATGGCGGCCAAGCCCTGCCTGGTGTAGCTCAGTGGATTGAGTGTGGGCTGTGAATCAAAGGGTCACCAGTTCGATTCCTAGTCAGGACACATGCCTGGGTTGCAGGCCAGGTCCCCAGTGGGGGCCGTGTGAGAGGCAACCACACATTGATGTTTCTCTCCCTCTCTTTCTCCCTCCCTTCCCCTCTCTCTAAAAAGTAAATAAATAAAATATTTAAAAAAAAAGAAGACAACAGGCAAGCTAAGCCCACTTGCCTGTGCCCCCGGCATGGATTTTCAGCTAATCTTCCCACAAGTGAACTGAACATGATATGAATTTTTGAAGCCAAGGAGTACAGAGGATGCTTTGCACAATCTGGTAAGAGATTTTATAAGTTGAGGGGAAAATACCCTGTGTGAGGTACCTGCAGCAGAGGAGAGAACAGACAGAAAACACAGCTTAATGGCTCCCTCCCCTCCCAGAGCACGGCCCTGGTCCCACAGAAGGAAACCAACCATAATTGAGAGAGACTTGGAAGGATATACAAAGTCTGGGAGACTCAGGCTACACTCACATGGTGAGCAGCATCTCCATAGCTGCAGTGCCAACTGGGAGAGCTCCAGAGAGAAACTGTATCTCTTAAAACCGTCTGAAACACTGGCAGGCTGCAGCCAGCCCTGACCAAGAGAGACTCTGCACCTTTGGGGAAATGGAGCGCGTGGAGAACTGGCCCAAGGCTCACTGCTGCAGTGTGGGGGCCACATAGAAACTTTTAAAAGGAGCCAAGGCAAGACCTGGCAAGGACCCTGTGCTCACACAAGTGCACACAGCAACTCTAACCAACAAAGAAACCAGAATGAAAGCACAGTTTGGTCCCACTGAGTCCAATTTCACAGGAAAGTGTCACACTAAAGGGACTGTGGGACCCAACACAGCACAGTTGGTGAGCAGGGGGCTGTGAAGAGTGGAGAGTTTGGGCCTGAATCTCTTGGAAGAGTGGCAGGCTGGGGACTGGACAGCCAGGAGCTGAATGCCTGAGATTCATTGGAGCCAGGCAGGTCCCTCACAGGCAGGTATGCCCAACACCTACCTGTGGGATTGTAGGCTCTGCAGATCAGTGAGACCAGCTTAGGAGCCCCCTATTCAGCCATACCCACAGGGGAAAGGAAAAGCTCTGAAAGGGCCCTTTCTGAACTTCTATCAGACACTACGAGCTATGTTGGTTCCTCGGGCCCTGGTCCACTGAAACCAACAGAGCAGAGGGATTAGGGACAGGCGCAACAAGTGGGGTTTAGGGCCCCACCTAGGCTCAGCTCTTATACAGAGTTGCCCTTTTTACACAGATTGGCCCCTCACAGGAAACGGACAGCTAATTCATGAGAAACTACACATTATTGGAAAATAATGTGGGATAAACCAAGACCTGTGGCAGGGAAACACTCCCACCATCTTCCCTAAAGACTGAACAGTGTCCCCCAGGGGTGACCCAGGGATTCCACCCTCACGATTGCACCAGAGGCCCCCTCTGGAGGCAGGTGGAGGCAGTACTGGCAGTGCTTCCAGACATTAGATGAACCACTCCTGGGCCTTCTGCTGATGGAAAGCCAGAAGGGCAGAACAGTGGGAACCAGCCAAGCCTGAAGGAGGCAGCAATAGATGGGGCATCACTGGTAGTCTCAAACAGGCTGCCTAGGGCTAGACTTGGACACCATCTGACATTACCAGGGGCAGATCCAGAAAGAGAAGACAGTGGGAAACACTGGACTCTGCTGAGATGAAGTCTTCTTCATTATTTGTGTTATTTTTCTCTCCTGCATAGCTTATTAACATTTTTTTCTTCAACTTTGTTCCTATTATTTCACTATTTTTAAAATTTTAGTTTATTTCAAATCTCATATTTTGTTCCTCCCTTCTCTTACTCTATTTTGCCTTCTTTCTTCTTCTTTTTGTTTTACATTTTATTTTTCCCTCTCTACAACTTGTTTCTATTCCGCACTCTTAACATTTCTCCTCCCTGCAGCCTCTCAAAATGATTTTTCTTGCCATTAGTCATCTCACATTCTTTTTCTCTTTCTTATAATACCCTTATTCTCTCTCCACCTTTACTAATCTTTGCTCATTGGTTGTTAATATGGTGGCTGTTGTTGCATTTCTTCAGTTTTATTCCTAGATGTTCACTGTTTTTGTATTTCAAATCTCGAATTTTACTGTTCCCCTCTCCTACTCCATTTTGCCTTCCCCCTGCCCTTTATTTTTTAATTTTAAATTTCACTTTTACCCTTTCATAGCCTGGTTTTCATTTCTTGCTCTCATTATTTCTTCTCCCTCTATCCCCTCAAAATCACTTTTCCTTCCTCTTTTTCCTTTCTTTTTTCTTCTTATTTCCTTTCCACCAGAATTAATCTTTGCTCATTTGTCATTGATATTGCTGTGATGGATGTTTTTATTTTTGTTCCTATTTTTCCCTATTAAAAAAAATTTAAACCTCATATTATACTCTTTCCTTTTCTTACTCCATTTTGCCTTCTCTCCTCCCCCATTTTAATTTACAATGTAAATTTTATTTTCATTCTTTTTTAACCTTGTTTCTATTCTCTAATTATTTCTCCTCCCTCTACCCTCTCAAAAAAATTTTCTTTCCATTACTCATCGTGTATTTGTTTTTCCTTTCCTACAATAGTCTTAATCTCTTTCCACATTTATTAATATTTGCTCATTTATTGTTGATAGTGGGGCTGTGTGGGGGGAATACCTTTTTGGATGCAGGTTTGTTCCCTGGGCTCTGTGGTTTTGTTCTGGCAGCACCTGCACAACATGATACAAGACACGGTGGGCAAAGTGACCCTCAGTCAGCCAGCCAGAGGGAAGAATCCATCAAAGAGTGACTCAACAACAACTAAATTACAAAACCCAATTAATTACAGTAAGAGAGCCCACATTAACAGCATAAAGGGCATCGCAAGAGTATTTAGCTCAGGAGATCAAGGAGACTATACCACTGAGTCTCACAGGTCTCCTACCACAGAAGGCCACTCCATGAAGACAGGGAATGAAATAAGATCAATCTAACATTCAGAAACAAACAAAAAGTCACCTAAAATGAGGGGGAAAAGAAACAACCCCCCAATTGAAAGGAAAGGAGGAATTCCCAGAAAGAGTGCGAAGTGAAGTTGAGGCAAGCAATCTTTCAGATGTAAACTTCAAAATAATGGTTATAAGGATGCTCAAGGAGCTCAAGAGAACTACAAGGAACTCTATGAAGCTACAAGAACTTACTGGGAACTACATCAGCATGAAAAAGGGCATAGAAACCATGAATAAGAGCAAGGAGGAAATGAAGAATACCATATCTGAAATGAAGAATACACTCAAAGGGATTAAAAGCAGGTTAGATGAAGCAGAGGACTGAATCAGTGAGTTGGACAAGGTAGCAAAAAAAAAAAAAAACAACCCAGACAGAGGAACAAAACAAAAAAAGACTCAAAAAGAACAAAGATAGTTTAAGGGAGGTGCAAGACAACGAGAAACATAGTAATATTTGTATCGTAGGGTTACCAGAAGAAGAAGAAAAGGAGCAAGGGGTAGAAAACCTGCCTGAAAAAGTAATGACGTGGAGAGATTGAGCAAAAAGGAAAACAGGACTCATGGACATGGACAACAGGGTGGTGATTGCTGCGGGGAGGAAGCTATAAGGGAACTAAATGGTAATGGAAAAATATATAACAATAATTAAATTTTTAAAAAGATTTTTAAAAAAATTATTAACAGGAAACTTCCCTAACTGGGTGAGGGACGAAGTCATGCAAGTCCAGGAAGCAGAGAGGGTCCCAATCAAGAGGAACCAAAAGAGGCCCACTCCAAGACACATAATTAAAATGCCAAAATTCAATGACAAAGAGAGAATCTTAAAGGCAGCAAGGGAGGAACAGATAGTAACATGCAAGGGAGATCTGATAAGGCTAGCAGCTGACTGTTCTCAACAGAAACACTATATGCCAGAAGGGAATGGCATGAAACATTCCAAGTAATAAAAAGCAAAGGCCTGTGACCTAAACTACTCTGTCCAGCAAGGTTCTCAATTAAAATGGAAGGCTAAATAAGGAGCTTCCCAGGCAAAAAACAAAAAAAACCAAAAAAAACAAAAAAAAAAAACAAAGCTAGAAGACTTCACCTCCATCAAACCAGCAATGCAAGAGATGCTAAAGGGACTATAAGATGAAGAAAAAGAAACACAGAATGAACACAGGTACAAAGGGAAAAAATGGCAGCGAATAAATACCTATCAATAATCTTAAATATAAATAGATTAAATGCTGCAATAAAAAGACATATGGTAGCTAAATGGACAAGAAAATGTGACCCGCATTATGCTGTCTACAAGAGACGCACCTCAGAACAAAAGACCTACACAGACTGAAAGGGAAAGAAAAAGAAAAGCTGGGACAGCAATACTTGTATCAGATGAAATGGACTTCAAAACAAATGCCACAAGAAGAGACAAAGAGGGTCACTATATAATACTTAAGGGAATAGTCCAACAAGAAGAATAACTCTTGTAAACATACATGCACCCAAAACAGGAGCACCTAAATACACAAGGAAACTTTTGGAGGACTTCAAGAAAGATAGCAACAGCAACATAGTCATCATAGGGGATTTTAACACCCCACTGTCAACAATGGCCAGATCGTTCAAACAGAGTCAACAAAGATATTGTGGCACTGAAGGACACTCTGGATCAAATGGACTTGACTGATATATACAGAACTTTTCACAGCAAAGAAGCAAAATACACATTCTTTTCAAATGCACATGGAACATTTTCAAAGCTAGACCACATGGTAGGACACAAAACAAACCTCAACAAATTCAAGAAAACTGAAATCATATCAAGCATCTTTAAGGATCACAATAGCTTGAAACTAGAAACCAACCTCAAGGAAAAAATGCAAAAACATTGAAACACATGGAGACTGAATAACATGTTATTAAATAATGAATGGGTTAACAATGAGATCAAGGAAGAAATAAAAAAAATCTAGAAACAAATGAAAATGAACACACAGCAACTCAAAACCCATGGAACACAGAGAAGGCAGTCCTGAGAGGGAACTTCATAGCAATATAGGCCTAACTTGTAAACACAAGAGAACTATCTCAAACAAACAACCTAACCCTACATCTACAAAAACTAGAAGAACAAGAAACAAACCCCAGAGTGAATAGAAGGAAGGAAATAATCAAGATCAGAGAAGAATTAAATGACATAGAGACAAAAAAATTCAAAGGATCAATAAATCCAGGAGCTGGTTCTTTGAAAAGATAAACAAAATTGACAAACCTTTAACCAGACTCATAAAAAAATGAAAGTGGACCTCCAAAAAATAAAACCAGAAATGAAAGAGGATAAGTTACAACTGATACCACAGAAATACAAAGGATTTTAAGAGATTACCGTGAACATCTATATGCCAAGAAATTGGACAACCTGGGTGAAATAGCCAAATTTCAAGAAACATACAATCTCCCAAAACAGAATCAAGAAGAAGAAAGCCTGAATACACCTAAAATAACTAGTGAAATTGAAGCAGTGATCAAAAAGCTCCAGGCACTCAAAAAAAACTGGACCAGCTGGCTTCACAGAAAAATTTTACCAAACATCTAAAGAAGAACTAACTCCTATCCCTCTCAAACTACTCCAAAAAAATCCAAGAAGAGGGAGGACACCCAAACTCTTTTTACAAGGCCAGTAGTATCTTAAATCCAAAACCAGGTAAAGTCACAACAAAGAAAGAAACTACAGGCCAGTATCTTTAATGAACATCAATGGTAAAATTCTCAACAAAATATTGGCAATCTGGATCCAGCAATACATTAAGATCATCCACCATGATCAAGTGAGATTCATTCTAGGGATGCAAGGATGGCACAATATTTGCAATTCAATAAATGTAATATACCACACAAACAAAATGAAGTACAAAAATCACATGATCATATCAATAGATGGTGAAGAAGCATTTGATAAAATTCAGCATTTATTTATGATAAAAACACTCAGCAAAGTGAGAATACAGGGAGCATACCTCAACATAATAAAAGCCATATGAGAAACCTACTGCCAATATCATACTCAATGGGCAAAAGCTAAAATCTTTCTCCTTAAGATCAGGAACTAGACAAGGGTGTCTGCTTTGACCACTCTTATTCAACATAGTACTGGACATTCTAGCCACAGCAATCAGACAAGAAAGAAATAAAAGGCATTCAAATAGAAAAGAAGGAAGTAAAACTGTCATTATGTGCAGACAACATGATAGTGTACAGAGAAAACCCTAGGTCTCCACCAAAAAACTACTCAACCTAACAAGTGATATTAACACAACACAGGAATACAAAGCCAATACTCAGAAATTGAGGGCATTTTTGTGCACCGACAATGAAATATCAGAAAAAGAAACCAGGGGACATATTCCATTTACTATAGCAACAAGAAAAATAAAAGTACCTAGGAATAAACCTAACCAAGGAGGTAAAAGACCAATGCTCGGAAAACTACAGAACAATGAAGAAAGAAATTAAGGAAGACACAAATAAATGGAAGCATATATTGTCTTCGTGGATTGGAAGAATTATCATTGTTAAAATGCCCATACTACCCAAAGTAGTCTATAGATTTAATGCAATTTCCTTTTAAACTCCCATGGCATATTTCACAGATCTAAAACAAACAGTTCAAAAATTTACAAGCAATGGAAAAAACCCTTAATAGCCTCAGAAGTCTTGAGAAAGAACAACCAAGAAGGAGAATCACAATACCTGATATCAAACTATACTACAATGTCACTGTAATCAAAACAATCTGGTACTGGAGTAAGACCAGACCCACAGATCAATGGAACAGAATAGAAATCCCCAAAATAAACCCATGTCCCAATGGTCAATTAATGTTTGACGAAGTGGGCATGAATATACAATGGAGTAAAAATAGCCTCTTCAATAACAGGTGTTGGGAACATCTTGGATATTGCTGGTAAAATTTTTTTATCTGATATATCTCCCAGGCAAGGGAAACAAAAGAAAAAATAAACAAATGGGAGTACATCAAACTAAAATGTTTTTGCACAGCAAAGGAAATTATCAACAAAGTAAAAATACAATCCACAGAATGGGAGAACATATTCGCCAATACATCTGATAAGGGGTTAATACCCAAAATTTATAAAGTACTTACCAAACTCAACACCAAAAAAACCCCCAAATAACTCAATTGAAAAATGCACAAAGGACCTGAACAGACAAGACACTTCTTCAAGGAAGACATACAGATGGTCCACAGACATATAAAAAGATGTTCAATGTCACTAATCATCAGAGAAATGCCAATTAAAACCACAGTGAGATATCACTTCACACTGGTCAGAATGACTACCATTAATAAATCAACAAACAAGTGCTAGAGAGGATGTGGAGAAAAGAGAACCCTCGTGCACGGTAGGTAGGAATGCAGACTGGTGCAGCCACTGTGGAAAACAATACGGAGTTTTCTCAAAAAACAAAAAATGGAACTGCCTTATGACCTGGGGATGCCACTGCTGGGATTATACCCTAAGAATCCTGAATTACCAATTCAAAAGAACCTATGCACCCCAGTGTTCATAGCAGCACTACTGGTCCTCTGCCAATTTTTTAATTGGATTGTTTTAAGTTGTATGACTACTTTATATATTTTTGATATTAACCCCTTGTCAGAGTTTTTCTTTGCAAGTATCTTTTCCCATTTGGTTGGTGGTCTTTTATGTTTTGTTGGCAGTTCCAGCCAAGTGCTGGAAACTGCCGAAGTGCCCATCAGTAGATGAGTGGATTAAAGAAAAAAACAAACTATGGTACATTTACACAATGGAATATTACCCAGCAGAAAGAAAGAAAGAATTCCTACCTTTTGACACAGCATGGTTGGAAATGGATAATATTTTGTAAGTGAAATAAGCCAGTTGGTGAAAGACAAATAACATATGATCTCACTTATAAGAGGAATTTAATGAATAAAATAAACAAATGAGCAAAACACAACCAGAGCCATGGAAACATGGAACAGACTGACAGTGACCAGAGGGGAGGGGTGAGGGGGCTAATAGTGGAAAGAAGGGGAAGGGGCTGGTCAAAGAACATGTGTGAATGACCCATGAACATGGACAACAGTGTGGGGACTGACTGTGGGAGCAGGGTGTAGGCTGGGTGGAATAGGGCAAAGGAGGACATATTGGGACAACTATAATAGAATAACAATATTTTTTTAAAAAGGAAGAAAATGGAATACTACTCAGCCATAAAAAGTAAGAAAATTTTAGTCTTTGCAACAGCACAGATGGACCTGGCGAACATTATGCTAAGTGAAATAAGGCAGTTAGAGAAAGACAAATACTATATGATTTCACTCACATGTGGAATAAAATGAACAAACTGAACTCACAAGGAAAATAGAGGTAGACTCAAAGATGGAGAGCACATAACAGCTAGTGGGGGGCAGGGTAGGGAGTAGAGAGACCAAGCAAAAAGGAAAAAGGACTCATGGATATGGACAACAGTGTGGTGGTTGCAGGGGTGAGGGGATGTAAGGGGATTAAATGGTAATGGAAAAGAATACAGTAAAAATTTTTAGGAAGAAATTCAAAAGCAGATACAGAAAGAGAACTGACCTTCCAAGGTGCAACAAGACAAGGCTGAATTTTTAGTGTTTTCATTTGTGTTTCCCTAATAGCTAGTGAAGTTGAGCACCTTTTCCTGTATTTGTTGTAAATTTGTGTGTCTTCTTGAGAGAAGTGTCTGTTCAGGTCCTCTGCCAATTTTTAAATTGTATTGTTTTAAGTTGTATGAGTACTTTATATATTTTGGACATTAACCCCTTGTCAGAGTTTTTCTTTGCAAGTATCTTCTCCCATTTGGTTGGTTGTCTTTTATGTTTTGTTGGCAGTTTCTTTTGCTGTGCAGAAGCTTTTTAGTTTGATATAGTTTTATTCATTTATTTTTGCTTTTATATCCCTTACCTTTAGGGTCAAATTTATAAAATCCCCTCTAAGACCAAGGTCCTTAAGTTTAGTACCTGTGTTTTCTTCCATGTAATTTATTGTTTCTGGTTTCATAAGTGATCCATTTTGAGTGAATTTTTGTATATGGGGACAAACAGTAGTCTAGTTTAATTATTTTGCATGTGGCTTTCCAATTTTCCCAGCATCATTTATTGAAGAGGCTTTCTATTCTCCATTGTACCATCTCACACCTGTTAGAATGGTTGTTATCAACAAGACAAGTAATAGCAAGTGTTGGAGAGGTTGTGGAGAAAAAAAGAAATCATCATTCAATGCTGCTGGGAATAGAAACAGGTACAGCCACTATGGAAACCAGTATGGAGGTTACTAAAAAAATTAAGAATAGTTATCATATGAACTAGCAACCCCTCATCTCTCTATCTACCCAAAAATTTTGAAAACATTTATTTGCAGCCATATGCACCCCTATGTTCATTACAGCATTATTCACAGTGGCCAAGACATGGAAACAACCAAAGTGTCCCTATATAGATGATTGGACAAAGAAGGTGTGGTATGTATATATACAATGAAATACTACTCAGCCATAAGAAAAGATAAAATACTGCAATTTGCAACAACATGGATGGATCTTAAGAATATCTTGCCAAATAAAATAAGTCAGACAAAAAAAGTCAAGAACCATATGATTTCATTCATATGTGGGATATAAAACTAAAAGCAACAAATGAACAAACAAAAAGACAACAACAAAATTTATAGACATGGAAAATAGTATGGTGGTTACCAGAGAGAAGGTGAGTAAGGGAGAGTAAAGGGTAAAGGAGAGAAATATATGATGATGAAAGAAGATTTGACTTTGGGTGGTAAGCACACAATGCAATATACAAGTGATATAGTATAGAATTGTACACTTGGAACCTATATAACTGTATTAACCAATGTCACCCCAATAAATTTAATTTTAAAAAAGAGGGAAAAAAACCTGACTTTTCAACAGAAACAAAGCCTAAAGAGAAGGGGGTAATATGTTAAAATACAAAAAGAAAAGATCTGGGAACTGATAATTCTATATTCAAAGAATACAAACTTCAGGAATGAAGGCAAAATAAAGACATTTTCAGACGCAAAAAAAATTAAGAGAATTCATTATCAGCACAGAAATCCTAAAGGGAGTTCTTCAGGCAGAAGGAAAGTCTCAGCTATGAAGGAAGGAATGAAGAACACCATAAAGGGTAAAATATGTATGTAAATATAAATGAATAATAATTGTACAAAACAGTAATAACAATGTCATGTGGGGTGTGAAATATCCACAGAATTAAAATGTGTGACAATAATAATCCCAAAGGTGAGAGGCTATAAATGAAAGTGTTCTTAGGTTCTAGTATTATCAGAAAATGGTAAATATAGTCATTTTTATTAGACTAAAAAATCAAGGATGTATATTATAATATGTAGGATGACCACTAAAGTGAAGTAAAAGAATGTTATAACTAATTAATGGAGGATAAAAGTGGAACAATAAAACATAGCTGATAAATTCAAAAGAAGGCAAGAACAGAGAGACAAACATAAAACAAGTGAGTCAATAATAGAAAAATACAAAAAAATAAATTTAAAAAAGAAGTGGGTCAAATAGAAAGCAAAAAGATGGCAGCAATATCTCACATATATCAACAATTACAATAACAATAAATGTAATTGGACTAAATAAGCCAATTAAAAAGATTACCAGCCTATAGCTGCAACAGACACTGTGGTTAGAGACATCTGTCTTCAAATCCTTTTTCTGATACTTACTGTGTGACTTTAGGCATGCTACTTAACATCTGTGAGCTTTGCACTCTTTATCTGTAAAACCAGCATAATGACAGCCAGCAACCTAAGAGTGTCTGGGAGAGCTGGATTTGGGTAATGTATGTAAAACACTCATCTGTAAAATGGGTACCACAATAGGACCAACCTCACTGGGTCATTGGGAGAGTTAATTTAAGAAAAGCACCTTTACAAGTGTTTGACACATGGCAGGTAGCCAATAAATATTGGTCATTCTGACTGTTGTTGTTAATACCCCATAGATGCTAGTTAGTATAAATGATTCCAAGCTCTTGAACATCATCCTCAGCTGCCTACTGGACATCCAAGTTTAGCTAGACACAGGCATCTTAAACTAACATGTTCAAAACTGAACCTTTTCTCTTCTTCAAACCCTTCAACATTCCTCCTGCTACAGTAGTTCCAAAGCCTGGTTGCAACTTGGAATCACCCAGTTATCTTTACAAAATCCTGATGTTGATTTAGTTGGTCTGGAATGACACCTGGATGGTAGAATATGAAAAGTTACCCAGGTGAATCTAATGTGCAGCCAAGTTTGGGAACCACTGCCTGCCATTCAGAACCATTAACCTAAGTTACTTTCATATTTCTTTCCAACATGCCATCCCAACTACTGCTACCTTATTTGAGATACTCATCACCTCGTTCCTTGACTACTGTGCTAGCCTCTCCACTGGTCTTCTTGCCTCGAATCTCTCTGGCCTCCAGTCCTTTCTTCCATGCCAGGGAGTGCAAACTTTTGGAAAGGGCCAGATGGTAAATATTTTTAGTTTTGTGGGCCATGCAATCTCTCTTGCAGTTACTCAGCTCTGCCACTATAGCACAAAGGCAGCTGCAATACATAAACAAATGAACATGGCCAGATTTGGCCCGAAGGAGGCCAGGGCAGGTCACTCTTTGCCTACCCTTGATCTATACACAGGAGCAAAAGGAAGTGGGCTTTAGTGTCTTAATTTCAAGACTGAAAAGGTGTAGGGCCCTATCTAGCCAAGGTGGAATATCTTACTTCTTACGTAACTATGACCAGAAGAGTCTTCCTCAGGCCCTTCAGTTACCCGTGGCTTGCAGGGACATCTGTCAGTCCTTTGTGGCCTTTATTTTCATACACTCGTTATATTTTATTTTTCATCTATTCCTGGGCTGGTCTTGCCATCCTCTCCTGAAATTCTTTTGCTCATTTCTCTTAGGCACTAAACCTTCTCTGACTAGAGAGAGTATTCACCCTTGGCATCAACTCCTACTAAAATGCAGTTCCAATCTTAATGACATAATTTTATTTTTTTCAAGAGTCTATTCCCTTATCTTGAATTCTATGTCAATTTGTGTCATCCAAATAGATACTAAACTTCATGAGTTCAGCGACCTTACCTTTTTAGTTAGTGTTGGCATGGCATATCCTAAAGTCACACAGCAAGTATCAGAAAAAGGATCTAAAGACAGATCTCTCAGTCCTGGCTGGCATAGCTCGGTGGATTGAGCGCGGGCTGCGAACCAAAGTGTCGCAGGTTCGATTCCTAGTCAGGGCACATGCCTGGGTTGCAGGCCACGGCCCCCAGCAACCGCACATTGATGTTTCTCTCTCTCTCTCTTTCTCCCTCCCTTCCCTCTCTAAAAATAAATAAAATCTAAAAATATTTAAAGACAGATCTCTCTAACCTCAATGTCTGTTGCAGGGAAAGCCACAAGGGAGGTGATGTTGCCTAGGAAGACATTCTGGAAACACACGGAGGCCAAGGCAGAAACTTGGAGAATATTCAATGCACAGGCAGGGAAGGAAGAGTCCAAAAAGGATGGGAGCAAGGGGGAGGAATAGAATAGAGAGACACAGCAAAAACAACAAGCAAACAAAACCTCATGAGAGTTCTGAGTTCCAAGTTAAAAGATTAAAAGAAGCACCAAGAAATAACCCACTGATATAGCAATGAGGACATGGCTGGAGAGGTAGAATTAGAAACCAGATTTTGGTGGATCTGAATGAAGAAGATAAATAAGTTATGATTGTTGCCTATTCTTTTAAGAGGTCTGGCTATTGCCCTGGCTGGTATGGCTCACTTGGTTGGGCATCATCCCACAAACTGAAACGTCACTGGTCAATTCCCAGTCAGGGCACATGCCTAGGTTGCAGGTTCAGTCACTGGTTGGGGCAAATATGGAAGGCAACTGATTGATGTTTCTCACTCACATCAATGTTTCTCTCCCTCTCTTTCTCTCTACCTTCCCCTCTCTCTAAATAAAAATAAAGTTAACCCTGGCTGGCGTAGCTCAGTGGATTGAGCGTGGGCTGGGAACCAAAGTGTCCCAGGTTCGATCCCCAGCCAGGGTACATGTCTGGGTTGCAGGCTATAACCCCCAGCAACCGCACATTGATGTTTCCCTCTCTCTCTCCCTCTCTCTCTCCCTCTCTCCCTCTCTCCCTCTCTCTCCCTCTCTCCCTCTCTCTCTCTCTCTCTCTCTCTCTCTCTCTCTCTCTCTCTCTCCCTCCCTTCCCTCTCTAAAAATAAATAAATAAAATATTAAAAAAAATAAAGTTAAAAAAATAAGAGGTCTGGCTATTAAAGGAAGATGTAAGAATAGTGACTACAGGAAGATACAAAATTAAAAAGTTATTTTTCTTTCCTTTCTGAAAATGAATGTAATTTAACCACATTTGTATCATATGAGAAAAGAGCCAGGTCTTGGCCGGGTAGCTCAGTTGGTTAGAGCATTGTCCAAATACCCCAAGGTTGCAGGTTCAATCCCTGTCAGGGCACATACAAGAATCAACCAGTGAATACATAAACAGTGGAACAGCGAATGATGTTTCTCTGTTTCTCTCTCTCTCTCTTCCCCCACCCTTTCATCTCTCTCTAAAATCAATAATTATTTTAAAAAGAACCAGATAACAGGAAAAGGTTGAAGACTCAGAAGAAAACAGAAGAAAGACAGGATATTTTATAATTACGGTCTTTGAAGAGGCTGCAGCTCTAATAGGAAGCGACTAGTGACTTCTTTCCTTCATGTGGAAAGAAAGGAGGCAAAGTGATTGACAGGATGAAGTTTGTATACAGGGGTAATAAGTAGATGAATATGTTGCCCTATAGCTTGTATCACTTCCATTATCTGCTTGGCAGGAGGAGAGGACATAACTTATTTTTATCATCTTTTACAAAAGCATTGGTCTGCACCATACTGGAAAAACAATTAACTGGTCCTATACAACAACTAGGTTGAGAAGCATTACACTAGACTATAAAGGCGAGAACATTCCAGAAAAGAGGATGTCAAGGTAGACTAAGAACTATGAGCTTTGGACAGTCTGCCTATAAGGAGAGAAGGGTTGCCCAGTAGACCCTGGGACTCAGTATAAAAAGATAACAATGGCATGAACCAGCCAGAAAACAGACAGATGTTGGCAAGGAGGAGAGCAGACCGTGATTATTCATCTTGATCAAGTAGTAGTAATTTGCTACAAAGAACAGGAAATTAGGTACTATTCCTAGTGACTAGACTTTACTAAGGAGAACACCCCACCCAGCCACAATGTGGCCCTACACAGAATGGATTGATCCCTGGCTGAATTCATCAAACAGAGCACAGAAATCCCTCCCCGAATGCAATTTTCCATCATGCAAAATTCTAGCACACATACCTTTTCAGCAACTGGGCGCATTTCAGTTCCAGCATACGTAAATTTAGAGTCACTCCTTTTGGAGACAAATTAGAAAAAAAAGGGAACAATAAAACCTTAGCAGAGACAAACAAAGAGAAGGGACAGTAAACTGAAGCTAAACCTGTGCCCATACATTCATTAGTAGCAGTCTGGGACACCCATACATGGCTGAGTGCATAAAGCTTTCATGGGCAAAGCTAAACTCCTATACTCCTTGGTATTAAAGAGGTGGGTTTGAGAGTGCACATCCTGCCATTCTTCAAAGTTAGAATTAAAATAACCCAAAGTTTTCACCACCTCAAGCATCCAAGCTACTGGGGATCTCTGAGATCATTATAGGGCTCACAATGGGGAGGCAGAAAGCCATGGAGATGGAAGAGCCAATTTAGATGGAGGAATAGATCAATAGGGGGAAGTGTCTGTTAATATGCATATTATCTGCCACAAAAGATTACCAGTTTCTCATTGCCATTTTAGGAAAAGAGAACATAAAACATATCAAGCAAGAAAATGGAAAGTAACAGCACCATATCAGTCAACAAAATTCTATCTGTAAGAGCTTTCACAGATTCACTCAATCTTGTTTCCCTCAACTACATTTTTCACATAAGATGATACATATCTCAACTAAAAATCCTCCTACCAGGAAGTAGGATGGGAACCAACCTTCAGGGTTGGGACTTTACTCAAAGCGTCCATTGAGGGAGCTCTGGACTGATAATGGTAACTTAAAATATAATCCATAAAAAAATGCAACCCATACACAATATTGCTGAGCTTGTCATAATCCTGAGTTAATAATGACATATAGACCAAAAAACATGAGTAAACAAACATTGTCTTACCTTGGGTCATCATTCAACTAAAGTGGGAAAGAGGAGAAAACATTATTTATCATATTACACTTATTTGATATAATGGATGCACATTATATGAAAATTAAGTCATATGGGCCTGTACGAGGGCATGAAAAACTGGATAATTTTTAATTCGGATTGTAAACAACTAAGGTCTATTTCCTCATCCTCTCTCGCCCTTCTGCAACACCTAACGCTGCGGAAACTTACGCGTCTTTGAAACCCTCTCCTGTCAGGTTGATACAATTAAAATGTGTCCTAGAGGGAAGACAGGAGGTGAGGTAACGGACCCTAATAGTGGTCAATAGTTTCTTAATACACTGATGTCCTATTATACCATAATGCCTTTCTGCCCTGACCTGCGGTTTTGGTCAGTGGGGCGATAGCTCCAGATTTAAAGAAGAGGCCGGAGATTAATACAAAAGAAAGCCCTCCTCCATCCTCAGACTTATGCAGAATGCTTGGGGAGACATGAGGCTAAACAAGCGTCAAGCAACCACATATCAGCCCCTTGCGATAAGGCCATCCAAAGGATCTGTCAAAGGATCTAACTCAGGATCTAAGCCTATAGCCTCCGCAGCCCTAGGCGCTAACATCGACTCCAAGGACACGCTGGACTGCTCATCAGGGTTCCAGCTAGGCTAACTGACCTACTCACCTCCCCTATACACAGTCCCATCACTTCCTCCTTCTCTGTGCTCAGAGCGTGGTTGAGACAAACTAGGAAAGCATCCGACTCAAGATGAACTGCCTGCACCGCCTGCACCACCTGCACCGCCATCTTGGTCCGACGCTGCTCACGTCCGCCTCAAGCCTTCACAGGCCTGAACAACCCGGAGCTCCAGCAAGCGGGTTCCGCGGAGGCGGGACTTGGGGGGCGCGGGCGGGGCGGGAGCCAGGCTGGAGCGTGGAGGCGGAGCTTGGGAGCGGGGGCGGGGCGGCCCGGCGGCACCTGGGAAACGCCCGCGCCGGTTGGGGCAAGGCGTGGCCGTCGGGACGGAGGGCGGTGGCCGGCCGCTGACGGGGCTTTAGGCCGGGCGGCGGGGGCGGTGGGGGTGGCTGGGAGGCGGTGCTCTCGGGCTGTAGGCGGACGTGGTACGTGAGCGGCTCCGGGGCGGTCGGGTAGGCGTTTCCCCTGCGCCGTCGCCCATTTTGCCCGCCCGCTAAGGAGCGCATTACGCGGCCTACACGCTCTGGGTGCAGTCCGGAGGCTGCATCGTCGCGCGCACCAGCCCCTTGAGCTAGTGGGACGGTCTTTGAAATTTAGTCCTAGGATAGTTAAGGTTTTATTTTGTTTTGTTTCCAAGTTACGGCCCCAGAATTTTGTACCACTCTCCCTGGACCTCTTCCGGTTGCCGGCACTTGCCTCGTAACTTCGGTTCGGGTGACCTCGGCCCTGATACCAGCTTGATTGGCCCGAGGTGGGGACCTGGAAGTTTTAGCCTCTCTGATCTCGAGGCGGATTAATTAGCCCAAGAAACATTATATTCATGTGAGTAACCTCTTGCAGAAAGTGCTCTACTCTATCTGAAAAAGTATCATTGTTAAGCTGGGCTGCTGCTACTTTCTTCAAAGGCTTTTAAGTATCTGTTACGGGGAAGGGGACTTCAGTTTTGATTCAAGGTCGGGTGTATCACAGTAGTTACCCACCTTTCTCTGCTCTCCTTGTCTTGATGCTCAGACATGGTGAAATTATAGGTAAAAGTGATTTTCTTTTGACGTATGCCTACGGTGCCATGGGTTGAAAGTACAGATCTTTTAACTCCGAAGTTTAGGAATTGCACGTGGATTTTAGGAACGATTCTAAATCAAAGAAAAATATATGCCTTGCCGCCTCTACAGCCTATCAGTGTTTTATGTTTTGTTTGATCTCATTTTCCCTGTGTAGTTTTGAAGCCAGGCAGACCTGGAAGTACTGGAAAGGGAACATTCCCAAGGTGCTACCTAAGCGGTGTTGATGCTTTGCTCTTTTCTCCCAAATCAGTTCCAACACAAGTTTCCTCACAGATAAGGCCCTCATACAGTAGAACTATTTGGTATGCATTCCAGTAACCTCCATTTTTGCCAAATGCTTAAGGATCACATGGCATATCTCTCCACGATAAATGTTGATAATGAAGCTTGGGAGAAATTTTAAGTTTGCAATTACATTGGACCCATATAAATATTTTCCTAAGTTTCGATTTTGCTCCATATATTATTTTCAATTACTGTTTGTGGCTAGTATGCTTTGCCCTGATGGGGCAAGAATGGCTGTTATTATGTTTAGTCATGGGATATTTTGAGTTTATAAATTGTTTTTAGGCACCTTCGAAAAGAAAAACACCTTTGTTGTTGATTTTGATCTTATAATCTAGAGTGACATCCTCTAAATTTTATAATGCTAATGGCTGCATTTTACAACTCTAAATGTTTAATTGGAGTAGAAAAAACTACTAACATTTATGGCAAACTTATTATGGATTAGACAATCTACTAAACATGTATATACCTTTTATATGTAAACTGCCCCAATTGGAATCAGGCTCTGGAACTTCCTAGCAGTGTAACCTCAAGCAAGTTACCTAACTTCTTTGTGCCTTACTGCCCTCATCTTTAAGGGGGGGAAATAATCAGGTGAGTACAAAGATTAAAAGCATCTATATATAAAACTTTAAGAAGTGCTAAATAAGTGTGACTATTATGATCAATATGTTCTCTAATTCCCATTTTATGCCTCAGAAAACTGAGGCGTAGAAAGGTTAGCTTGTCTGAGGTCACAAAGCTAGCAAGTGGCAAAATCAGCATTTATACACAGGCCAGGCTGACTCCAGGCCTTTTGTTCTTGGTAACCTCACCCATTATAATTGGGTGAGTTCATTAATTGACTTAAAATTAAATAAGTGTATCCAACTGATTAATGTTTAAAACTGTTAAAAAAACCCTGGAAATTAAATTATCCTTTTAAAAAGACAATAATTCATTCTATAAAGGAAAAGAAATGGTCTTATTCAGACTAGTACCTAAGGAAGCTTTCTATGTAGTGTATCATCCATTTAAGATATAATTTAGAAAATGCCTTACTAAGAAATAGTCTCTCTAGGCCAGTGTGGTCTCTGTGGCATCGAGGTGACCCCCATGGGGACAATCTCTTTTAGTGCCTTCATGGATGATAAAACTGTATAAAACACTTTAAAATCCATTGGAATTTGCAGCTGGTAGTATTCCTTGAGTTGAGTGGAACAGGTTTATGTTCTGTGTAGTATATTGCTCCTTGTGCTTCAGTTTATTTTGAGGTTTTAAGAGATTCATCCTAGTTCAAGGGGTCCTGAATTTTGTGAGCAAGTGTCACATGCAGAGAAATGTTCTCTAGTCAAATAAATTTGGGAAACATTAAACAAAATAAAGTTTCTTTTCTTTATAACTTGCCAGAGCTTTTGCTATGTTAATGTGCTTTATGACTCTCAAGATTCCCAAACTTATTTGACCAAGGAAAAAGTTAGGGGCAAGTATTCCAAGAATCACATTTATACAACCTGTAATTTTGTGGGCTTTGATCTCAATCCCTCTCACTCAGCCTTTGCGTTTCTCCACTGAGGATGTTAGTTTATGTTCATACCACAGCTTCTCAGTCCCTTGATCACTGCAGTTGCCTTTTACTGGGCCTTCATGCTATCTCTGAGTGGGAGCATACACAACTCCAGGGTCATCCTGCTGATGCCCAGCTTATTGCCTTTTAGATCACAGCAGCATACCATGCTGCCTTTCTTCTAAGAATATTTTGTAATGATACAGTTGCCAGGACATATCTGTGAAGTTGAGGTGGCCCCGAAATCTGAAACACTTGGTTTCTACTTTTTTTTAAGTAGTCACACTTATTTCTTTTGTATTTGAAATCCAGATTTTAATATATTTTATTTTGACATTAACACTGGGGTTTTGTTTGTATCGCTCCTCAAAAATCTGGGGAGGAGGAGAGGCAGAACAATTGTATGTGCTAAATGGAAAAAATAGCTTTGAAAATATATATATATATAACTATATAAAAATCACACCTAGAGATTCAGTCTCTACTCAAGTATATAGGGCCTTCATCTGTTTCCCCTCTGTACTCACCATATATATCCACCTACTTACAGGAATATTATTTGACTAGTATTTGAGATTTAGGGTGCCCTGTACTGTATCATTCCTGCTATTGAAGAGCTTATAATACTGTATTTGGGGAGAGACAGTACTTCACAAATAAGCAAAGCAAATACGCAATGCAATTTATAATTAGATGCCAGAATATGAGCTTTAGTTTAGACATAAATGCTATAGTAGCCAGAGAGGCAAGAAGCTTTTATAGAGAAGGCAGGTACCTGCACTCTGCCATACTTAATAGTACTGAGGTAGAGAGGCCTGAAGAAGCATTTTAGGCAAGTGGAAAGCAAGATCAAGAATATGGGGCTAAAAATGAGCCTGGTATTTGGGAGAAAGTTTATCAAATATGTTGGTAGTGGTGCTTCCTGGAATTGGCGGCAGATAGAGTGTAGCAACTGAAGTTGATGAAGAATTCCAAGAGAACTCGTAAATTTCAGCAGGCTCAGGAGGGGTGTTGTTCCCATTGAGAGAAATCAGAATTTATTTAAGGAGAAGGGGTTTCACTTTATATGAATTTGAAATATGAGAGTCATATAATATGGGAAATTTGAAATGAGAGTGTCCTATAAGGTGGGAGCTTATGACGGGCTCAGAGGGTACAATGGGCAAAACAACTGTGATGTTCTTAAATTACTCGCTAAAGTCAGACCATTTCTTAAATCTATAAAAAATATTTTCTGCTTTCCTTTTAAAGGAAGATAACTAACAGTGTTTAGAGGGGGAAAAATCAGACTCATTGTTGTCTTTGAAAAAGGGGCTTGGTTTAACTCAATTCTTTCTGGCTAACTTTGTCCTGGGCTGCATCATACTGTGTTCTGGCATCTCATTTGCTTTTGACAGTCTCACTTGAGGGTTTAACAACTTCCCAAGCTGTGCTGCACTTCCTTTCCTACCTAATGACCACCTAATGGGAATAGGAGGCCTTTCTTTTGGGGGGGTAAGATCCCCCAGTGGTGTATCTCTGTGCTCTGCCAAAAGTAGAAACACAGTGTAAACCATGCTGTACGAAGTGCAAAATGCAGGTGAAGTTATTGTAAGGCCCTGAAATGAGATCCAGAGTTGGACAGAGCATCGTTGTAGGTTTAGAGCCTATTCTGCCTTATGTAAAGAGCTTGCCCAGGATGGGGGGTTTCCTCTATACCTCTCAAAGGGCAGAGGAATTTTTCTGGCCTTTTGACTTGGAAAATCAGAATTTAAACTCACGCTAGTATGGAAAATGGGCTCCTGTGACATCCTGAAGCATTATGAAAATGAAACAAGGACCTAGATGGATAACTATCATTTTCTCTCACTTAGCTCCAAATCACCATGATCCCCACAGTCTCTTGTAGCTCAAAAATTCTATGAAGCTATCTTAAATATTTTCCCTAATATGAAAACCCTCTTCTGGTAATGCCCATCTGCTATAGGTAACCTTTTTAAGTAAACTGATAAATACATTGTTTGCTCTTAAACTTTTAATTTCAATTTAGAAAGTCATGCAAATGATTCAGCTTTCACAATCTTAACCTTTTAAAATGAGAACTGCTTTTACGTGGGGAATATGGCATCCATGTACCTGTTATACTGCATTCCTACCAAATAAGCGTGCCCTTAGGCACACTCCTGTGCATATTCTGTTGCTGACTATATTTTGTAAGACATTGCTTTGTGAATGCAGGCTTGAGATCACTGCCAGCTTCCGGTGCTGCTATGAGGGGGCCCCAAAAAACATAATTTGTTTATAAAATAATTGTATATATATTCTTACATGTTTAAACTTCAGTCACCTTCAAAGTGCTCTCCATTTGATGCTATACACCTATCAAGACATTTTTTCTACTGCTCAAAACAGTTTTTGAACTCGTCAATTTTGATGCTTTTTAGTGTTTCTGCTGTTTTTTGTTTCACTTCTTCCACATTGGCACATTTCCCTTTGAAGACTTTTTTCATCCAGGGAAACACAAAAAAAATTTGCTCAGGGCAAGATTGGGTGATTAGAGAGGGTGGGGCATGGAAGTCATGTCATTTTTGGTCAACAACTGCTGAAAACTCAGCAAGGTGTACTTGTAAATCATCCATCATGAAATGGGCAAATGCATCGAAAGAGTCTTCAAAAAAATCGCTGAAGCTAAACACAGCCTCTCCCAACAAGGCTGGCTGGTATGCTGATACAGATGGGTTCCTAGAACACTCTCCTAGTGGGGGAAGCCTCTGCTACAGGGGGCCCATCCTCTAGAAGATGCCAGTTGTTTGGGGGGTCCCCACTCATAGTCCTACATTTTCACAGAACTCCTTACCTAACTGAATCCTTGAGTGCTTTGTAGTCAACCCAGGGCTCTGCTTGAGTGTCACTTCAGTGTCTTGCAGGGAGCTTCAGATGTCCTTGGTTCTTTTTAGGCTGTTAAGTAGACATATATGAGGTTTGGTACTGGTTGGTGGTTGCTAGTACCAGGTCACCTTGCTCACTGGTGAGTTCATTCAAACCCAAAAAGTCACACCTGTGTCCTGTGCGCGGGTGCTGCAGGCTTAGGTGGAGAAAAGCAGGGCTAGAATTGGAACTCAAAGCCCAGAATGGCAGGAGAGGATGTGGGGGCTCCACCCGATCACCTCTGGGTTCACCAAGAGGGTATCTACCGCGACGAATACCAGCGCACGTGGGTGGCCGTCGTGGAAGAGGTAACTGTTTACATTTTGCTTATTTCTTTATTGATTTTGCTTTCAAGAAATTTGGTTTGTAACTAGCCTCAGTATCCTAAAGTCTTCGGTTTTATTTTTGATCATTTTTTTCCATTAGGGGACGAGTTTCCTAAGGGCACGGGTCCAGCAAGTTCAGGTTCCCTTAGGTGACGCAGCTAGGCCAAGTCACCTTCTTACCTCCCAGCTACCTCTCATGTGGCAACTCTACCCCGGGGAGCGCTACATGGATAACAACTCCCACTTGTGGCAGATCCAGCATCATTTAATGGTACACATGTTGCTTAATCATTTTTCATTGTATTGGGACTTTTACAGCAGAGTACTCTATAAACTTTTCTTTTTCTGACAGGTCAGGGGAGTAGAGGAGCTGTTGCTTAAGCTTTTGCCTGATGATTAACCTGGTATGTATTTTTGTTTCTCCACTGTCTCTCCTTCGTCTTCTTAAGTCTTTTTGGTTGTGGTGATTTTAATGATCTGTTTTTCTTCCAGGTGCTGGAATTCTAGGAAGATATGCTCCTCTGATCTGTTCAGTATATGGCAATCACTTCATCCACCACTGCAGTGCACCCACCTGTGGGCCTGGGGGAGGGAGTGGGTTGAAAAACTGCTCAAGAACACAGAAGTTTAGGAAGGGTCATGAAGAGCACCTCAAGTGGAACTGCAAAGAGAGGGTTACGCAGGCAGAAAGCAAGTCAACAAAGCACTTAGTCAGGATACGTAACTTGAAATTGACTCCATTGGAAGTTGCCATAGAACCTTTAATGGACATCATCAGCTGGAACTGGGATCTGATGAATCCCACAAAAGTCAGCACCTGCTACAGAACAGATGATCTGATCACCAAGGACTTGGTACTGATTTAGAGAGAAGAGAGCAGCTCCTAGCAGCATCAACATCTATTGGTCGCTTATTTGCCCTGTAGCAATTCACCTGCCTTTCCTTCTCCCATCCTGTAAATATTCTAGGTTTTGCTCCAGTGTTTCCCATCCCAGTACTGGCCTAACTTGGATCTACTGAGAACTTAGGGGGATCTGGGGTGGGGGAAGAGGTCATTTGCATTAATGAAATCAGCTACAAAGGCTCCTGGGCCTTTTTTCTTTCTGAAATTGTGTCTTCAAATTATTAGAAGTTGCTGATCAAAATCATGGGCACTTAAGTTCATTCTCTGGTTATAGATATTTTAAATAGTCTTTTCTGTAAGAGCTCCAAAAAACATTTTAGCTGCTTAACTAGCACCTTTCTCAGGGCCAAATATTGCTGCTTCCTAGGAAAGCATTTACTGCCTGATAAAGAATTTCCTGAGTTAAATAGCTATAACAGTTTATATGTAAAAACCTTAGTTTTACTTTTTAAAAATCTTGGGAACAATAGCTACCATGTAGCAAGTCCTTACTGCCTTCCAGACTCTATTCTATGCACTTTGTATACTTTATCACATTTAATTCTTCCATCAATGCTTTGAGGTAGGTAAGATCCCCAGTTTACACACAAATGATAAGAAAAAAGGCTCAAGGAACTTGATCATTTACCAAGGGTATTTTTGTGAATGATAGAGTCGGACAGTGGGCAGGCACTTCAGGCAGCGGTGTCGCTCCTCTAGCCCAACATTGGTTTGCAATATTCAAAATGAGTTCATTGAATTCAAGGGTTTTTATTTCCATGTAAAGCTACTTTTCCAAATCAAATGAAATGGATATTATAAAAATACAGTTGATTCATCTTATGAATGGGAAGAGTATTTTTCAGTGTGATTGTCTTCCAGCAATTGGAAGTGCATACTGCTTGTCTCTGAAGAAAATTCCTTCTAGAGGGGCTTTAAAGTCTTTATGAATAAAAGACAAAATAAAAATCATTTTTCTTATTTTAGTTTTCTGGATATGCTGCAGAAGGATCCGTGCCAGAAACAAGCCTGTGAAATACAGAAATGTTTACAAGGTACCATGTTCAATGCTTTTAAAATATTTTCCCCTTTATCTGTGAACTAACTAAAGAGACCAATTGTTCTTTTATCAGCAAACTATATTAACTCCTCTCAGAATATATTTCTGTAATTAATTCAGCCTGAAGATCATCTTCAATGTATAATCAAAGATGCAGAAAATAAAAAGTGGTATGATCTAAGCTTGGAGCTTGTAGTTCTGGGTGTATAATAGAATCTCATGGAGAGCTATAAAAACTTGCCTAGAATAATGAAATCAAGTTGCCTGTTGCTGTGGTCTAGGCAGGAATCTGTCTTAAGAAGCTAACCAAATGATTTTAATATGCAACCAGAGTTGAGAATTACTAAGCTGAGCAAAATCCTTTAAAAAAAAAAAGAACTAGTTTTTTTCTTTTTATTGAATTTATTCAAATGACACTGGTTAACAAAATTATACAGGTTTAAGGTGCAAAATTCCACAACAGATCATTTGTACATTGTACTGTGTGATCACCACCCAAAGTCAGGTCTCCTTCATCACCATTTATCCCTCCTATACCCTCCTCTACCTTGCCTCACCCAACCCTGCTGTCCCCACACTGTTATGTGTCCATGAGTTTTTTCTCTTTTTTTTCCTTTTTGCTTAATCCCTCCACTCTCTCCTGACAGCTGTCAGACTGCTCTGTCTATGGGTCTGTCTCTGTTTTGCTTGATAGTTCATTTTCTTCATTAGATTCCACAGATAAGTGAAGTTATATGATATTTGTCTTTCTCTGCTGGCTTATTTCACTTAGCATAATGCTCTTCAGGTCCATCCATGCTGTCACAAAGGGTAAGATTTCCTCCTTTTTATGGCCAACTAGTATTCCATTGTGTAAATGTACCACAGCTTTTTTTATCCACTTATCTACTGATGGGCACTTGGGCTGCTTCCAAATCTTGCTATTGTAAATAACACTGCAGTGAACATAGGGGTGCATATATTCTTTCCAATTAGTTTTTCAGGTTTCTTTGGATATATTCCCAGAAGTGGAATCATTGTATCATAAGGCAGTTCCATTTTTAACAAACTGTAGAAATGACCCCTGAAAGTATAGTCTTAAGGCAGTTCCATTATTAACTCCATACTGAGATAACTCCATACTGCTTTCCACAGTGGCTATACTAGCCTGCATTCCCACCAACAGTGCACTAGGGTTCCCTTTTCTCCACATCCTCACCAGCACTTGTTATTTGTTGTTTTTATTGGTGATAACCCTTCTAACAGGTGTGAGGTGATATCTTAGTATGGTTTTAATTTGCATTTCTCTGATGAATAGTGACGTTGAGCATTTTTTCATATGTCTATGGCCCATCACTATGTCCTCTTTGGAGAAGTGTCTGTTGAGGTCCTTTGACCATTTGTTAGTTGGATTTATTTTGGCAATGTCTTTATAAATTTTAGATATTGACTCCTTATCAGATATATCATTGGCAATTATGTTCTCCCATTCAGTAAATTGTCTTTTCATTTTGTTGGTGGTTTCCTTTGCTGTGCAAAAACTTTTTAGTTTGATGTAGTCCCATTTGTTTATTTTTCTTTGGTTTCTCTTGTCCATGGCACTATATCAGAAAAAAATACTGCTACAAGAAATGTCCAAGATTTTACTGCCTATGTTTTCTTCAAGGACTTTTATGATTTTGAGTCTAACGTTTAAGTCTTTAATCCATTTTGAGTTTATTCTTGTGTATGGTGTAAGGAGGTGGTCTAGTTTCATTTTTTTTGCACGTAGCTGTCCAATTTTCCCAATACCATTTATTGAATAGACTATCTTTACTCCATTGAATGTTATTGCCTCCTTTGTCAAATATTAATTGACTATAAAAGTGTGGGTTTATTTCTGAGCTCTCTACTCTGATCCATTGTCTATATGTCTATATGTCTGTTTTTTTGTAAGATTTTATTTATTTTTTTAGAAGGGAGAGGAAGGAGAAAGAGAGGGAGAGAAACATCAGTGTGTGGTTGCTTCTCACATGCCCCTCACTGAGAACCTGGCCCACAACCCAGGCACATGCCCCAACTGGGAATCAAACCAGAGACCCTTTGGTTCACAGGCCCATGCTCAATTCACTGAGCTGCACCAACCAGGGCTATATGTCTATTTTTATGCCAGTACCATGCTGTTTTGATTACTATGGCCTTGTAGTCTACTTTGATATCAGGTAGCATGATTCCTCCAACTTTGTTCTTTTTTTCTCAAGATTGCTCTATTTAGAGACTTTGTGGTTCCATATAAATTTTTGGAATATCTGTTCTAGTACTGTGAAATATGCCATTGGTATTTTAATAGGAATTTCATTGAATCTATAGATTGCTTTAGGTAGTATGGGCATTTTGATGATATTAATTTTTCCTATCCATGAACACAGTTTACAGTTTATGCTTTCACTTATTTGTATCTTCTTCAGTTTAAAAAAAGACTTGTTTTAAAATGGGTTGTTTATACTTACCTGTGGCTGACAGCTTGCTTTTTAAAAGCAGTCAGGTTAGAAGGAGGGTGTTAAAAATACAATTGCAGTTCAAGCTGCCAAAGTCAGCAACTAAGTCTTTTGGAAAAATATATTTTACTGATTATGCTGTAACAGTTGTCCCCATTTTTCCCCCTTTGCCCTCCTCCACCAAGTATACCCATTCCCTCCAGCAATCTCCCCCTTAGTTCATGTTCCTGGGTTATGCATATAAGTTCTTTGGCTACTCCATTTTCTGTAATGTTCTTAACATCCCCCTATTTTGTAACAACCTATTTGTAACTTCTTAATCCCTGCACCTTTCCCCCAGTCTCTCCCCTTCCCAGTCCCAACTAATAACCCTCCAAATGATCTCCATACCTATGATTCTGTATCTGTTCTACTTGTTCACTTTGTTTTTTAGATTCTATTGTTGATAGTTGTGAATTTATTGCCATTTTAATGTCCATAGTTCCAATCTTCTTTTCCTTATATAATTCCTTTTAACATTTCATATAATAATGGCTTGGTGATGATGAATTCCTTTAGTTTTATCTTCTCTGTGAAGACTTTATCTGCCCTTCCATTCTAAATGGCAGCTTTGCTAGATAGAGTAATCTTGGATATAGGTCCTTGCCTTTCATGACTTGGAATACTTCTGGCCAGTCCCCCTTCTAGTCTGCAAAATTTATTTTGAGAAAACAGCTGACAGTCTTATGGGAACTCCTTCGTAGGTAACTATCAGCTTTTCTCTTGCTGCTTTTAAGATTCTCTCCTTATTCTTTGGCATTTTAATTATGATGTGTCTTGGTATGGTCCATTTTGTTTGGGACTTGCTGTGCTTCCTGGACTTGTATGTCTTATTTCCTTCACCAAATTAAGGAAGTTTTCTTACATTATTTTTTCCAAATAAGTTTTCAATTTCTTGCTCTTCCTCTTCTCCTCTGGCACCCCTATGATTCAGATGTTGGTGCACTTGAAGGTAACCCAGAAGCTCCTTATCCTGTCCTTATTTTTTTTTTAATTTTTTTTCTTCTTGCTGTTGTAATTGAGTGCTTTTTTGTCTTATGTTCCAAATTATTGATTTGATTCTTGGCTTCATCCCCTCCACTGTTGGTTCCCTATAGATTTTTCTTTATTTCACTTAATGTAACCTTCTTTTCTGCCTGGGTCTTTTTTATGCTGTTGAAGCATCCAGTGAGTTTTTAGAGCATCCTGATAAGCAGTGTTTTGAACTCTGCATCTGTTGGATTGCTTATCTCCATTTTGTTTAGTTCTTTTTCTGGAGTTCTGTTCTTTCATTTGGACCATATTTCTTTGTCTCCTCATTCTGGCAGCCTCCCTGTGTTTGTTTCTGTGTATTAGGTAGAGCTGCTTTGACTCTTAGCCTATTGTAGAACAGTGCACCTGAAAGTTGAATGGGGTGGAGCCTTATGTAATCACCAGGGCAGGGTAACCATTATATTGCTCTGTGGCTCTGTGTGGGGGAGGGCTCAGAGAGGGGACAATGTTGCTGCCCGGCTTCTGGAATTTTGCCCAGGTGCAAGCTTACTCCCAGCAAGCTTGCCATGATGCCATTCACTTCACTTTTTCCACATATGCCACTGGTGCCCTTCCAGCTGTTGCCCAGTGCTAAAGCCCAGAGGGAGTGAGTCTGTATAAGTCCTAAGACAGTTGCAGGCCCTTGAAGAGGAGTCTCCTTGTGAGTCCCACAGTTTCTTCTGCCACCCCAGCCCCCACTGGATTTTATAGCCAGAAGTTATGGAGCCTTAACTTCCTGGCATTGGAACCCTGGGCTGGGTAGTCTAGTCTGCAGTTGGGATTTCTCTTTCCTGAGGTCTCCCAATTTTTATTCACCATACATATATATGGGACCACCCGTTCCACATCTCCACGCTTCTGTGTCTCTCTGCCCCTCTCTGCATGTCTCTATATCACAACCCCTACTGCTAATCTGGATGACTGCGGCTTCTTTAAATCCTTGGTTGTTGGACTTCCATACAGCTCAATTTTCTGACATTTCTGGGTAATATTTGTTTTGTAGTCTAGTTGTTTTTTTCTGTAGTTGTGCAAAGAGGCAAGGCATGTTTTCCTATGCCTTCATCTTGACCAGAAGTCTAGCAACTGTCTTAAAGGCAAAAATGAATTTCAGCTAAAGTATATTTGATATGATTTGTCCATTTGGTTTTAAATCAGCCAATATGTTTGAATAATTGCCAAAGGACTTCATTTTTTTTTTCAGTCAGTGAATGATTATTGGCAGAACAAATAGAAAAAGCTTCCAGACTACCTGAATTTGAAAACTGACTTTTAAAATAATTTTCCCATTATCAAAGTAGAGTAATAGAGATGGATACCCATGAAAATATAGAAAGGTCGGAAGGAAAATGTTGAGCTCCCCCAAAGACTCAGCACCAAAGGAACCCTTGTTTGTATATTTCCTTTGACTTTTAACTTCCATGCCTGAACTTTTCATTTTATGCAGTAAACAATATTTTATTTAAAATCTTTTAATCTAAAGTGTTAATGTATAATCATGCCCTTTTGTTCATCCCTTTCTCCAAATTTAAGAAAAACCAAAAATCTTTTTCACAATTAATTTCTTCTCCCAAATAAATTCCTAACTGATTTGAATCAGCAACCCATAGTTAAAGGAGAACAAGAATCAAGTTAGAGTAGTTATACCCCTTGCTACAGTATGGAAGGATTGAGGGCTGGAAGGACTAAGAGTTAGCATTAAGCATTCTCTGGATGACAAGCACAGCCAAAGGGGCTCTAAACATATTAAGTCATTTAATCGTTTCATCCATGAGACAGATATTAACTATGACTCCCCATTTTACAGGTGAGTAAATCAACACAGAAGTTATATAACTTGCTCAGGGTTACACAACTAGTAAGGGTTACAGTGAGAATTTGAATCCTGTTAGTCTGGCTCCAAGCCTGGACTCAGCCACCCTGCTATACTCTCTTTGTAGTCAAAATAGTCTTTCCTAACACAGACTAACTCCCATGCACCCCATTTTAATATAGAGGGACTCAGGTCAATTCCTCCTTGACTTAGAATCTATGTATATAGTAGGGGGTCTGCAAATGTTTTATATAAAGGGCCCAACAGAAAATATTTTAGACTTTGGAGGCCAGGAGGTCCTTGTTGGAGAGAGACACAGAGAGAGAGAAAGAGAGAGATTACAACCCTTGCGATGTAAAAACCATTGTTAGCTCACATCTGTAAAAAAGGGTCGCCCCTGAGGCTGCAGTTTTCGAACCTCTGATGCATAGACTTGGTAGGGAAGGGTTTACCAGCCACATTAAAACTGTGTGCAAAATAACATGCATGCTATGGGCATTTTTCTGATTCACCAAATTATAAAGGAGTTAACCAAAAGGGGGGGGAGGCTAAAAAACACTGCCCTAGAAAAAGGTACATAAGCTATTAACTCAGCCTTAAAGAAAACAAAATTGTATAGAAAAATACCTTTTGACCACTTTGTAAATCACACTTTTCTTCCTAATTAACCTGTTGACTGGTCTCTAAATCAGAAAGAATTCAGTGGACTTTGATAGATCCTCTTTCTTCCAGATCTGTACATACAATAATGTGAAAAGGAGTGGGAAGCAATGATCTAAAACTCCCTGTGCCTTATTCCTATGAGATCATGACTAGGGTCTGCCTGTCTGTTTTTCAGCCAACAACTTCAGGGACTCTAAGTGTCAGGCTGTCATCCAAGAACTTCGTAAGTGTTGTGCTCGCTATCCCAAGGGAAGATCCCTCGTCTGTTCAGGATATGACAAAGAAGAGGTAGAAAAGCTGAAACCGAAGTCCACATCAGAGTAAAGATCTGCGGAGAAGTTAAATGCTGCACCATGTTTCCACCAAGCGAGTTTTGTTTATCCTCCTATTCTTCAGGCCAGGTAGCAGCAAATATCAAAGGAAAAAGTCAACTATAAAAGTTAATAAATATGCCTTCTATGCAGAACAGGTAGAAATATATTAAATATGTAGAATGTAATAAAACTGACCTGTGAAAATAAACCTTTTAAGTGAAAAACTTCTGCTTTGGTATTTGTGACATTGTCACTTATAAGAAATACATATTTGGTTTTTGTCTCCATTCCAGGCAGAGTTCCTGAAACCTTTCGGAATTTCCTAAATGATAAGAGTGATAAATGTGTGTTTTTTAACATTAATGAGGTGGCCTTTAATGAGGAAAGCCACTAGGTAACCCATGGATGGGGGCTGGTATCCAGGGGAACCAACCACATGATTAGAGTTGGAGCTTTTAGTCCCCACCTCCATGCCTGCCCCCCAACTTTTGTGGAGGGAAGAGGGCTGGAGGAGTTTGAGTTTGATCACCAGTGGCCAATAATTTAATCAAATAAGGTGTCAGGTGAAAACACTCAATCCTCCAGTGTCACAATTGTGACACCTTTCATAGATTAGCTACTAAATTCATAGGTTTCTCTAACGCAACCTAATACCTGTTGTATTTCCAATAATTCAGAGCAAAGTGTTTTCCCAGATGCAAGTAGACGTTTCTGCTTTTGCATAACCATCATGTCATACTTACTCAATGTGTAGTAGGAAAGACAAAGAAATGATTCTTGTAATGTTTAATGACCCCTAATTTATCAAGAGAACTTTATTGGAAGTCAGGCAGGCAGCAACAGAATTAGAATTCTTAGGTGGTTTATCTGTCTTTATATCATTAAAATGAAAACCTGGTACAGCAGATCCTAATGTTAATAGAAGGCTGCCAAAGGAAACCTGTTGACAGTTGTGAGTGACTTCATGTAGTGGATGAGGGATGGAGCGGGGAGTGACAGTATCAGACAGGCCATTTGGTTTCCTCTTTGCCCCTCACCAGAAAGAAAAAAGAAAAAGATGACTTCCTAAGCAAGAGCAGAAACAAATTCTGACAGGTTCTGGTCTTAGTCCATTCGAGCAGCTGTAACAAACTACCACAGATGAGGCCTTTATTTCTGACAGCTCTGGCAGCTGAAAGGCCAAAGCCAAGGCTCCACAGATGCAGTGTCCTGAAAGCCTACTTCCTGGTTTGTGAATGGCTTTCTTTCCTGCTGTGTCCTCACATAGTGGAAGGGGTGAAGGAGTTCTGTGGGGTCTCTTTTATAAGGGTACCAACCCTTCATGAGGGTTCCACCCCCATGAACTAATCACCTGCCAAAAGTCCCACAGCCAAATACTATCACATTGGCAGGTAGGATTTCAACATAGGAATTTTGGAGTACACAAATATTCAGGCCATAACAGGATAAATCCATCCTTGCCTCTTCTAGCACACTAGAAAAAGGCTACATTGCTATGAATGGACTGAGATAATCACTGATGTTCAAATACCATTATTATTTGAGACCAACTGTTCTTTAAAAACAGCATTCCCCAAAGTGTTTCTAGGAGTTACTATGACAAAGGGAAAAAGTCTTTTTAAATTAGTCTGGAGAATGCTAGGTTAGACTAAAGAAAACAGGTTTCTTTCCCGTAAGATTTCAGAGCTTTTCATATGCTAATGTGAGTTATGATTCTTTGGGAAGGATTATTGTATGCAGTACTTAACAAAGTGTACCCAGCAAACCCACTTTGCAGACAGCATCTCTGAATGTTCTCCAGTGAGACTTGGAGAACTGGTGCTTTAGAGATGTTTGGTCCACATACCAGGTTAACAGTGCTACAAGCTCTTGAAACCATTTAAATGAACTCTTGTGTTAGTGAAACAGTTTAATAAAGTATTTTAAAACTATCATATACAAATCTAAATTACATTTAAAATTATCAGTTGATGTGCTGGCCAGTGTGGCTCAGTTGGTGTGTCATCCAGTAAATCAAAAGGTGAGTTCGATTCCTTGTCAGGGCACATGCCTAGGTTGCAGGTTCAGTGCATGGCTGGGCACATACCAAAGGCAACCAGTTGACGTTTCCCTGGCATATCGGTGTCTCTCTTCCTCTCAAAGCAATAAGCATGTCCTCAGGAGAGGATTAAAAAAGGAAAAATAAAATTATCAATTGATAGTGGCATTAGGATTTATATTAGGAATCACATGATCAAATAGATTGCTTTCCTGTGCTTTATTACAAAATTATTGTCTACTCAAATTTCAGACTGTTTCAAATTTTTTTTCCTAAGGTATATTACTTTATTTAGGGCTTTTAAAGCTTCAAATCAGTCATTACTTCCTATCTTTAAATTCAGTCCTGTCTCAGTTTAAGCCAACATCTATTGGCAGATATTGATTTAAATCTTATTCTTCTTAGCTATTATGGCATACAGAAAAATAGCCATCAGAGAAGGTTAACATTTAGTGATTGTTTTTATGTGTTAGGGACCATGATTAGTTCTGAATCTCAGTCTTCATGGAAGAACTGGGAAGGTAAGAAGTATGATCTCATCTGCATTTTAGTTATGAATAAAGCTTGTAAGTAGGTTTTTAGTGACAATAAGTTTAATCACTTGGTTAAGTAGAGACCAACAGACCTCATCTGGAAAGGTAATTTTCTCTTTGTAATGGATAATACGTGAGGTGATATGTTGGTGCCCTATGAATATCCCACAGCCTTTCACCTAATAGCTTTGGCATCAACTGATGACAAAAGCCCCTGCTCTGCCATTATGCTACAGTGTGACAATGCTCTTCCCAGCATGCACTCCACATTATTCCTGTAACATTTTATAAACTTTAATATTACACTTATGTTCAGCATCTGAAGTTGCATGGCACTTAACTTAAAAGGCTTTAAAGGGCCAGTTAAGCAGTCACTTTTAACAGCAGAACTATAATTTTATTAGCACTAGCTTCCAACTCCGTATTTCAGTGATTCTCAACCTTGGCTACTCATTAGAAATATCTAAGGCATATTAAAAACTCAGACTGTCTCAATGGTACCCCAGACCAGTGAATCAAGAGTCTCTAGGATGACAGCCAGGTGTCAGTAGTTTTCAAAATTCCACAGGTTGATTCCCATGTGCAAGCAAGGACAAGAACCACTGCTCTCAGTAATCCTAATGACATTTTTTAGCATTTCAAATTCAGAAAGGTAGACAGTTTGCGTGAGTCATAAGCTGACTTATGTTTTATATAAAAGAGGAAAAAGTGAAACAATTTTCTTTAGACAAACAGTGACCTTAAAATTCATGATTCCTTAAGAATCAAACATCACAGATATAAGCCACACCATATGATTCCTGGGAAATCAGGTCCAGATATACTTTCTGCTCAATTCTCCAAGAGATCTAACATTTTAGAAGTGATTGAGAAGGCCCCAAACCTGGACTTCATGACAAAGAAACAAACTGATAAGTTGGTGGAGGAAGCAGAGAGGGCAGCAGTCTAATTTTCCCTACAGGATCTAAAACTGGCCTTAAGTGAATTTCCTTCAGAGAAGACACAGATCATCATGAAAATTAATGATACTCAGAAATTTCAAATCCACCCCATACCACCTTTTTCAAGCAGAGATTTATTGTATTTTCCCAAACTATACAAAAGTAGAGATTTCAAATAAGAACCCAACCATTAGTCCATCTTTCTGGCAAATGCCAAATGAAAGGATGATGGTAAAAAACATTCTTATAATAGTTAACTACACAGTAACTGCATTTCAAAACCACAAGCACCCTCTCAAAGAGTTTGTTACCTACAATTATGTAAGATTCATTCCTTCAAAAAATGAATAAGGGGGAGAGGGAGGGGAGAGAAGGAGGGAAGAGAAAACAGGGTGGCTACAGTTAGGGTGGGAGAGGGAGAGAGAAGGGGAGAGGGAGGGAGAAGGGGAGAGGGAGAAAGCATGAATATAAATAATCCAATCCTTCTATCTCTGTTAAGCGATATGAACAAATCTACATGTGAGAATAATGTTAGCTAATTTTATTATACAATAAAACATTTGAAACAACAACAATAATAATAATATCCCTAACCCTAACCCTAACCCTAACCCTCGAACTGTGATCACCTCCTGTCTTCTGCCAGCATCCATGAGATGGGTAACTGTCCAGGTCTAGTAGGAAGGGTTTTCACCCAAGTGCTAGGCCACGTGGGAAGAAAAGCCTCGCCCCGGCCAGTCCTGTTGCTAAATGTCCTAGGCTGAGTGGTGAGAGGTTGAAGCAAAGAGAGCAACAGGAGAAAAATGTTATTAGTATGTCATCACAATGGCAGTGACACTCATTACAATAGGGATGGTCAGGCAGGAATTTCCGTGAACTCAAACTATGTAACCAATGAGGAGTCTCTCCTTAAGCAGGCTGAAAACATTGGAGTATTTGTTGAACCGGAACGCAGCCATGTAAAACGAAAATGCCCCTGGCTCCCTCTCCCCTGGCACCAGGAAAAACTTGGGGCAGAAGGGAGTTAAGCCTTATAGCTTGACTGCACCCGGCCCCAAGTCCCCACCCTATCCAGTTCCATCCGTGTTCTATCAGTGTTCCAGGAGGGACACTGCGTCAAAGGGTGGCCCGGAGTGGCAAGGACGCTGTGGTGTGAGGAGCCAAAGGGAAGAAGAGCCTCACAGGGGTTCCAGCCACCAGGTGTGGATGGATGGATGGATGTGTTTTGTGCCAGAGGAGATTCTCTCAGTCGGGGTCAAGCTAAAGAAGCCCTGAGTCTGGCGTTACCACGTCCCTGCCAGCAGGGGGCGATGAAACTCTGAACATGTTCAAAATGAAGTTGCTGGGTTGGAACCTTAAGGAGCACAGAATCTCTCAATTAGTCAAAGGAAAACTGTTTCTTCCCCCACCCCTGCCCTCGCCACTCAAAAGGACGCCTAGCACATTACTGGACTCTGGAGAAAAATACGTGCCTCGCTAGTCAAATGAAAACTGAATTCATGGCTGCAGTAGCCTGGCCTTGGTATCTTGTTTATGCACAAAGTGGTAAGAGCTCTTCTTTTGGGAGAAATCTTATCTCCCACTTCACCACCTGAAACAAAGCTGCTAGCAATAGGGCCTCAATTTAGAGGCTCCTATGAAGCCTGAGCCTACTTCACTGGAGGTTCAGCTCAGCTGAAACCCAATGTGCCACAGCACTGCCACTGTTCAACCTCAGCACCAGCTCTGCACAGCCACAAGTGGGCAGAACTCAAGGCCATTCTCATACCAGCAGCATGAGGCCAACATGGATTATTAACCTCAACCATTCCCCTCAGGGTCCCAGAAGCAGACAGACAACTGGGAATAAACTTTAGGAAGGACCTCTTTATCTTGTTTTGGCCTATTATCTACTATAACAACTCACTCAAAGCAGTTTAGACCAACCTGCTAATCTTTGTTGTCATCACCAATAATCACAGAAAAAATAGATGGACGAAAGGCAACCCACACCTTACTGGAGAGGCATTCAGTGGCCACTCTTCCCCCACATGCAACCCAAAAGTGCACAGGGCACTTTAGTTAGGTTTTAGTCACCATTCCATTGGTCTAGGTGAGTCACATGAGTAGGGTCATCAAATGGCTTCAGCCTTGATTGCCATAACACAGGCACCCAGGCATCAGAAGCAGAATGTGGGGAACTGGGGAACCAATTAATTAGTGTCTTCAATAAATATAATGGGAGTCAAAATAAAAAGAACATATAAAAGAGAGACTTAAGAGACATATCCAAATTCAATGTGGACCTTACATGGATTTTGATTCAAACAAACGTAAAACTTAAGATAATCTTGAACACTGACTAGATATTTGATATTAAAGAAGTATAGGGTTTTGGTATGATAATAAGGTATTACATTTATGATTTTTAAAGAGTTCTTACCTTTTAGACATACATACTAAGTATAAAATGACACACTTGGTATTTATTTCAAAATAATTGGTAAAACAAGCTATAATTTGATTATCATTGTAGGTAGGTGGTAGATAGGGGATCACTGTGCTGTTTTCTCTATTTGTTTATGTGTGAGTTTCCATAATAAAATGTGAAAAAAATTAAGTTCTTGTATAAAAATATGCAACAAAGAGGCTCATAGTCCTATTGGGGACAATTCATAAATATTGTAAGCAAAATAGCTTATGCTGCTTTAAAGTACTACCGTAATGTAATGAGAAAAATGGGAACACATGAATTCTAAAAAGTTCCATAAATCCACTGGTAGTTATAATATCCATGTTCAATACATCATTCCCAAGCTAAGTTAAAAGGCAAATATTTTAAAAGGAAGGCCTTAAACTTGCAAGGGATCACCTGCAAGTTTACAAATTAATTCCAAATTTTCTGCATTTTCACAACTCATAGTCTCAATTTTTTGCATCAGTCCCTTTTCCAGATACCTTTGTATGAGGTCATTATTCATATATTCGACAAATAGTGAGTACCCATTAAGTGCTAGGCCTGATGGGTATAATGGTGAACACACAAGCCTTGCCCTCTAGAAGCATATATTCTAGATAGGATTGCAGACGTGATATCAGGCCATTACAGCAAAATGTGCTAAGATTCTAAGCATATGTGTTTTTATAAACTTATTTTAAAGAATTAAGTGTAAGAGTCAGAGTCATCATGAGACATTACAATTCACGATGTGAATAATTTATTTTACATATGCTATTGCCACCATTCTCAATCCTGAAAATCTAAAATGCTATCTCTTTAAAACTCTGGTTCAAATGTTATGTATTTTATGCTAACTGGACAAAGAAATAGAATTGGCAGAGGAACTATGACCATCCAATGTTTTGACAAGTAAAGAATACTTCACAATTCAAAGCCTAAAATCTTTTTTATGAAAAGCCCAAAAGCTTCTTCCTTCTCCCACCTAAAGTCACTTCTTTTACCATAAACAAACCCTTGGGAATAGTCATGAGCATTATCCTATATGGTAGAAACCCCCACCTCCTGGATAATATCTTAATGCCCCTGAATGATTAACTCTGACTATCCAACGATGTACCTATTGGTTATTTCCCTAAAGATTTTCCCACCAAACACAGTATCTTCTGTTCAGCATATATACCTTTAGTACAAGTTCATTCTACATTCATAATTTTTCAATTATAGTACTTGTGCCATTATTCTGTCAGGTTAATTTATCAGGTATAAATATCTCTGTTTCTATAATCTAAAACCAACTAAAAAAGAAAGTAGACACCAAGATACCAAAATCTTTCATGCTTAAAGGCAAATGTATTCAGTTCCTTTCCATGCAGCACATAAGATGGTTATCTATGTGCTTGTTATGCCTTTTCCAAATTGTTTGGGACAACTTTTGAGGATCCACTCATCGTCCATGGTGAGCCATCTTGCAGTAAGTTCTAGTAAGTATCTTACGTAGGGGGAAAGGAACATTCCTGTTGACCTACAGATTAGTCAAATAGGGAGTGTTCTGGGAGGAGAGTTAATGTCTATTGTCTCTTCCGTTGTTGTCATGAGGCTCACAGTAGGGCCGTATCAGTTTGTACCAACAGATGCCTACAGAAGCCGTTCAAGATATGCTGCAGCGGGGAGAAAGGCACAGGAGAAGAGGAGGAGGAAGAGAAGACTTGATGTCCTATGATGGAGTGAAGAGGCAGCTAGTTGGAAAAAGCAGGAACAATGAGTCGTCCTCCTTAGGATGCCATGCCAAGCAAAAAGCCTCCAAAAAATCCTCCAGTCACTAGAACATTCTTCTTCACAAATGACACCACCTATGAACAGAAGATAGCACAATGGGCTATTTTACTAAGGATATTATTAGTATTAGAATCATCTCTATTATCTATGTAGTCCTGATAATGTCGATCCCCTCGTCTGTTGTTTGTACTTTAGCCACAGGGCAACAGAAGCCATGAAGAGACTAACATGTGACAATGACCCCTGGCTGTGTGGGGAGCCCAACAGGAAGCAGATCAGATAAGGAAGTGAGATGATAGGTCTTTGGATCAAGGCAGTAGTGGAGCTGCTAGTGCACAGCAATCAAATTCAAGTGCTGTTTTCGGGGCAGGACTTTGTGTAACCAGGTAATTGCATATGGGGGATGAGGGGAAGTCAAAGGCAATTCAATAGATTCCTTCTTTAGTGACAGAGATAAGAACTATGCCCAAAAGTTCATGCAGGCACAGGGAAAGACTAAGTTCACGGGGGCAGCTATGGGGAAGAGTAAAGCTGCATTCAATAAACTGGCTACAGAGTCAATTCACGATTTCTAATTTCACTCCTTCCATTTTCTATACCTCCTCTCCACTGGAGGCTGCTCACTCTGAAATCTCTCCTGCAAATTTCTCCATGTATTCATCCTATCCATTCATCTGTCCACCTATCCACCCGTCTCCCTCCGGGACCTCATCTTAAGTAGATGTTCTGAATTCTCATTCTCATACTTCACATCAGAGGACCATTAACAGGAGAAGTCCTTATTTTCTTAAATTCCCAAAGCCTCCAAACTCCTGTAAAAGTTCCCACTCATCTGAAACTCAGAGAATATCCTCAGCACTCTCTGGCTCCCATGTCCCTACTCTATAATCTTCATTTCAGAGAGAACTTTCTTTCAAGTACAACCACCACCTTAGAAGGTGTTCCTAGGGACAACACATCCGGTATTCTAGCCTAATCATTTCTTCAACTGAAGTACAATGACCTCATCACCCAACCATTTAGAACCACTCACATCCTGACTTTCCCCTGACCTTTTCCACTCTCTGCTCCATCCTCCTGGGAACCTCTAGCCCCCTTACTCCCACTGAGCCTAAATCTTCTTGTGTCACTTTCACTCCCCCTGACTCAGTTGGACCTCACATTTCCCTACGTAGGGCATTGTCTTTCCCATCTGCCATCAAGAGGAATAGAAAAAAATCATACAACTTCCTGAAATAATTGCTTTCATTATTTTTCTTACTTCCTACTCATTCTTCAAATTGCTATAGTTTCACTTTCAACTCCACCACCCCAGTAAAACTGTTCTCACTGAGTCACTGTTGTAGCTAAATACTGAACCTATACTGAGCCTACTGTTAATGAAAGCTTGGTCTTACCAAGTAAGACCATGGGCTCTGAGGGGGGAACCTGTCCCTGAGGCATGTGACAATGCCAGACCATTAATAGGAATATAGAAATCTTCCCTAGCAGGTGTGGCTCAGTTCATTGGGCAATGTCCCACAAAGCAAAAGGTCCCAGTCAGTGTATATGCCTCGGTTGGGGTTCGGTCCCCTATCAGGGTGTGTGCAGGAGGCAATGGATCAATGTTCTTCTCCCTCCCTCCCTCCCCCCTCTCTAAAAAATAATAAATATGTCTTAAAGAGAAAAGGAATACAGAAATTTGTGGAATAAACCAATTTCCAACCTTTTGGTTAGTTTATAACAAGTTCCCTCTGTGAGTCAATAGTTAGTTGTAATCAAACATTAACCTTATCATGAAAGACATTTTCAACAATCATCTTTTACTTTTGTAACTGTTTGAATAACCAAGTTTTGGCAAAATGAGAAACATATAACTTTCATAACCTGAGCTTGAGGAAGATGGATGGAAGAAGGGAAGGAAGGGGAGGGACTATCTGTGATCCTGGGCCCTGAAAAATGCCACTTTCCACTCTGCGTAAAGGGCCACCTTTAGCCAACCATTCACCACCACAGAAACTGTCATCATGTACTTGGCGATGTGGAGCTCTGTTCAGTATTTTTCTAGTCTACTAAATCATCTACCACTCATCTGCTTTCCAACTCCCCAATATTTGCTGACATTTGTTGTCTACTGGTATTCCTCTCCTGTTCTCTTGGTCCTTGTGGGCTTAATTAATTTTATTTTGTATATATTTCAGAAGGAAGTGGAGATAAATGCACGTGTTTAATCTGCCACGTTTAACCTAAATTCACCTATTAACAACTATTCTATCTGATTACACAACTTCTTCCTTTCACTGCTACTGGAGTGTGAATGCCTCAAGAACAAGGCCTATTTAAATCTACCCTTAAATCAAAAGTCCCCCCTCTTTTCTTTGTGAATCCAGAACCCCATTGCTCCAGACTATAAAAGGTGCCAAGGAACCTAGATGTTGCTTTATTTCCCTCAAGTTCAGGGCACTTCTGTCTTTGGGACATTTGACATATTTCTAAAGGTAATAAAGCAGCAACAAAATGCATCCTTTTAAAAAGGAAAAAAAATTCCCTGTTTCTCCTGTGCTAGCCAATACAACCTAACTTGCCTTCATGCATTAGATCAGGGGTTAGCAAACTACACCCCATGGGACAATCCAGCTGGCTGCATGTTTTTAAATAAAAGTCCACTGCAATACAACTGCACTCAGTTGTCTACACATATCAACTATGGTTATTTTCTTGCTACACAGTGGAGGTCAATAGTTGTTAAGAGACAGTACATTGCTTACAGAGCTAAAATTATTTACCATTTGGCCCTTTACAAAAAAATGTTGCCAACCTCAGGACTAGACATTCCACTAGTTCTATGTAGGACGAGTAAAGTTTGGACATTTCAGAGATGTGTATGGATATAAAATAATCATACTGGCTATACAATCTGCATCCTTATCCTCCCACTTGTTGCATTGTCCCCATCCCTACAAGAACTAGTTCAAGAGATGACTGACTCATATACGTGCATGTATCACTCTGCACTCTCACTCACTGACAAGCCACCAAAAACTTCAAATACCCAACTTTTAAAAAATGTCTCTGAGGTGAAGCTGTTCTTTCCAAAGCTGGCAAGTAGGTGTATCTAGCCCCATTTTTATATGTACAAAATTGTCTGCACTCTTCACACACTTCATGTAAATGAAAGCAGTCTCACCTCCTCAGCTTTGCTTTTCACCTCTGTAGGTAAATGGTTGCTCTTACGGATCTTCAGCTGTTCCTTGGCTCTCTTCATGTCCTTCTCTACGCGTTGCCAGTCAACTTTGATGTACCCAGTATGGTTTGCAACCTATAGTTTCAACAACAGCAAGAAATAAGGAACATGGGCTTGTTGTTTCTTCTTGTCAGGATAAATCACTGAAGTACATTATCAAAAACCCTTCTGACTTTCCATTTTTGGAGACATTTGACATCTAGTTCTTTTGACAATGACATTCACTCAACATCATGCAAGGCCCTATGTTTGGTGCCAGAAATCAATAAATTGCCCTTCATTGACTGCTGACAATTCTTTTACTATATTTATACTCTTACCCCTCTCTAAAGTTTTAAATTAGCTTTAAAAAATAAAATGGTAAAATCAGAATTGGAAGTCAAGATGTAAGGTTGCCCTGTCTGGAGTGGCTCAGTGGACTGAACGCCAGCCTGCAGAACAAAAGGTTGCAGGTTCAATTCCCAGTCAGGGTGCATGCCGGGGTTGCTGGTCAGGTCCCCAGGAGGAGGCGTGAGAGAGACAACTGATTGCTGTTTCTCTTGCACATCATGTTTCTCTCTCTTTTTCTCCCTCCTTACCCCTCTATCTAAAAATAAATAAATAAAGTCTTTTTAAAAAGATATAAGAGCCCTGGCTGGCATAGCTCAGTGGATTGAGCATGGGCTGCGAACCAAAGCATCGTAGGTTCGATTCCCAGTCAGGGCACATGCCTGGGTTACAGGCCATGGCCCCCAGCAACCGCACATTGATGTTTCTCTCTCTTTCTCCCTCCCTTCCCTCTCTAAAAATAAATAAATAAATCTTAAAAAAAAAAAGAATGTGTGAACTGGATAAAACTAATTCAAAAATATGCAGTTTTCTGGTGGATTAGTACTACCCATGGAACCAAGAAACTGATTACAGTCTATCAATCAATCCTCCATTAATATCACTCCTCTCCACCGAAGTTTTGTTGAGTCATATCTACCTGAATATCTCTAAATATCTAAAGCTCTTCTCCCTTCTATAGTTTCTTTCCTGCATTGTTGCTCTTCCTCTAGTCCAGGAATGTTGAACTCATTTTCACTGGGGGCCACATCAGTCTCACCGTTGCCTTAGGGCCCAATGTAATTTTAGGACTATATATAATGTAACTACGTAACATAGTTACACACAGTATAAACATAGTTACTATGTTTATACTTATAGTTCCTATATATAGTACTATACTATAGGTAACTATAAACTTATATAACTACATAGTTATATATAGTATACTATATATAGCAACTATATACTACATACTAGTATACTATATATAGCAACTATAAACATATAACTACTTATATAGTAACTATATATAGTAACTATAAACTTATATAACTATGTAGTTATATATAGTAAGAATATATCTTTATATATATAACTATGTAGTTATATGTTAGTTTATATAGTTACTAACTATATAACTATAGTTTATATAGTTACTAACTATATAATTACTAACTATATAAACTATAGTTAGTTTATATATGTAACTATGTAGTTACATATATATAGTCCTAAAATTACACTGGGCCCTTTGAAGGCAACCACAAGACTGATGTGGTCCCCGGTGAAAATGACTTCGACACCCCTGTGTCTAGTCTCTACTTTAGTTAATGGTACCACCAACTAAGTTACCCAAATCAGGCTGGAGAAATTATTTGCAATACATATAATAAACAAAACATTCATATTCATAAAAATAGAAATCCTCCTAGAGATTGGTAAGAAAAAACCCACTAGAAAAATGGGTAAAGGAAACTAACAGAAGAAAGTGGCCAATAAAAGGAAAAGTTCAACTCATAAGTAATCAAGGAAATTAAAATTAATGTGCAACTATTAATTTTTATCAGATTGGAGGCAATTAAAAGATTGAAAATATCCAACAGTCATAAGGATGTGAGAAAACGGACACTCTTTTTTTTCAAAAGATTTTATTTTATTTATTTTTAGAGGGAGAGGAAGGAGGTGAGAAAGAGAGGGAGAGAAACGTCATTGTGTCGTTGCCTCTCCCACGCCCCCCACCACAGCAGAAGCCACACCAGGCGGGGCAGAAAATAGACACTCTTATCCACTCACTGACAGTGTTATCTATCAATTGGGAGATAGTCTTAGGACTAAGGACAAGTGCACAAGTAAAGCCAGGAGAGCAACTAAAGCTATCAGGTATCTAGGAATAAAATCAAACCACAGACATGCAAAAACTATATGGAAAAAATCAATAGCCCTGGATGGTATGGCTGAGTGGATCAAGTGCCAACCTGTGAAACAAAGGATCACTGGTTCAATTCCCAGTCAAGACACATGCCTGGGTTGTGGGCCAGGCACCGGTGGGGGGCACATGAGAGGCAACCACACATTGATGTTTCCCTCCCTCTCTCTCTCCCTCCCTTCCCCTCTCTCTAAAAATAAATAAATAAAATATTAAAAAAACAATAAAAGTCTATGCAAAGACATTAAAGAAGACTGTAAGGAAGCTATAAGAAATATGTACTTATGTCCCCATTTTATAAATGACAAAATAAAACGCAACTAGTAATTGATGAAGTTTGACTCAAAGGTCACTAGCATTTCAAATAGTACATATAAATAAGTGCAAAGGCTATTCTAGTGTAACAAAGCCAGGACTACATTACAGCTCTGCACACCACATCCCTAACAGTCAAATGGATATCCCAAACATCTACGAATACAGACCTGAAGGAGAAAAAATCCTCCACCCACAGCTGTTGCAGCCAACTTCCCAACCTTCTGGAATATGAAACCCGTACACCTGCAAAAATCAAACCAACAACAGACAAGTTGACAGGCTGTCAAGTACATGGAAACAGTTGTGAGATATATGCATTAAGTATATAAATATTTTATATGTATCAAATATTATTGAGCCATAAAAAATAGGAAAAAACCTTACCATTTGCAACAACATGGATGGACCTAGAGGACATTATCTTAAGTGAGGTAAGTTAGAGAAAGACATGCTGTATGATCTCATTTACATGTGGAATCCTAGAAAAAGGGTTAAGAGGGCAAGGGGAGGGAGAATTGGAGGAAGATAGTCAAAAGGTACAAACTTGCACTTATAAGGCAAGTAAGTACCAGGGATGTAATATACATTATATATAGGAATGTTATTAAAAGAGCAAATGCAAATAGTGCTCATCATAAGGAGAATTTTTTCTTTCCTTTTCATTGTGTCTCTATGAAAGGATGGATGTTAACCAAATCTATTGTAATCATTTTACAATATATGTAAATCAAACCATCATGCTATATGCCCCAAAGTTATACAGTGATGTGTGCCATTTATTTCTCAATAAAACTGGGGTAAAATGAAAATAGATAATAACATTACCAATCTGAGAGTTGTTATAAAAGGGAAAAAAATATATTATATATTTTATATTATTATGTAGCATTATATATACTATATACTATAGCATGTAATTTATATATTATATAAATTAATAATATATAATATTATTATATATTATAATATATATTTATATATAATTATATATTTAATTATATACTATATATTATATTATATGTAATAATATATAATGTATATAGTATATGTAATAATATATAATGCATATAGTATATGTAATAATATATAATGTATATTTTAATACTTGGATTGTAGTAAAAACTATATGTGACCATTAAATGGCACTTAAACATGTTGTAGATAAATGCTACACATTAAGTGATATCACAGAAGTCAATGTGCTTTTTATTGGTTAAAGAAAATGATTCCTACAACCGCAATACTAAACCATGTAAAAAAACAGACACTGGACATCGTTCACATTACTTACCATCCAGTGACACCTCCAATTAACAGCTGGGTTGCCACGCTATACTTTTCAGCTGAGGGCCCAGACTCCTGGCCAAATAGCTTGCGCCACCATGGTTGCTTTTTAGCAAGTTCTGCAAGGTCTAATGCATCAAAATTTCCTACAAGAATTAAGATACTGAATAAGAAAATATTTACTTTTACAATAAAACACTACCATTGCCAACTAGATTAAGAGATTTTTAAAGAGACAGTTATAGTAAGAACCTCCAAATATTATTCTAATTTAAATAGTAAATTAACTCTGAAATTCTGACTGGCAATTTTTAAAAATCAGACCAAAATCAACAGATAGTATCCCTTAGGATACTATCTGTATCCTAAGAGGAAAGAGGATTACTTTCCTCTTTAAGAGGAAAAAAACCCCAGACAATATAGAATCAATAGTCTAGCCTTTCCTCTCAAATTTAAAAACAGCCAAAAGGACCTAGGAAAAATTGGTAGTAATTTTTAATAATTCATCCTAAATGAAATGGATTTCCTTCTCCTTTTCAGGAGTAACTCAATACTATTCCATAGCCCACAAATTCTGTTATTATGTAGATCTCTAGTGATAATAAATATGAGGGAGGTAATATTTCATTGAGCTCTTACTACTTACCAGAAAATGCTAAGCAATAAACATGTATATCTAATTAAATCCACAGAACAAGGTGCTACTTATTAACCCCATTTTATAACTAAGAAATGGAAGTTCAGAAGTTATTTGCCCAAGAAGTGAAGACTTAATAAAATAAAAAGTCTAATCCCTTTTCTCTGTGGGAAGATAACATAGGAATAAATTTAATTAAAGATGCATAAGACCTATCTACACTGTAAAATAACAATACCAGAAACTGAAGAATGACTGAAGATATATAATACATATCTATGTTTCGCAAGACTCAATATTTGTAAGATGTTCATTTTCTCCATATTGATCTATAGACTCAATGCCATTCTAATCAAAAAGCAGGTTGTTATCTAGAAACTGACAAACTGCTTCTAAAAGTTATAGGGAGATGCAAAGGGCCTAGAGTACTATTCCAGTTCCTGTGGTTATACAACAAATTACCCCCAAACTTCATGGAGCAAAACAATCATTCACTATGCTCTCAGACTCAGTGGATCCGGAATCCAGACAGGATGTGTTGCCTGATGCCTGGGGCTTCAACTGGAAGACTTACAGGTAGGGGTCTGGAATCATCTACTATAGTCACACACACAGTCTGCCCATGTGTGGGCTTGTTTAGGCTTCCTTAAAGCATGGTGTCTAGGGTCAAGGGTGACTGTCCCAAAGGGGTAAGTGAGAGAGTGAGTGAGTCCAAGTGATGGGCAGAAGCTAAGTTACCATTTGAGACGTAGCCTCTGAAGCCAAGCAGTATTACTTCCACTGCATCCTGCTGGAGCAGTCACAAACTCCTCTCAGATTCAAGAGGAACTACGGGCCCCATCACTCAGTGGAAGGGGTGGCAAAGCCACAGCAGGGATAAAAAGCATGTGGAATGGAAGATATTGCTGCACTTGTTTAGGGAAAGACAATGTGCCATAAGTAGCCAAAGCACTTTTTGGGAAAAAAAGAACAATGGTCAAGGACTTTCAAGACTTATGAAGTTACCATATATGACACAATGTACACCTCACCTATGGATACACAAACATATAAATGGAAGAGAATATAGAGTTCAGAAGTGGATCTATACAGTCATTTTATTTTCAAAACATAGCCTACGGGTAATTTAATGTGGGAAAAAAGTCTTTTCAACAAATTGTGTTAGCACTATTAAATATCTGTAAAAACAACAACCTCAATCCCCAGTTTACGTATCATCCACAAAATATAATTCAAGAATTAATTCAAGATGGATTATAAATCCCAATTCAGCAGAGCCAAAATATGAATCTAAGGAACTGGGCCTTCTATGGCCTTACAGATAGTTAAATTAAAAAGAAATTCTAATATAATAACAAAATATTACTATGTTAAAGGAACTCTCTCCCTGGGTTAAGTATCACTGAAGACAAGAGTGAGTTCTAAGTGTTGCTTTCATGTAATTTTACCAGCCCCCTTACTCAAAAGGAGTTCCAGTCAAAGGGGGGATCAAATTAGAGACCTATAGTTCACACAACTTCAGTCATTCAACAAGCACTACAAAGCACTATATAGACAAAAATAAGTCATTAGCCTTGCTTATGGGATATCAATGATCACAGTGTTATGTGATCATCACTATGATGAAGATTGAAATTTCTCCAAACAATTTCCAATGGGCAAATACTTGGTCAACATACACATTTTAAGTGAATAAAAGCAGTCTGCTCTTCAGGAAAATAATTATACTGTGTATCCCAACCCCTTAGTCACCTATATTCAGTGGTGTGCTGGTAAATGTTTAAACACTGGTTTTGAGGGAGGGCTGATTTGTAGCGTATGCCAGTTTCCATGGTGTGTTCACTCACTGTGAATGTGACATCACTGAATTGTGACATCACTGAACACAGTTTGGGAAGAGATGCTCAGTAGCACTCCATACTATTTCCACCACATAGACGCAATAAATGTAAATGACCTTAAGGGTATCGATAACAGTAAAACATGGCAATAAGTGATGAGTTTTGAGTATTTTCACAGCTTTTTAAAAATTCTCCCCCCTCCCCTGAAGAAATGCTTACCGATTATTTTTTTGTGCTATTACAGTTGTTCCTGCTTTTTCTCCCTTTCCCCACGGCTTCCCAGCCCCACCCTCTCCCCTCCCTAAATCAATCCCCATATTTTTGTCCGTGTCTGGGGACTGTATGAAAATGCTATTCGGTTAATCCCTTCACCATCTTTCATTGCGTCTCCCACCCTCCCCTCCGGCAGCTGTCCGTCTGTTTCCTGTGTCTAAACGTGCTTATTAATTTTAGAGAGAGAAGGGAAAGGAGGGAGAGAGAGAGGTAGAGAACATAGATGTCAGAAAGAAATACAGATGGGCTGCCTCTCCAACGCGCCCGGACCGGACCAAACCCGCAACCCAGGCATGTGCCCTGACCAGGAATCAAGCCCACAACCTTTCGGTTTCCCGGACAGCGCTCCAACCAACCGAACCACACCAGCCAGGGCCGCTGCCTTCGTTTTAAACATAGCTTACGCAACTTTAAGTTTATATAATTAAATTTTCGATGATAGCTCTGTTTAGTAATCAGTCCTCGTAAGCAACTGCTGAATTGAATATAACTATGAAGCATTCAAAGAAGTAGGGTAAGAAGAACGATTTAAACACATGCTGTATTGCGCAATATATTATTGGGACTCTTTTGGCTACTCAGACTAAATAAAATACTATTTCAAAGTACCACCCCAAGTGTACTATTCTTTGAAAATCATCAATAGCGCCAGGGAAAGCGCCTCGCACGCAAACACTTGCCAGGTGTTTGTGATGAACGTCCAATATGATAAAGAAACCGCCTTAGCCTCAGTGCCAGAGCCTTCCGATAACAGTGACGGAATGTCTCAGGGTTTAGGATTTTGGGGACCGCTCCAGAAGTCTGAACCCAATAGGAGATAACACCCAGGGCCAGTTCGGCCCCAGCCTGGCGCCTGACCTTGGCCGGACCCTGGGATCGGCTGGGCCGGGGCAAAGCCGGGACGCCCTCCCTGCCCCTGAGCTCTTTAGGTTCCCTGGGGAACTCTGTGAGCGTGTGCACCCGCACCCCGCGCGCCGCCCTGAACGGTGACTCCCCGCGGCGCCGGCGGCGCGCGCGCCCGTCCCTACCTTGACTGGACGCGGCCATTTCAGCGATCTCGTCTCGCGATGACTCCCGCGGAGGCTCAGCGCCGTAGGACAAGGAGTGGCGTGCTGTTTTCGCCGCAACCTGGCTTCCGGCACGTGGCGCAGATGTTTCCATTCCCAGCGCCGCAGCGGAAGAGGGCGGGCTAGGCTCGCGCGGTCACTCCCTACCCCCGCCCCCCCGCCCCCTCCCAGCACACGACTGCGTCACAAGGCTCCCCTTGTTGTGTCAAAAGCCCCAAGGCCCCGCCCAGTAGCTGCTAGGAGACGCGCAGGCGCAGAAAGCCTCTCCCGGAGGAGTTTCTCCTTGGAATCTTGATGAGCTTGATACGCACTTAAGTAGGAAGTTTCATGGGCGTGGTCATGACTCCGCCCTTCGCTAGTAAATATTTTATCTATTACTTTACTAAAAATAAAGGAAACAGGCTTGTCATGTTTGTTCATGTGAACATTGAGCAGATATTTATCAGTACCGGCTCTGTGCCTAACACTGTTGTAGTGCAGGAAGACAGTCGTTTTAAAAACAAACAATAACAGAGAAGCTCTCTGAAAGAAAAGAGCTTCATTGTCTGCAGTGCCTACGGAGCTCTTTAACTTTGTGCCAGGGCACATCCCCCCACCTTACCCCTAAACTACTCTCGCTGTCACCCTATCCCAATTAATGGCAACTTCACTGTCCCCGAAACCTTGGTGCTATTCTGAACTCCTCTCAAACCCCACAAATCCAATTTATCAGCAACCCCCATAAACTCTACCTTTACAGTGAATCCAGCCATACCTCACTCCCCCATTGCTACCATCTTAGCCCAGAACACAATCGTGTCTCACCCCAGTAATGAGGTTGACCTGTTCTTACTCTTGTACCCCTTTGAAAGTCTATTTTCTCCACCATCACCAGAAAGATCAGTCTAAAAGGTAGTAGCGGTGAAAAAGGTGAAGAGATTTTTAAAAACGCATAGACAAAAGCTGGGTGAGGGGAAGGTAGAAGACAGTAAATGGGGGATAAATGGTGAGGGGAAGACACTTGACTTTGGATGGTGAATACAATACAATATACAGATGACGTGGTATAGAATTGTACACTTGAAACCTGAACCAGTCCACAGTGCCTGAAGAGTCCCCTTTTGGGGTACATACCAGTTGGAAGGAATCTGACCCTGAGTCCCTCAAGAATAACGCTAATCTTCTTTTGTAACATGGCCTGGTCTCAATATAAAGTGGGCAATGGAGAGGTTTGGCCGTCAATGACACCATTCATTTCTATCCTATCTTGCAATTGGACCTGAACAGAGGTTTCATACATTTAGACTTTCATTGGTTCTCAGAGATGACCCTAAGCTATATGCTGTCAGTAAACTGGAAAAACATACCCAGATGTAAAAAGCATTTCAAATATGGGTAAATGGATTCGTCAGTCCTCTTCAAACATTTGAGTGGCCAGCCAAATATTGAGGTATTAAAAACAACTCTTTGTTGTATGAATAAAGTCTTTACAGGGCCAGAGGTGTGGCAACAGAACATCAAAGCCCACCAAACCCTTTTACCTTTCTTTTTATTTTTAATCATTGTTCAAATACAGTTTTCTCCTTTTTACTCACAATCCAGTCCCCCCTCCCACCCTCCCCACTTCCCTCCCATTACCACCCTCCCCTTAGTTTATGACCATGTGTCCTTTAAGTTTGTTCCTGTGAACCCTTCCCACTGTTCCCTTCAATTCCCTCTACTCCCTTCTCTGGGCACTGTCAGCCTGGCCTCTATTTCAGTGTCTTTGGTTATATTTTGCTTGTTTCTTTGTTTTGTTATTTAGGTTCGTGTTAAAGGTGAGATCATTTGGTATTTGTCTTTCACTGCCTGGCTTGTTTCGCTAAGCATAATGTTTTCCAGCTCCATCCACGCTGTTGCATAGGGTAGGAGCTCCTTCTTTCTTTCTGCTGCATAGAATTCCATTGTGTAAATGTACCATAGTGTTTTGATCCATTCATTTACTGATGGGCATCTTGGTTGCTTCCAGCATCTAGCTATTGTAAATTGTGCCGCTATGAACATTGGGATGTATAGGTTCTTTTGAATTGGTGTTTTAGTATTCTTAGGATAGAGTCCCAGCAGTGGAATCGCAGGGTCAAAAGGCAGATCCATTTTTAGTTTTCTGAGGAAGTTCCATACTGTTTTCCATAGTGGTTGTACCAGTCTGCAGTCCCACCAACAGTGCACTAGGGTCCCCTTTTCTCCACCACCTCTCCAACACTTGTTGTTTGTTGCTTTGTTTATGATGGCCATTCTGTCTGGTGTGAAGTGGTATCTCATTGTGGTTTTAATTTGCATCTCTCAAATAGCTACCGATATTGAACATCGTTTCATGTGTCTTTGGATCTTCTGTATGTCCTCCTTGGAGAAGTGTCTGTTCAAGTCCTTTGTCCACTTTTTAATTGGATTCCTTGTCTTCTTAGAGTGCAGTCTTGTAAGTTCTTTATATATTTTGGAGATTAAACCCTTGTCTGAGGTATCTTTGGCAAATACGTTTTCCCATACAGTTGGTTCTCTTTTAATTTTGATACTGTTTTCTTTAGCTGTGCAGAAGCTTTTAATTTTGATGAGGTCCCATTTGTTTATTCTTTCCTTTATGTCCCTTGCTCTAGGGGACAAGTCAGTAAAAAAGTTTATGTGTGAAATATCTGAGATTTTCCTACCTACATTCTCCTCTAGGACTTTAATGGTGTCACGTTTTATATTAAAGTCTTTTATCTACCTTGAATTTATTTTTGTATATGGTGTGAGTTGGTGCTCAAGTTTCATTTTTTTGCACATGGCTGTCCAGTTCTCCCAACACCATTTGTTGAAGAGGCTATTTTTATTCCATTTTATGTTGCTGCCTCCTTTGTCAAATATTAATTGACCATAGAGACTTGGGCTTATTTCTGGGCTCTCTGTTCTGTTCCATTGGTCTATGTGCCTGTTTTTATGCCAGTACCAGGCTGTTTTGATTACAGTGGCCTTGTAGTATAGTTTAGTGTCGGGTATTGTGATCCCTCCTACTTTACTCTTCTTTCTCAAAATTGCAGCAGCTATTCGGGGTCATTTATAATTCCATATAAATTTTTTGAAGTGTTTGTTCTATGTCTGTGAAATATGCCATTGGTACTTTAATAGGAATTGCATTGAATGTGTAAATTGCTTTGGGTAGTATGGACATTTTGATGATATTAATTCTTCCAATCCATGAACACGGTATATGTTTCCATTTGTTTGTCTCTTCCTTGATTTCTTTCTTCAGTGTTGTGTAGTTTTCTGAATACAGGTCTTTTACCTCTTTGGTTAGGTTTATTCCTAGATATTTTATTTTTCTTTTTCCTATTTCAAATGGGATTTTTTCCTTGATCTCTGCTTCTGCTGTTTCATTGTTGGTGTACAGAAATGCCTTTGATTTCTGGGTATTGACTATGTATCCCGCTGTTTTGCCAAATTCATTTATTAGGTCAAGCAGTTTTTTGGTAGAGTCTATAGGATTTTCTATGTATACTATCTTGTCATCTGCAAAGAGTGACAGTTTTGTTTCCTCCTTTCTGATTTGGATGCCTTTTATTTCTTTTTCTTGTCTGATTGCTGTGGCTAAAACTTCCAGTACTATATTGAATAGAAGTGGTGAAAGTGGACAGCCTTGTCTTGTTCCTGATCTTAGTGGAAAAGATTTTAATTTTTGCCCATTGAGTATGATGTTGGCTGAAGGTCTCTCATATATGGCCTTTATTATGTTGAGGAATGCTCCCTCTATTCCCACTTTGCCGAGTGTTTTTTATCATGAATGGGTGCTGTACCTTATCAAATGCTTTTTCTGCATCAATTGATATGATCATGTGGTTTTTGTCTTTGCTTTTGTTTATGTGATGTATTACATTTACTGACTTGTAAATATTGAACCATCCTTGCATCCCTGGAATGAATCCCACTTGGTCATGGTGTATAATCCTTTTAATATATTATTGGATGCGGTTTGCCAGTATTTTGTTGAGGATTTTAGCGTCAATGTTCATCAGTGATATTGGCCTGAAGTTTTCTTTCTTTGTTGTGTCTTTATTTGGTTTTGGAATTAGGATGATGTTGGCCTCATAAAAAGAGTTTGGGAGACTCCCATCTTTTTGGATTTTTTGGAATAGTCTGTGAAGGATAGGGGTTAGCTCTTCCTTAAATGCTTTGTAGAATTCTCCTGTGAAACCGTCTGGTCCCGGGCTTTTGTGTGTTGGGAGTTTTTTGATTACTGCTTCAATTTCTTTTACTGTTATTGGTCTGTTCAGGCTTTCTGCTTCTTTTCCATTGAGGTTTGGAAGATTATCTTTTTCTAGAAAGTTGTCCATTTCACCTAGGTTTTCAAATTTCTTGGCATACAGCTCTTTGTAGTAATTTCTTGCAATCCTTTGTATTTCTGTGGTATCTGTTGTAATCTCTCCTCTTTCATTTCTGATTGTGTTTATTTGGGTCTTCTTTGTTTTTTTTTTTCATGATGAGTCTGCTTAAAGGCTTGTTGATTTTGTTTATCTTTTCAAAGAACCAGCTCTTGGATTCATTGATCCTTAGAATTGTGCTTTTAGTCTCTGTGTCATTTAATTCTGCTCTGATCTTGGTTATTTCCTTCCTTCTGCTTGCTCTGGGCTGCCTTTGTTGTTGTTCCTCGAGTTTTGTAGACGTAGGGTTAGGTTGTTTGTTTCGAATGTTTCTGACCTTTTTAGGTGGGCCTGTATCGCTATGAACTTCCTTCTCAGGACTGCCTTGGATGTGTCCCATAAGTTTTGGGTTGTTGTGAGTTCGTTTTCATTTGTTTCCAGAAACGTTTTGATTTCTTCCCTAATATCATTCTTGACCCATTCATTGTTTAATAGCATGCTATTTAATCTCCATGATTTTGAGTGTTTTTGTTTTTTTTTCCTTCGGGGTTGGTTTCTAGCTTCAGTCCCTTGTGGTCTGAGAAAATGCTTGGTATGATTTCAATTTTCTTGAAATTCTTGAGGCTTGTTTTGTGTCCTATCATGTGGTCTATCTTTGAGAATGTTCTGTGTACATTTGAAAAGAATGTGTATTTAGCTTCTTATGGATGGAGGGCTCTGTATATATCAGTAAAGTCCATTTCATCAAGGGTATTGTTCAATGCCACAATATCTTTGTTGATATTTTGTTTAGAAGATCTGTCCACTTTTGATAGTGGGGTGTTAAAATCTCCCACAATAATTGTGTTGCTGTCCATATCTTGAAGTCCTCTAAGATTTTCTTTATGTATTTCGGTGCTCCTATGTTGGGTGCATATATATTTACAATATTTATGTCTTCTTGATGGATTCTTCCCTTGAGTATTATGAAGTGACCTTCTGGGTCTCTCTTTATGGACCTTTTTTGGAAGTCTATTTTGTCGGATATGAGTATTGCTACTCCAGCTTTTTTTTCCTGTCCATTTGCTTGGAAGATTTGTTTCCAGCCCTTCACTTTCAGCCTGTGTAGGTCTTTTATCCTGAGGTGGGTCTCTTGTAGACAGTAGATATGTGGGTCATTTTTTTCTTATCCAATCAGCTATTCTATGTCTTTTGATTGGAGCATTTAATCCATTTACATTTAAGGTTATTATTGATAGGTACTTATTCATTGTCTTTTATGTACGTGTGTTCCTTTCTCTCTCTCTCTCTTTTCCCTCCCTTCCTTAAAGCAGTCCTTTTAGAATCTCTTGCAGAGCTGGTTTGGTCGAGGTGTATTCTTTTAGACTTCTTTTGTCTGGGAAGCTTCTTATTTGGCCTTCTATCTTGATCGAGAGCCTTGCTGGATATAGTAGCCTTGGTTGCAGACCTCTGGTTCTCATTACCTGGAGTATTTCTTGCCATTCTCTTCTGGCTTGAAGTGTTTCCATTGAGAAGTCAGCTGTTAGCCTTATTGGGGCTCCCTTGTATGTTACTTCCTTCTTCTCCCTTGCTGCCTTTAAGATTCTCTCTTTGTCTTGAAATTTTGTCATTTTAATTATGATGTGCCTTGGGGTGGGTCTCTTTGGGTTCCTCTTGATTGGAACTCTCTGTGTTTCCTGGATTTGTGTGACTTTTTTCTCTCATCAAATTAGGGAAGTTCTCCTTCATTACTTGTTCAACTAGGTTTTCGATCCCTTGCTCTTCTTCTTCTCCTTCTGGTATCCCTATTATACGGATATTATTACGTTTTATATTGTCTTGCATTTCTCTTAATCCCTCTTCACTCTTTCTGAGCCTCTTTTCCTTTTCTTGCTCTTTCTGGATGCTGTTTTCTACTTTGTCCTCCAGCTCGCTAATCCAATGTTCTGCTTCATCAATCCTGCTTTTCATTCCTTCTACTGTGTTCTTCAGTTCCGAAATTGCATTCTTCATTTCCTCTTGACCTTTGTTGAGAGTTTCTATTTCCTTTTTCATGTTTATATAGTTTGCAGTGAAATTGATGTAGTTTCCCTCTAATTTCTGATAGCTCATTGTGAGTTCATTGAACTTCCTGATAATCATTGTTTTGAACTCAATATCTGATAGTTGAGTTGCCTCTATTTCATTTAGCATTTTTCCTGAGGCTTCCTCATTTCCCTTCAGTTGGGGGTTATTTCTTTGTTTTCTCATTGTTTGTGGGTTTCTTCTTGTTAGCCTCTGTTTCTTAAATTGATCTGTCCTGGTTCCCTGCAATTATGGTGTGAACTTCTGTGGTAGAATATTTGTGAGATTCAGTGGTGCAGTCTTCTTCGTGTATCCTGGTGTTCACAGCTTCCCCCTACTCTTTTTTGTGATCAGTTGGAGGAGTAAGGCAAAATGGTTTAAAACAGCAAGACAGTATACTATGATATTTACTTTACCAGCCAGTAGAGAAGAGATGGGTTATAGTGTTAACCGTGATCCTCCACCCCACTATCCACGTTTTAGAAAGGATGGAAAGAAGGTAAGACTCTTATTGGGGATGAGAGGATTGTTAGTTGGATCTAGAAAGCTGTGAGGCTGTGGGAGGTCAGATTCTAAGGTAGGATTGGACTAAAGATTAGTATATAGGAACAGTGAGTAAAAGAATAGAGACAACCCCCACAATAGTATAGTTCAGAAAATTGCAAAGTGGGCTGAGATCAGGTAGGGGTATTGAGAAGCATTTACAATTGTATAGACTAGGTCTTACTAGCAGTAACAGTAAAGTGACAGTCTTGTGGCAGAATCGATGAGGTCTAGATAACAAGAATAAAGAGTATAGAACCTTGAGAGGTATATTAATGGAACACAGATGAAGGATAGTAACTTATCAACACCTTGTGACTGAGATACCAGGGGGAACCTATCAAATGACAGTATAACCAGCCAAGCAAAGAAGATTATACAGAAAGAAAAAAGAATACCAAAATATTATTAAAATAAAAAAATGTCGGAAAAGTGAGAAAAAGACAATACAAATTTACAGTAACTTGCAAGATTTAAAAAAAGGAAAGAAAAGCAGAAGATGTAGTGCAGGAGAGATAAATTTGGAGTGGAAAGAATTATATTAGGATGAATGGAAGAGAAACATAAGGGATTGCGAGATAAAAATAACAAGAATTGAAAAATAAAATGTCACATAAAATACAAGATAATATCAATCAACCAACAACAGCCAGAAAAACCAAACCAAACCAAACAAAACCAAAAAAAAAAAAAACACCCCAATAAACAAAACACCTCTTGTTGGTTTCTAACTGGCCAGACCAGTTTTTCTGATCTTGCTGGCTTCAGCTGGCTGAGGGACCTTTGAAATGCTTCTCTCTCTCCCAGCCAGATCTCAGCAAGTCTGTCAGGTACCCTGGGTGCTCCAGAGCACACTGGCTCTCTGGATCTCACTTCCACGTTCTTCCAGACTCCGGGGTCCTGCAGGGTTCCAGCTCTATGATCTCAGGAAGCACCCTCCCTGGGGATCGTAAAAGGGCACGCCCCTCCCCCAAACTTTTGAGATTCGGGGTATAGGATCGCCCTAAGCACCTCGACGCGACCCTTCCGGGTTCAAAGTGCGCGAGAGTCAGTCTTCCCGAAGGTGTGCGAGCCAAGCCGTTTCCAGCTCCGTGTTCCCCGCCGAACCGCACTCAGACTGGGTGTTGGCGCCTTTCCCAGCTCCCCCGGTTGGGCTGGCTGGAAATTTCTGAGCCACCACTGCAGGAACGCACCAAGCGCCACGTCCCTCCCGGGATCACAGCGCGGGATTCAGGCCTCCCTATGGGGCGAGAGCCAAGCGCGGCCCAGCTCTGTACTCTCCATGGATCTGCACTTCCACCAGGCTAGGAGTGCGGGTGCTCTTCCAGGCTGCCCCTGGTCCTGTCGGCTAGAGGCCCTCACTTCTCCCAGGTCTCTGGGCGGGTGTTCCTAGTCCCTGGGCGATTTTTTCCCAGTCCAACTGGCCAATCTGTTCCTTCTAGCAACACGTTCTCCCCTGGAGTTGCTCACCCCCCGTATTCGGGGGAGGGAGCAGCGACTTTCCTCTCCCGGGAGCCCTGGGGCAGACCCCGGAGCACCTGGCGGGCCTGGGGTCTGCACACCCCTAGACCCCGCGCTGATCCCTGGGCCCCTTTTGTCCTGTATCCGTCTCCTTACCGTCTGGTTTTCCAGTGAGTGCAATAGTTTTTGATGTCCTGCTTTCGAAAGTGATTGGGTAACCTAGCCCACTTGCTCTGCCTCTCCACCGATCCGCGAGTTTCCCCCCTCTTCACAGAAGCCGAGAAAAACGCTGCCTAGAGTAAAGCCGCCATCTTCCGTCTCCCCAACCCTTTTACCTTTCCAAAGTCTACACTGTTCACCTAAAAAAACTTATAGGTAATTGGCTTTATGAAACCAAAGTCCTTCTAGGAGAAGCTTGCTTTTCTTTCCCTACATTTTTGAAATGCACACACCTGGTCTTCTTCAAGAACTCTTATCTAGGCCACCTTTTAAAATACAAATTTGGGGGAGATAATTCTTATCAAAAGAGGGAAAACCTTAGCAATATCTATCAAATCAATTTAATTTATTTCAGCTATTCCTTTCTAAGGTAGTAAATTCTGATAAAAGTTATTGAATGTCTAGGTATTTTGAAATAACATGAAATACTGAAACTGATTGCTAGACATGCTTTTGACTGTTTATTACACAGAGGCTGTAAAATGGATTTGGAGCTGTAGATAAATGTCTTGTGCTTTGTTGGAGGTGTATTTCTTGAAAGTGGCAATGTGTTTACCAATAAAGCAACCTATGTTTCTAAAGGTCATGAGATGTGTTCATGAAAGCCAATCTATGGAATGCTGGTTGCTTACTTTTTAGTCATTATTGGAAATTGAGAGTTCTAAAAGTTAAAAGTTAAAATTAAGTTGGAAAGAAGTTTGTATGGTTTTAATAATAGAAGGCATAGGGCATGGAGATGCAATTTTGAAGGACAGGGATTGAAAGTGACTTATTCTAAAGATGGTTATTTCTAAAGGGATAAGAAAGTTTGTGAAAGTTGCAGAAAGGTTTGTGAAAATTGTAGAAGTTTGTAGAAGTTTTAAATTTGTGAAGAAAAAAACCTCAGTCAGACTCCAATACCTTTCCTCTGCCTAATTTCTTTCTGGTGACATTCTTTGATGATTCTGGGGGTACCTGGAGTTGTTTTCATTACACTTTCTCTTGCCCTCATCAGTGTGGGGAAACCTTCCTGTCAGGTGTGGAGTAAATCCTTCATCAAAATATGTTTTGTCGATGCTGAAATAGAAGGTAAAGCCACCCTCAGGACATGGGGTAAACACATCCACAGGCAGGTGTGGAGTTGAGTCCCCTCTCTGAATGGGGTAAATCCATTCCCAGGGCATCTGGCTGGTGCCCTGGTCATTGGTAAGGCCACCATCAGGGCATGGGGTAAACACATCCACAGGTCAAACAGGCTTTCACTCTCTTCCAGTGTGACTCTCTCAAATTTACTTTCTATGGAGTCCCCTGTCTGTCTGGGTTAAATCCATCCCCAGGGCATCTGGCTGGTGCTCTTGTCATTGGTGAGGTCACACTCAGACACAGGGTAAACACATCTATCCCTTTGTATTTCTCTGCTGGTGTGGATTATGACTCTTGGTCCTCCATCTACAGCATCTTCTGTCACCAGGTTTCTGACATTTCAGGGACCAAGGAAACCCCACCCAGGCTCTTCCCTGCTGCTAGACTCTTGGAGCCAAGACTTTATTTCCACCACTCATTAGCAGTCCTTAAAGCTTTCATTGAAAGTCCTAACAGGTCTTCTTGCTTGGTATTCAGGACCTTCTATCTCTTTTTAAAAATATATTTTATTTATTTATTTTTAGAGAAAAGGTAAGAGGGAGAAAGAGAAGTCAAGAAACATCAATGTGTGGTTGCCTCTTGCTTGCCCCCAACGGGAGACCTGTCTCACAACCCGGGAATGTGTCCTGATTAGGAATGGAACTGGTGACCCTTTGGTTGGCAGGCCAGCACTCAATCCACTGAGATGCGTCACCCAGGGCCTTCCATCCCCTTTCCAGTCTTCTTAAAAGTTGTCAAAAGCAAATAAAAGAAACCTAATACTTTCTCGACAAAAATTAGTAATTCAAATTATGTGTGTGGTCTTTTTGTGTTCAGTCTTCATGTGTGTGGTCTTTATGTGATATGTATTTGTCTGTATGTTATATGTGGTATGTTTTCTGCCTCTGGAAGGCATAACTAGGGTGTAATATTTTATTGGCCTAAGATGTTAAGTACTTATATAAACTAAGCAAGATCTTATGTTCTGGACCAAATATTTGATATTAAAACCAGTTTTAAGTTTAATTAATGTCTTTTAGAGTTATTACAAAAAAGTGTTTTACAAAAAAATTATATAATAATCTTTTGGTTAAGTATATTTGACAACCTTCCCAAAGTTAAAATTTAAAAAACTGAGAAATAACTTCAAGTTATTCCAATGGGCCCCTGGAATACTTCAAGGATTTATTCCCTCCTTACAAAAGAGAAAATTTTTAACTAATTAGGCCTATTTAATATGCTTGAAATTACATGGGAAGCTTTGCCAAATGGAATAATAAGAACTATTTTATTTGTATACATATATTTTTATAAAAATAAATTTTCTAGAAATTTCAACCTGCCTCTGAAAGGAGTTTGCAAAGATTCAGAATCAAGTTCAAACAGGAAGCTCTTGGGGGTAACAGGTGTCCTATTAGTGACACTGGACAAGCCAAGAGTAATGGTTCCCTGTGGGGTCATTGAGCAGTGGTACTCTGGTATTTGTAACCCACATGTTGGGAATATATGAATTGTTTCCAATGCTCAAAGCACACTTCTGATAAGTGCTGTACAACATCTTAAAATCTTGCATACTGTTTGGTCTTTATATATATTAAGATTGTGTGTTAAATCTAAAAATATAGGTTTTATATTGTTCTCCTATGTCATTTCATAGTAATTCTTATCAAGAAACTGTTATCTTGAAATATTGTATCTTACAAAGAAGCAAAGTTCTTTATCAATTGCATTTTAATTGAATCTACAACAATGTCATTTTAAATTTGGTAATTTATAAACAGTCACTGTTTTCCTTTAATGCATTTGTGAATGTACTTTGGATAGGCTCATGAAAAAGACTCTGACTTACTCTAAATTGCAGGTATCTAAGTAGGTTATATCTTTAAAGTAAATGAAGATTTATAGAACCCTTAGAATAACTAGGTTCATGGAAATACTGGTGAATAGTTAACACAAACAAAATTCGTTATATGGGCCTGAATGAACTAAAGATAATTGTTATTCTTATGACTTTGTTCAAAATATTGCTAATTTTAAATCTTTTTGTTTTCCAGCTATAATAAAACTTGCTTCTTTCCTTAGAATAATTTATAAGGTATACCCCCATAAGCAATATTGAAACATTTCTATTTTCCTCCCTATCAAATCTGTCCAGAATTTGGCAACTCTTAATGAGTCAGTATTATTTTCATGGTAACATGTTTATTTGCATAAACCCAATAAGAATCCATTCTCTTTATAATAGCACCAGTTTTCAAATGTGGTTTTATTAACCAAGTCTTTGTCTGGAATGTCATGATTGAAAGAGTCATGCCTGGACTCTGGATGTCCCCAGAAAGCCTTAAGGAGTTAAGACTGATTTTTGAAGCCAATAAGAGCCCCTTGGAAAAATGGCCTGGTACCTTGCTTGGTCACATGGTTCATGATAGTCTTTCTATGTAAGGAACGAAGGCCACATTCCTGAAAGATAGCAAGGAAGGAACCTAAAGACATTTCGGGGACCTCAAGAACTTGAGGAATACAACCAAACCTATAGGGATTATAGGCAAAGCCATATGGCAACTGTGTGGCTTGGCTTCTGTGCCCTGAAGGGCTGACTAAAGCTCTATCTGAAGATGCCTTGTAAAATTCTAGCAAAACAGATTTGAAAGTGCCTGTATGGTCAATTACTATTCTTGTTGTGTTCATGCAAATAATCAGGCCAAATTGAAACTGAATTTAATACAGTCTCTTGGATAAAATGACGGTGATTTTAGGAAGAGAAACTGTGTTTCAGTGGAAATCACAATGTCCAATTGTCACCCACAAACTGATTGAATCCTAGTTTCCTTAGTTTTCTTCCAAGCTAATGCTTCATTTTTTCTTTCATCCTTTGACTTGGAATTATTGAGAGCTACTGATGCAGTGTCAGCCATACAGAATTCACCCACTATTCTGACTCTCCCTTTTGGAGATTTTAAGTTCAATATCTGCTCTTGGTTTTCTTGGCTAATTCCCTTCCTAGGACCTATAGCAGCCTTTTTCTTCTTGTTTTTAGGCCATGTCTCTTCAAATATCTCATATCCTTCATTCAACAGAGTGTCCAGGCTCTGGAAGATTCTTTCCACAAATGGCCTTCAGTCACACCTCTTGCTTTATGGGCTGTCCAATCCCACCTCTTCTCCTTAAGGACCCAGACCCAAACCCACAGGCAGGGACAGCTCCACATCCCTAGCCCATCTGAAGTAGTTACAGAAGGAGAGACCTTTGTATTTACTCCCCAGAACCAGAACTGGGACAGGTCATTAAGAATAAATCCATTTTAAAACCAGAGTGGGAAATGAAAGGACAAAGCCAGCCCCATTTGCTGTCATGGTACCATTTGCTGAGCAGGCCTATGACCTTGTTGAACATGACTGCCATTTTCCTCTTCTGAGCTTGTCCCCAGGACTGGAAATTACTGGAAAGCAAAAACAGAACATGGCTAACCCCTCCCTGCAGCCACAGGCAGAAGCAACATTGGAACAAACCGCAGCCTCTGTTACAACGCCCCAACAGCCCAGGGCCACATAACAGCATCCCCTTCACCCTTTCAGTCTGATTATAATCCAATAAAAGCTCAAAGCCCCCACCCCTCAGTGCTGGTGTGTCTCTCCACACCATGCCCCTCTCCTTTCTTGGAGAGTAAATAAAATCTTTACTCTCTACACATTCTTCTTTTTGTGAATTCTTTCACAGCACACATCATCCATTGACCACCCTAACAAAACCTACATAGTTTTCTTAACCAATGTCACCTCAATAAATTCAATAGAAGATAAAAATAAGAGGTAATTGTGATCAGATCCCTCCTATACTCAGAACCCTACCCTGGCTCCCTCTTGCTTTCAGTGTACAAGTCCAAGTCCCTTTGCTGAAATATAATCTCAGTGAGACCTTCCATGACCCACCCTCATTTAAAATTGCAACCTGGTACACCCCTCCCTCTCCTCCTGCTTGCAATCATCCCTTGATATCCACGGGAGGTTGGTTCCAGGGCCCCCACAGATACCAAAATCCTCAGATGCTCAATTCTGTTATGTAAAATGGTGTAGAACAATGCTTTCTATTGGATCTCACACAACTGAGGATTCCCAACCCTGGGAGGCAAAACCTATGGATAAAGAGGGCTGACTGTACTTTCCTTTTGTGCATATTTATTTTACCTTCTAAAACAGTATATCAGATACTCATGTATTGTAAATATTATAATTATTATTTATTGTCTCTCAGTTGTTTTTGTTTTTCACTACTGTGCAACCAGTGCCTAGGACAGTGTCTGGCTAGGACAAATTGGTAGATGCATGGCCTCGGGCAAACCGTTCAACTTCTCTGCACCTCAGATGATTCAACTGTACTACTCACTTTGTAGTCTCATTGTGACAGTTAAATCAGATAATGTACAAAGCACCTGGCAGAGAATGTATCACTCTGTATAGTAACTACTGGGCTACTTTTCTGTCTCCCCCATTGGACTATGTCTACCAGAAGGTAAGAGCTGGATTTTATTACTCTCTGAGGCATAGGGGTTAGGATCATGACTTTTGGAGCCAGATTACATGGGTTTAAAGGCTACCACTTACAAACTGTGTGACTAAAACTGGAAAAGCCAGCATTTGTGCTGCATGTTACTACCAGAACCAATAAGTAGAGACAAGGATTGCATCTTTATGGGTGCTTTGTTCAGATGCCAGCATTCTGAGAAGATGGTGGGTTATGTACCCTCAAAAACTGTATTAACATCTCACTTCAAACTGATCTTTTTATAGAGAGAAGAACGGATAGTTTAGGGGTTTGAAAAAAAGTTTAATTGGGTAAGAGTTGCAGTTTGGCTGTGATTTTCCTAGTACTTCTTTATCTGTTGATCAACAATTCTTTATCTGCATCATAACCTTCTCTCCCTGGAACACAATAGCTCAGATATCATCTCCAAGAGCTTGCAGACCCCCTAGAGCACAAAGGTAAAATTGCTTGTCAACCTGCTGGAGTCACATATGTCATGCATTCCAGTTCCTGGAATCACAGCTTTCCTCATGCATTAATCACTTAACCCTATCAACTATAACTAAGGCTAAAAGCTTTAAGATAGAGTTCCCCTATCATGACCATGGCCAAGTTGCCTAACCGCTCTGTGCTTCAGTTTCATCACCTGTAAAATGAAGACAAGAATAACAGCTGCATTAGAAAGCACTTAGAACTGTTCCTAGCATGTAGTATATGCCAGCTGTTACCTCTACATCCTAGTGCCTGGCAGAGAGAGGGTACAGCAAATTTTTAACAAAGGACCTTCTTCCAGCTTGTTTCCAAGCTGGACATCTCACTAATTGCTCCTAAACACATTCTTACTCATGTAGAACTGGACTCTCAGTGATAACATTTCTTAATGCAACCCTGGCCAAGTTTCTTCTTATCTTCTATGCTTTGAGGCCCTTGGAGAGCCCCTTACTCCTCCTAATATATATTAACCTGAGTAGGGTCTCTGCTTGAACTAAGCATGGCTACATTCTCATTTAAAGAGATATAATGTCCTATACCTGGGCCAAAGTAAACAACTTTTTAAAAAAGATTTATTTATTTATTTATTTATTTTTAGAGAGGGAAGGGAGGGAGAAAGAGAGAGAGAAACATCAATGTGTGGTTGCCTCTCATGTGGCCCCCACTGGAAATATGGCCTTCAACCCAGGCATGTGCCCTGACTGGGAATCGAACCAGCATCACTTTGGTTTGCAGCCTGCGCTCAACCCACTGAGCTATGCCAGCCAGGGCTCAAAGTAAACAACCCTAAGAAGCATCAGGTAACAACAATGAAAGATAAATAAAATATTAACTCTGTGTGGTTATGAGTGCTATGTAGAAAAATGAGAGTGGGTGTACAGGGTGAAGGGGAATGAAGGGGGGGTAATGGGACAACTGCAATAGCATAATTAATAAAATATTTTTTAAAAAAAGAAAGAAAAATGAAGCCAGGAGGAATATCAGCAGTGTCAGTGTGGGTAGAGAACTTGCCATGGAAATGTGGTCCATATTTGAGCTCGTTGGGAAGGCAAGATTTGAGCCAAGACTTAAAGGAGATGTGGGACTTAAATGTGTGGAGTCTGGGGGAAAGATGTTTCAGGTAGAGGAAATAGTGAGTGCTAAGGTCTAGGTGCAAAAGGCCAGTAGCCAAAGTGAGATGTGACCATGGAGGTCAGAGAAAGGGACATGCAGATCATGGCAGATGCTCTAGGCCCTAGCAGAGACATAGGATCTTACTACAAGTGAGGTCAGAAGCTGGTGGAGGATTTTGAGGCAAAGGAATGACAGGATCTGCTTTATAGTTTTGAAAAGTCACTTTGTGGTGGTTATGTGAGGTACAAAGGTAGAAATAAGAAGACTATTCGGATACTGGTTACTCTTGCTTATGCAAATGGATCCCAGAATCTGCTGCTACAACTAAGGAAGAGGGTTGGAGTAGGCTAAGAATATGAGTACAAAGTAAAGACCCTTTCCCTGGCTGGTGTGGCTCAGTGGATTGAGTGCCGGCCTGCAAACCAAAGGGTCGCCAGTTCAATTCCTAGTCAGGGCACATGTCTGGGTTGTAGGCCCAGGTCCCCTGTTGGGGGTGTATGAGAGGAAAACACATATTGATGTTTCTCTCTTTCTTTCTCCCTCCCTTCTCCTCTCTCTAAAAATAAATAAACCTATTTTTTAAAAAGATCCTCTTTACCTGGACCTCCCCCTCCCTCACTTCCCTTCCTTAAAGGTTCAGATGAAAGCAATGCTCTTGTGCACCTACTGCTCTCAGAGGTGAATGGGTTAAGCTTTAGCTCAGCCTCCCTTTTCCTATTCAGTTCTTCCTGTGGCTGCTTCCCACTGCCAAAAAGGAAGCAATCCTATCCCTTACTGCTTAGTGCTGCTGCTGTCACATCCAGCAAGTAAAGTTCCCTAAAATTCTCTATAAAGCTTTTGGAACTTTTCATTAAATCATAGAAAATTTACTTTTTCTGTCTTGGGAGCCAACGATATTTTAGAGAATAATTAATCTGCGTTTCTCCAGTTGAACATTTCTTAGCCTTAAGAGCCATGCAAACAGAGCTCTCCACCTGCTTCTTTCTGTGCCTTTTGCCATTCAGCTTTAGTGCCACCAGAAGATACTACCTGGGCGCAGTTGAACTGTCCTGGGACTACACGCATAGTGAACTGCTCGGTGAGCTCCACATGGATACAAGGTAAAGACATACTCTATAGGGTCCAACCAGGATTGTGGGGATGTGACTCTAGTTGAAGGAAGGTGCAGACATTAGGTTAGAGTGGCTGTGATGCTAGTTAAGCCTTGAAAAGCATTTCCAGGTATGGCATGTATGCATCTGTGCTATTAGTACAAATGCTAACTACCAATCCTTTCCAAAGATCTGACCTATTCATTGATATTTTGTTCTGTTTTGTCTATTGATTTTTCTTAAGTATATTTTATTGATTATGCTATTACAGTTTTCCCATTTTTCCTCCCCTTTATCCCCCCTCCATCCTGCAGCACCCCACCCTCCAGCATTCTCCTCCCAACCTTAGTTCATGTCCATGGGTTGTACCTGTAAGTTCTTTGGCTTCTCTGTTGTCTATTGATTTTTATTGTCACATGCTGCCACTCTGAAAACTGGAGAGTGGAGTAGAGAAAGGGCAAAGAGGCAAGGAGCATAAGAGAGAGAACACTTCCATAGAAGGAAGCAGAACAATGAGATCCCATCAATATTGAAGATGGTTTAGTCTCTAGTTTTATTGTGTGTGTGTTCTATGGTTTTGATTTCTTTGCTCAATTTTGGTGTAAGGATAGTAGGAACCATGAGTTCAGAAGCTTTTATATTTTGGGGGCTCTAGTGCATTTTGGGAAAATAGTATTAAATAACCTTTTCAATATTATCTATGGGCATTGATTTATTCAGATTTTATACCTCTTCTTCAATCAAATTTGGTTATATATATTTTCGTGGAAAGCGATTATCCCTACATTCGATAATGTATTGGTATCAAGTTACATAATAGTCTTGGGATACTGTTAAACTACTTTGTGTCTGTAGTTATATCTCCTTTTTCATTTTTATTCATTTTTTTAAAAAAAGAAAGGAGGAATTTTTAAAGATTTTATTTATTTATTTTTAGAGAAAGGGAGGGAGAAAGAGAGGGAAGGAAACATCAATGTGTGGTTGCCTCTCACACACCCCATAACTGGGGACCTGGCCTGCAACCCAGGCATATGCCCTGACTGGGAACTGAAATGGTGACCCTTTGGTTCACAGGCCAGCATTCAATCACTGAGCCACACCAGCCAAGGCTCTTTTTTCATTTTCATATTGTTTGTATTCTCTTTCCCTCTCTTAAAAATAATATTTCCAGGAACTTTCTCAGTTCCTTACTAGTCTTGTCAGGAGTCATATTTTCATTCTGTTGTTTTCTGCTTTTACCTTTATTGTTTCATTCCTTCTTCCTAAATTCCTTTGGTTCATTTTGTTGATCAATTTTTTGCTTATTAAGTTGTCTGCTGAAATCATTTATTTTAAATTTTGTTTTGTTTTCTTTAAATGTGTATTATAAAGATTTCGATTCAATACATGTGTAATGACCATTTAAGTAGTAAATGCCATGTCATACATACTTTATAGTAATTTTTATTCTTTCTGTTTGGCTCTCCACCCTCCTTCTACATTAGCCCCCTTCTTGCTTATCCTCAGTCAGGTAACCTAAGTATAATAATATATATTCACACACACACATATACATATATATGCAAATAAAGATTTTCTTAGTCATTGGGGTTTTCTCACAAACATGGGATATTACAACACTTTTATTGCTCATTAACACTTAGCAGAATTCTCTCCCAGTCATTTAGCATAGCTTCAGTTGATTCTTTTTAATGGCCATATAGTATTCCATATTATTCCAGGGTTTTGGTTTTTTTGTTTGTTTGCTTGTTTGTTTTGACATTATGTCTATCTCATTACACCATGGTGCTTTTATTCCTATGGGAGAGATTCTCAAAAGTGATGTTGCTGGAGTGAAGGTAATATTTCCTTTTTAGTTTTGATTTCCAAAAAGGCCAGGACTCTTCAAATATTTCTACTATCAGTGTATGGAAATGGCCTTCTCCCTGCATTTGCATCAGCAATAAGTTTTATCTTGCTTTTTAATGTTTGCCAGTCTAGTAGGTATATAATGATATTGCATCACTAATCACATTCCTTTTATTTCAGATGAGATTGATTATCTTTTCAAATGTGTGTTGGCTGTTGCATTTATATTTTGAGATTTTATTATTTATATGTTTTGTTCATTTTTCTTTGGGCTTTTTTGTTTTCTTAAATTATGAGAACACTTTTATTTTTACAAGTGTTATCTTTTTGTTCTTGACTTTGTTTATAACCTTTATGAACAAAACTTTTAAATTTTTACAGCTATATCTATATTTTCTTTCACAGCTTCAGAATTGCCAGTGTTGGTTAAACATGTTTTCTACACATCAAGATTGTATGTGTATTCTTTCAGATTTTCTTGCAAAAAAATTACTGTTTTGCTTTTTACATTTATGGCTTCAATTAATCTGATAGTTATTTTTGTGTATGGTATGGGAGTAGAATGTGTCTAGGCTTATTTCTTTCCAGATGAATAGACTATTACAATGGCACCATTTATCAAGTAATACATCTTTTGCCACTGATTTGAATAGACATATTCATTATATAAAATTCTCATATACATTACTACCTATTTCTGGATTCATTATGCAGTTTGACTGATATACTTGTATCATGCTATGTCAATACCATACTGATTTGATTACAGTGGGTCTATAATATCTTTTAGTATCTGGTAAGTGAAATCAACCATTGCCTGTTTTTTTTCATACTTTTTCTTTTAGCATTTCTTAGGAATTTTATTCTTCCACATAAAAATGTTAAAATATTTTCCAATCAAAAAGAGTCAAGTACTATTGTGATTCTAATTTGTATTTCATTTCATTTATCCACAAGTTTAATAATATAATAAATGTAAGTAATTTGTTATTACATTTAGCTCTATGCATTCTATAAATGTATTTCTATTGTCAATACATTGTTTTCTGCTATTTCCATTTATTGATATTTAGTATCAAAATAGAAAAAAACTCTTTATTTGTATATATTCACCTTGAATCTAGCTACCTTAACTGAATTCTCTTAATAATTCTAGTAATTTTATTCTAGAGTCTCTATTGAATCATATCCAAAATGAGTCAGATTTTAGCTCTTTTCCAGTGTTCATAGCCAATTATTTTTTCTCATCTTATTGAATTTATTAGAAAATACAATAAAATGTTAAGTAATACTAGTAAAAATGAGCATTCCTACTTGAAATATTCTTAATATGTTGCTTTTTAGAATAGTATTTGCTGTTTTTAATAGCCTTTGTTAATTCTATTCCCATTTGTCATAAATTTTTTATTGGAAATGACTTCTCAGCATCTAGCATCACCTGAATTTTACTCTTCAATATGTTGATAAACAAATAGATTGTTAACAGATTGCCTGATATTGAATACCCTTACATTTTTGGAGTACAATCTAATGTTCATATAATGTCATTTTTGCTGAGGTCTATGTCCCAATATTTCTTTAGATACTGTGCCCTTTTATTACGTGGGATTGATCTATAGCATTATTTTTGTTATTTTTATTAGATTTTGACATAAAAGGTTTATTGGGTTTGTCAAATGAATTAATGAATGCTCCACCTGTTTATGTCACCTAGAATAGCTCAAATAACATTAAAAGTTAGGTAAGACTCAGTTATAAATTCATGTGGTCCAAGTGACTTTGCAATATCTTTAGTCATCTCTTCAGGTTCTCCTATCATAATTAGTCAAACCAAGTTTCAATTTTTTTGACTCACCTTTAATAATTTTACACTTTTCCAGGAAATGATTTCCTTTATTTTTCAATTTTGTTGCCCCCATGTTGCCTATAGTAGGGATCCCCAACCTCTGGGCTGAGGACTGGTACCAGTCCGTGGGCTATAGGAACTGAGCTGCACAGCAGGAGGTGAGCTTGAATGTAATGCACTTGAATCACCCCGAAAACCATCCCCCACCCTCAGTCCATAGAAAAATTACATTCCATGGAACCAGTCCCTGGTGCCAAAAATGTTGAGCATCACTGGCCTATAGCACTCTCTCATGATTCTTTTACCCCACATTATCTGTCGTTATGTGCCCTTCCTCATTCTTAGATTCCTATATCTTTGCTATTTATCTGTATCAATGAACAGGTTTGCCAGGGATTTGTCTCTTTTGTTATTGATGGTGGTCTTTTGAAAAAATGAGCCTTTGGGTTTCTTTGTTCTTCTTAGTTATTTTTCATATTTAATTCATTTTTAAAAGTTTTATCTTTATCAAGGATCTCTTCTTAGTTTCTTTTGGTTTATTGAGCTGTATTTTTCTAGTACCTTAGGAAAAATGATATGTTCTTTTCTCTTTTGTGTCTCTTTTTAAAATGGTGAAGGCACTTCATGCTATGTATTTTTCTCTGAGAACAATTTTTCCCATAGGTTATAGATAAAAAGTTTTCTTTTCATGTTTTCAGTATAGTTTGTAATATCCTCTTTGATTTCACTTAGAAGCATGATTTTTAATTGCATTTTTAATTTACTTGTCAAGTCATTTTTAATATTTAAATCAATTTTGAGTATCGCCTTAATTTTCTATTGTTGTGTAACAAATTACCTGACACTTAGAAGCTTGCAAGAAAACCCACTTATTATCTCACAATTTCAGTGAGTCAGAACTGGATACTCTGCTCAGGTTCCTACAAGGCCAAAATCAAGGTGTTGATAGAGCTGTGTTCCTTGCTGGAGGCTCTGGGGAGAGTCCACTTCCAGGTTTATCTAGAATTCAGTTCCTTCTCTCAATTTCCATGTAATGCCCTCCATCTTCAAACTAGCAAGAGTGCATCAAGTCTTTCTCATGCTTTCAATCTGCCTGACTTAATTTTCGACTCCATCTCTCTGACCTTTTCTGCCTCCCTCTTCTACTTTTAAGAACCTTTGTAATTACATTGGGCCCACCCAGATAATCTCCTCTCCCAAAGTCAGCTAATTAGCAACCATAATTTCACCAGCAAAGTTGGATTTTTTTTGCCATGTAACATATTCATGGGCATAACAACAAAGGACAAAGGTCATTAGGGGCATTATTTTGCCTACCTCAGGTATAATTTACATACAATGCAATGCACAGATTTTAAATGTGTAGTTTGGTAAGTTTTCAGAAATGCATAACAACCACCCTAATCAACATATAAAACATTTACATCAACCATGCTGCAATGTTACAGTGAGTCTCCCTGCCCTGACCCAGGCCCCAGGAAACAAGATGCTTTGTGGAGTGACAGACTCATTTTGAAACCGGAAAAGTCAGTATTTGTGCTGCCTGTCACTACCAGGACTAATAAGTAGAGACAAAGATTAAATCTTTATGGGCACTTTATTCAGATGCCAATGACCTGAGAAGATGGTGTGTTATGTACCCTCAAAAACCATTTTAACATCTGATCTCAAGCTGACTTTTTTCTAAATTTTATTTATTTTTATTGTATTTTCTCCATTACCATTTGTCCCCTTTATACACTCTTCCACCTCCACCAGCCCCTCTTCCTCCCACAATCACCACCCTGTTGTCTATGCCCATGAGACCTTTTTTTTTGCTGGACCTCTCCACCATGAAACCCCCCACTCAGTGTTGTCATCCTGTTCTCTATGAGACTGTCTCTATTTTGCTTGTTAGTTCAGTTTGTTCATTAGATTCCACATATGAGTGAAATTATATGGTATTTGTTTTTCTCTGACTGGTTTATACCACTTACCATAATTTTCTCCAGATCCATCTATGCTGTTGCAAAGGGTAAATTTTTCTTTTTTATGGTTGAGTCATATCCTGTTGTATAAATGTCCCATAGTTGTTTTATCCACTATCTACTGATGGACACTTGGGCTGCTTCCAAATCTTGGCTATTGTAAATTATACTGCAGTGAACATAGGTGTGCTTCTTTTCTTTTCTTTTTTTAAAGGTTTTATTTATTTGTAGAGAGAGGGGAAGGGAGTGTGAGACACATATATGTGTGAGAGAGAAAAACAATCAACTGACTCTTGCACGCCCCCACCTGGGGACCTGACCCACAACCCAGACATGTGCCCTACCTGGGAACCCAACCAGCCACCTTTTGGTTCACAGGCCACAATCCAGTGAACCACACCAGCCAGGGTAGTTTGTATTCTTTCGAATTAGTGTTTTGGGTTTCTTTGGATAAATTCCCAGAAGTGGAATCACTGGGTCATAAGGTAGTTCCATTTTTAATTTTTCAAGGTAACTCCATACTGCTTTCCACAGTGGCTGCACCAGTCTGCCTTCCTACCAGCACTGCAAAAGGATTCCCCTTTCTCCACATCCTCACCAGCACTTGTTGTTTGTTGATTCACTGATGATAGCCATTCTGACAGGTGTGAGGTTATATCTCATTGTGGTTTTAATTTGCATTTCTCTCATGATTAGTGACATTGAGAATCTTTTCATATGTCTATTTGCCATCTGTATGTCCTCTTTGGAGAAGTGTCTATTCAGGTCCCCTGCCCATTTTTTTAATTGGGTTGGGGTTTTTTTGGTGTTGAGTTCTTGTGTATGGCATAAGAAGGTAGTCTAGTTTCATTTTCTGCATGCATCTCTCCAATTTTCCCAGCACCATTTATTGAATAAGCTATCTTTGCCCATTGTATGTGCTTGTTCCTATGTTGAATATTAATTGACTATGTAGGTATGGGTTTATTTCTGGGCTCTCTAGTCTGTTTCATTGATCTATGTGTCTGTTTTCATGCCAATATCATACTGTTTTCATTGCATGGCCTTATAGTATAGTTTGAGACCTTTTCATAAGGAGAAGAAAAGCGTAAGTAAGGGGTTTTTAAAAAAGGTTAATTAGATAAGAGGTGCAATTTTCCTAGCATTTCTTTATCTGATGATCAACAATTCTTTATCTGCATCAGGATCTTCCCTCCCTTGAACACAATGGCTCAGATCCATAACTTCCAGACACCCTGGAGCACCAAGGTTGAATTTCTTGTTGACCTCATGGAGTCATGTATTCCAGTTCTTGTGATAGCAGCTTTCCACAGATATTAATCACTTAAGCCTATAAACTATAACTACAACTAAAATCTTTAATTCTTGAGTTTCTCTATCAATTCTTGACTTTTCAACACTTTTATATCAGTAGAATCATATAGTATGTACTCTTCAATGTCTGGGTTTTGATATTGAGCATCATGATTTGAAAATTCATACAGGTTGTTTCATGAAGTAGTTCTATTCTTCTTGTTGAAATCCTCACCCAAGGATATGTTTATTGATTTTAGAAAGAGAGGACATGAGGAACAGAGAGAGTGAGAGGGGGAGTGGGAGGGAGAGAGAGAGAGAGGGAGAGAGAGAGAGATACCCTGACCAGGGATCAAACCTGCAGCCTAGGTATATTCCCTGACTAAGGATTGAACCCACAACCTTTTTGTGGACAGGACGATGCTCCAACCAACTTAGCCATGGAGCCAGGATAATTCTACCCTTTTTATTGCTAATTATTTCTCCATTATGGGACTATATTATAATTTGCATATCTGTTCACTGTTCACATGGACCTTTGGAATGTTTCTGGTTTGGGTGCTAATATGAATAAACCTACTATGAATATTCCTGTACAAGTTTATGTGTGGACATCTGCTTTATTTTAGTTAAATATCTAAAAGTGAAATTGCTGGATCATATGGTAAATGTGTGTTTAAGTTTATACAAGACTGCCAGTAGATTTCTGGAACCATTATTCCATTCTATACTCCCACCAATGCAAGAAAGTGCCAGTTTTGACAAATCCTGGACAACATTTGATATTGCCAGTATTTAATTTTCACCATTTTAATCACTGTATAATGGTATCTCACTGTATGCATATGGTATGAGAGAGGTTTACAAGTTCTTTCTGTAGTTTATTATAGCTGGAAAGTTGAGCAGTGTTAATGATCCAGAAGTAGAGGTCCAGATGGTCAATAACGTGGTAACTAACTGAACATTTAGCCATGTATCTATTAATGTTTGTCTTGTTAAAAATTAATATTGAGACTTCTGGCCAACATAGAGGTGTAGGTAGACATGCTGTGCCTTCTCGTACAACCAAAAGAAGGACAATAATAATTTAAAAACAAAAATCAACCAGAACTGACAGAAAATCAAACTGTATGGAAGTCCAACAACCAAGGAGTTAAAGAAGACACATTCATCCAGACCAGTAGGAGGGGTGGAGATGGGCAGCTGGGTGGAGAGGACTAGCGGCAAGGCAGCAACTGGTGGACCCAGTGAGGCAGCAGATTGTGGACTGTGCGGTCCCACATTTGCTCGCAGATAAACTGGGAGAAGCTGCGCAACCCAGGGCCCCAGCTAGGGGAAATAAAGCCTCAAACCACTTATTGAAAACACCTGTGGCAGTTGAGGCTGCAGCGGGAAAAACTCCTAGCCTCACAGGAGAGTTTGTTGGAGAGACCCACGGGGTCCTAGAACGTACACAAACCCACCCACCCAGGTATCAGCACCAGAAGGGCCCAATTTGCTTGTGGGAAGTGGGGGAAGTGACTGAAATCCAGCAGAGAGCAGAGCAAGTGCCATTGTTCGCTCTTGGACCCCTTCCCCATATACAACGTCACAACCCAGCGATGTGGGTTACCCCGCCCAGGTGACCACCTAAGGCTCCACCCCTCATTATGTAACAGGTGCATCAAGACAAAAAAAAAGTGGCCCAAATGAAAGAACAGATCAAAGCTCCAGAAAAAATATAACTAAGCAATAAAGAGATAGCCAACCTATCAGATGCACAGTTCTAAACACTGGTAATCAGGGTGCTCACAGAATTGGTTGAATTTGGTTACAAATTAGATGAAAAAATGAAGGCTATGCTAAGTGAAAAAAAGGAAAATGTACAGGGAACCAATAGTGATAGGAAGGAAACTGGGACTCAAATCAACTATATGAAGCAGAAGGAAGAAGGAAACATCCAACCACAAAAGAATGAAGAAACAAGAATTTAAAAAATGAGAGGCTTAAAACTTCCAGGATATCTTTAAATGTTCCAACATCCGAATTATAGGGATGCCAGAAGAAGAAGAGGGAGAGCAACAAGTGGAAAAGTTATTTGAACAAATAATAAAGGAGAACTTCCCCAATCTGTCAAAGGAAATAGACTTCCAGGAAGTCCAGGAAGCTCAGAGAGTCCCAAATAAGTTGGACCCAAGGAGGAACACACCAAGGCACATCATAATTACATTACCCAAGATTAAAATGAAGGAGAGAATTCTAGAAGCAGCAAGAGATAAGGGGACAGTCACCTACAAAGGAGTTCCCATCAGACTGTCAGCTGATTTCTCAAAAGAGATCTTGCAGGCAAGAAGGGGCTGGAAAGAAGTATTCCAAGTCATGAAAGGCAAGGACCTACATCCAAGATTGCTCTATCCAGCAAAGCTTCCATTTAGAATGGAAGGGCAGATCAAGTGCTTCTCAGATAAGGTCAAGTTAAAGGAATTCATCATCACCAAGCCCTTATTTTATGAAATGTTAAAGGGACTTATCTAATAAAAAGAAGATAAAAATATGAATAGTAAAATGACAGCAAACTCACAACTATTAACAACCACACCTAAAACAAAAACAAAATCAAACTCATCAAACAACTGGAACAGGAACAGAAACACAGAAATGGAGATTATATGGAGGGCTAGCAACTGGGGAGTGGGAGGAGGAGAGAGAGGGAAAAGGTACAGAGAATAAGTAGCATAGATGGTAGGTAGAAAATAGATAGGGGGTGGTTCAGAATAGTATAGGAAATGTAGAAGCCAAAGAACTTATATGTATGACCCATGGACATGAACTAAGGTGGGGGAATGCTGGTGGAAGGGGGGTGCAGGGTGGAGGGGAGTGAAGGGGGGAAAATGGGACAACTGTAATAGCATAATCAATAAAATATATTAAAAATTAATAGTAGATAATTCTACTTATACATTGTGCTTTGTTTTGTCACTTCCATCTAACATGCAGTCTGGCATAGTGAATAACAGTCTGAGTATAAAATTGAATTGAATGCAAAAAAATGATTTATTTGTTATCTAGCTTTCTGTTCTTGTGTAGGTAGTCACATGTATTTACCAAGAAAAGGTTGATACAATTTTTATTTCAATGACACCATTTTATAGTCAAGATTATTTTGATACTGATTAACAGGATAAGCTGACTCTGGACACATCCTGACAACCTCTGCCAAGGTTTGCAATAAACATCTGGGAAAATTCAGTTTTATATTATCTGTTCCTGCAGCTGCTCAATTCTTCTCAGCAAGGGTCAGGAAATATAATAGGTTTTCTGATTGGTTTTAGATAAAATGTGAAAGAACAGTTCATGTCAAGGACATTGTTGCCAAATATATTTGGCAAGATTTATATATCAAATCCTAAGGGAAATACACAAAAAAATCTCCACAAAAGTTAGGAAAGAGTAAAACCTGTGAACCATGGAACATTTTGTCACTTACTGCATAGATTATCCTGAAACTGAGACAGGCACATGAATCATGTGTTTTTGTTGCAGTGAAAAATATTCACTCTAATGGGAGAGGTCTTGGGTTGTGGAGCTATATGGTCCTTGTAAGCTTCTCTGAAGTGAATCTCACACCTGGATGGTGTTGATGCCCTTAGGAGATTCTAGTATGTCCCTTTGAATAGAATCCTACTCTGAACCTAGTCCTAGGCCTTCTGTTTCTCTGTCTCACAATCTTGTTTCTTCATCTAGTTTTGTTTTTTTCACTCTTCCCACAGAAGGAGAAAAACATGTTTCTGTGTACTCTTGATCCTGTTCCCTCTCTGCTCTTTCAAGTTCTTATTCTAGTAAATATTTTCTATGTGTCTTATATTTTCATTTTAGTCAGAAATATTGAACTGGGATAGTGTATGTCAAAATACCTATCTTTGGGCATGGATCTGAGTCTTGTTAGAAACCAATGGAAACTTTGGAGAAACTGGCTAAGGTAGACTCAGAAGAACCTAGGAGACAAAATAAGAAAAGAGGAAAAGGAACAAAGTAAGGATGAGTTCATATGTTTGGAAGGACATAAGTCTCAAAATGCTCAAGAGATAGGACAAATGGACTGAAGGGAGAAGTGCACACAATGATATAGGCATCAAATAATGTTATGAAATTACTAAAAACCATGTAGGTCTATGTCAAAGCTAGTGTCATAGAAATTTTTAGAGATGGATGAATTTAGAGCACATTTAAATATGAATTAAAATCACTGGTCATGTTCCCTGGAAGCATATTGTGAGACAGAGATTAATGTACAGAAAGTTTCTTTGTAGTGCTCTCAGGACCATCACTGGGGAAGAGAAGAATAGGACAGGGGTGGGCAGAGGGAGAAGTTGGGTTGCAGTGCAAGCTGACTCTACAGGGAGCTGAAATGACCCTTCTGAGTTGTCCCAAGTTGGGCCAGCCTGGAAAGGACTTCATATCTCTGCACTGTTTGGTCATTAAGCACTGGTTACCCTGGGAAGGAGTATGGCATGGTAGCCCCAGGTGCCCAGGGGGCGCCCCTAGCTTCTAATTCAAAGAGACTTTTGTGTTTCTGCTGTGGGGATCTTCTACCCTGCTAAGCCCAGAGCTGCAGGGAGGAGCGGCACAGATTCCCAGGTGGGCCATATGCAGTGATGTTAAGTAGAGCTTTTTTGCTGCCACTCTTTGGTTCCTAAACCCATGTGTTGGGGACACAACCATCTTTGAATTAATGCATATACAGCAACATAGAAATTGCCCTTCCATCCTCACAGGACCTTGCACAAGCTGAATCTTTACCTATACCTTAAGAGGTCATTCCACTGCTCTGTCTGGAAGCTTCTGGATGGAGCAGCATGTGATAAAGCCAATGGACACCATGGTCAGGGCCCACTCCAGCCCATACTTTGCTGTACAGTTGGTCCCCTGCTCTGACATGATATTATATGGGTTCCCACATCAGTGACTCAAATCCTCTGTAAGCCCTTACATAATGGTGTGGGCTGAGGCTTTGTAGACAGGGAAGGCTAACATATACCTGGGATATGTGTCTCCTCCAATCAGAATCAAGTGCTATCCCTTCTAGGATGAAAAGGTTGTGTCCAATGCAATCAACTTGCTGGCTGGTCTCCATGATAGACAGTGCTATATTGGGAACTCAGCATTGGTTTCTCTCGCTGACAGGTTGAACTTTGGGGGGCAACACTAACTAGATCTGCCTTCATCAGTAGGAAGCCATGCTTTTCTTTTTTTAATTATATTTTATTGATTACACTATTACAGTCATCCTGATTTTTCCTCCTTTGTCCTCCTCCACCCAGCAAACCCTGCTCCCTCAGGAAAACCCCACACCATTGTTCATGTCCATGGGTCATGTGTATAAGTGCTTTGACTACCCCATTTCCTGTACTGTGCTTTACATTCCTGTGACTATTCTGTAACTACCTATTTGTACTTCTTAATTCCCTCACCTCTTCCTCCCCTTCTGCCCACCCCCTTCCATCTGGCAACCATCAAAATGCTCTCTGTACCCATGATTCTGTCTCTGTTCTTGTTTGCTTAGTTTATTTTTCAGATTCAATTATTGATAGATATATTTTTTTACCGTTATACTGTTCATAGTTGTGATCTTTTTCTTAAAAGAAAAATCCCTTCAACATTTAATATAATAACGGTTTGGTGATGAGGAACTCCTTTAGTTTTTTTCTTGTCTGAGAAGTTCTTTATCTGCCCTTCCATTCTAAATGATAGCTTTGCTGGGTAGAGCAATCTTGGTGATAGGTCCCTGCCAAGGATCCTATATAGGTCAAAGTCAATTTCATGATTTTGAATATTTTTTGCCAATCCCTTCTAGCCTGAAAAGTTTCTTTTGAGAGGTCATCTGACAGTCTTATGGGAACTCTCCTGTAGATAACTAACTTCTTTTCTCTTGCTACTTTTAAGATTCTCTCTTTATCTTTAACCATTGGCATTTTAATTATGATGTGTCTTGGAGTGGGCATCTTTGCATCCATCTTGTTTCAGGCTCTCTGTGCTTCCTGGACTTGCATATCTATTTCCTTCACCAAATTAGGGAAGTTTTCTTTCACTACTTTTTGTGAATAGATTTCTAATTTCTCCCTCTTTCTCTTCTCCTTCAGGCACCCCTATGATGCAAATGTTGGACCTCTTGAAGTTGTCCCAGAAGCTGCTTATACTCTCCTCATTTTTTTTTCTGATTCTTTTTTCTTCTAGTTGTTCTCATTGGTTGTTTTTTTGCTTCCTTATGTTCCAGATCATTGTTTTGATTCTGAGTTTCATCCACTGTACTGTTATTTCCCTGTATATTGTTTTTTATTTTAATTAATGTATCCTTTGTTTCTGGCTAGACCTTTTTTATGCTGCTGAGGTCCTCACTAAATTCCTTGAGCGTCCTTGTAACCAGTATTTTGAACTCTGCATCTGATAGATTGCTCATTTCCATTTTGTTTAGCTCCTGTTCTGGAGTTTTTGTCAGTTCTTTCATTTGGGCCATGTTTCTTTGTCTCCTCATTTTGGCAACCTGCCTGTGTTTGTTTCTATGCATTCAGCCGAGCTGCTTTGACTCTTTGTCTTGGTAGTGTGTGCTATAATGTAGTAGGTGACATGTAGGGTCTAGTGGCACAGCTTCCCCTATCACTCAAGTTGGATACTCGAGGTGCACCCTCCATGTGGGCTTAATACACTCTCCTCTTATAGTTGAGCCTTGGTTGCTATTGGCAGATCAATGGAAGGAACTTACCCAGGCCAGTAAGCTGCAAGGATTGATTGTGACCACTGACCATCAACCCCTGCCCTTTGTGGAGGATCAGCAGTGCAGGGGCAGGGTGATGGCACTCTAACATGGTGTGTAGCTGTCCACTGAGTGTGCTGGCCCTAGGGGTTTCCCAGGTGGTGCAGGCCAAGGTCAGTCCCAACCTGTTTTGCCCGGGACCACCCTGCTTGAGCTATAAAGCAGTCTGAGATGGCTGCTACTTGTGCTGCTCTTGGAGATTCCCAGCAAAGCCAAGCTGTGAATCTAGGCTTTTTTCTGCTAGTGCTGGGCCTGGGGCTCACTGAGGCCAGCTGTTGCTTGTTTGAGAGGATTTAGGAAGTATGCAGTAATGCCAAGAACCAGCCATTCATATTGAAAAGCAGGTTGGGTGGGCCCATAAATTGGGTGGGGTGGAATCTCTGGGGATTTTTAATGTAGACCAAACAATGTTAGCCCTGTTGGTGGTTTTCAAGCTGATATCCCAGTGCTGGAGCTCAGAGGGAGTGAGTAAGAGTAGGTGAGTCCACGTGTGGGTTTTTAAAGAACTGCTTGGTGCTTCAGAAGTTTCCTCCACTGATTCAATCTCCACTAGTTTTTGAAGCCAGAAGAAGTGGGGACTTATCTTCCTGGCACCGGAACCCTGGCCTGGGAGTTCTGGTGTGGGACTGGGACTCCTCACTCCCAAGATATCCACCCCCTCAAGTTTTTATCCACTAGTAGTGGATGACACCAGCTGGTTCTATGTCTCCACCCCTCCTACCAGCCTGGATGGATGTGTTTTTTTTTTTTTAATTCCATAGTTGTCAGACTTCCATTCAACTCGATTTCTGACAGTTCTGAGTGATGGTTGTTATATATTTTAAGATTTTATTTATTTATTTAGGCAGAGGGGAAAGGAGGGAGAAAGAGAGGTAGAGAAAGATCAATGTATGGTTGCCTGTCACATGCCCCATGCTGGGGACCTGGCCAGCAATCCAGGCATGTGCCCTAGACTGGGAATCGAACCAGTGACCCTTTGGTTCACAGGCCAGTGCTCATTCCACTCAGCCACACCAGCCAGGGCATGTTCTATATTTTAGTTGTAATTTTGATGTGGTTGTATAAAGAGGTGAGGCCTATGCCGCCATCTTGACTGGAAGTTCAGGAAACCATATTTTTGTGTCCATGCATAAATTCTCTCCCTGCCTCCATAGACACTTAGCTTGTATCTTGCTAGCACTGCGGTGGCCCATGTAGAGGCTGGCTGATGTTAATTGCTAGTCATTTTGTCCACATTATTGTTATGTGCTTCTTCCATGGTAGATGCTCTGTGATGGCATTAACATATGACACAAAGATCTTTCTATTTTATGCCCTTTCACTAATAAGTCTTCATCAGAGATGTCCTTGTCCCTGGATATTCCAGTCTTTTTTTTTCTCATAGGCCCCTGGCCAGACAGCCAAGCCATTTCCTGCTGTCCATTAGTCTGTATATATTTGAAACTTGGGCCATTTGTCTTTCTGCACAAAGTGGATAAAATCAATAGCAATTGCCAAAGTTTGGCCTTTTGGGGATTTACAACAGTCAATTTTTGGCTCGTACCTGCATATGAAGATATAGCTCAGGATTTTTCTTCCACTAGTGATTGGTAAGCAGGGATCCCCCATATGACCATGGCTGTGATTTGAAGTAGAGGTGGCAGTGTAACAGGAGTGCACAAGATGTGCCTCTAACAACCTGCTGCTGCAACATGCTTGTGCCCCCTGGTCAATGTATATCCCCATTCCTCCCTCCATAAATCAACTCCTTTTACTGGAAGAGCTTTCTTATCAGTACTCTGGCCTCTGGCCCTCAGCCAGTACTGAAAGTCATTTGTTGTGGCCTTGGGTTGGCAAAGCTGCTCCTGCTACGTGCTTTCTCGAGTGCCCTGGAAACCCTGGAATGGACTAAAATGCAAGCCTCTCTGGGAGGGGAGGGTGCCTAGAGAGATGGGAACTAAGTTATCTTCACCTTCGCCCCACTCAGTTGGTCTCTGGTCTCTACTCAAAACAATGCACAATACTGCAACAACAATTTAAATTAAATAATAAAAAAAACAATGCACAGATTCAAAGAGCATTTTCAGCCAATCTGCTGCTACATCCCTCGAATGGTGCTAAGGTCTTCCTCTGTGACTGTATGCTGGCCAGTTTCCCCGTGTGCTTCCAGCAGTCTTTACTTTATGTGAGTCGTTGCTGTTAGGTGTAGGCCCACCATTTTAAGGCTCACTCAAGCCCCTTTTGTTTTCTTATGAGGCACTCTCCCTGGTGTCCTCAGCTAATCCTTTCTGCCTTGGTTTCATTGACATTGTCTGGGGCTCACAGAGCCTCCTCCCGGGAGCAGCTGTGTCCATCCCTCTCCTTTCGCCCATTCTGTGCGGTTCGTGTTGGGTGTGGCTCACGTAGAAGGGTCTGCTCTGTCTGCAATCCGATGTACTTTTATTTTTCACTAGAAGGGTTCAAACACACGTCTCTGGACCACACCTCTCATCAAAACTCCAGGGGCACAAATTTGGAGACCTATTCATGTTTCACTCTGTTGTGTGCCTGGTTGCATTTTCCCACCCTGCCCACAGTGCTTAATGGTTTGGGTGGGTGGAGGGTAACTGTGTGCTCCACTGAAGAGGTCTTATGACCTCATAGCTGCCCTTTCCTTGCAAAGCACCTTGGTGCATTTCACGTGTTCAGTAATTCTACAGTGTTCTGCCAGTCACATCTGCTGACCTAGGGTGGCAGCATTTGCACAAATTTATAGCTATCAGTGAATTGTCTGAAAGCACATGGAAAAGAATGTTTCTAATCAATATCGTTCAAATATTGATATTTATTTTATCGTATTTCTTTTGTGTTAGTTATTTTGTTATATACTTATTGAATGAGTGAGGGAATGAACCAGAAATACTTGGTCCATGTGCCAAATGTGTGTTTGCCCTGGTGACATCAGCAGTCAGTCCCCTGATCATTTGGGGGGGCCCCTTCCTGTCCATCTTGTATGTTCAAACCTTTGAGGTTCACCCTGAGCCTCAGACTTTCTGCTCTCCCCACTGCAGAGGGGCCTGTGAGCTCTGTCAAGGGACAGTTTTTCTAATGCTCCTGTGCTCAGGGGTATGTGTTGTTATCGTGCATCCCTGGGAGGGTCTTGTCCTTACGTTTTTGCCCCCCTCTGAGTACATCTCTGCTTGGCTGCCTTGTTCTGGCAACTCCTCTGCACTGAGTGGTATCCAGGCTGCTCTGACTGTTTTCAGGCCCATGTGTTTGTTGCCCTTCTTGATTGGTACCTGTGCTGCCACTGTAATCATTAATAGCACCTCCATTTTCCCCTCAGAATCTTCCCTTAGCCCTGCCCACAGCCCCCATAAACAATTCCTTCTTAAACCTTCCTCCAACTGGCATTTCATTGGCCATCTCTTGTCTCTCTTTGCCACACCACCATCATCCTAACTTCTATCACCTCTCACTTTCCAGTCTGCCTCCACATATTCTGCCCCCTGCTGGTGGTTTTACACAATGCAATCATAATGCTTATCTGATAGCTTGCAACACAGATCCAATCCTTTCACTCTTCACCTAAAAGCCCTGCAGTGGTCACCCAGTATTCTTAAGATAGTGTCCAGACTCCCAACATTGCCTTTAATTTAAGATCCTGCATTGCCTAAACCCTATCTACTCTCCAGCTTCATCTCACTCACATTCCCCTTTGCCCTCTCTGCTCTAGCAACATAGTTCATCTTTACTCTTGGTCTGTGCCACATGCCCTTCCTGAGGCCTTTGCACGTGTTGTTCTCTGGCCTACAGTGCTCATTCCCCTCCTACTCTCCTCTTTATCCCTGAGATGTCCTTTGTTTCTCAGCTTAACTGCTACTTACTTCAGGAAAGCTTGCTTCTCTGACCTCCCTGACTTGGTCAGACTCCCCTGCTTAAATACTGAGTATCAAGTACCTCCCTGTCATAGTACTTTTCACAACTTTGGTTTTACATTTCTTCATGTGATTATTTGGTATGTCTCCACCCCTAGACCTGTAGACTAGAGCTTCTCTGGTCATGAAGCCTGGGAACAGGTTGTTTTTGCATATGGCTGTATCCCTAGTGCCTTGTATACTGTTTTTTGTCCATATTTTTTTTTCTTGAAGAGTAAGTGATTGGATCAGGAGAGAGATGGTAGGATTTATAGAACCCTGACAGGGAACTGACCTTATGCCAGAAGCCCATGTTTTCCATCTGTAATGGGAGTAGAGAATGAAAAGGTGCATCCACATTTGGTCAACAAATATTATTTACTATGTATCGAGCACTTAAGATTCATCCGTGAACAAAATGGGGAAAAAAAAAACCCTGTCTTTATGCAGGTTTGATGCAGACACCGGCCCACAGTGTCCAAGTCATTATGGATGAAACAAGACATTCACACAGACTACCGAGTCCGGTGGAGGAAAAGGGACAGCATGACTTTTCTCTCAAGGGGAGCAAAAGCCTTGGCCTTGGCCCTTGGCCCAAAAGCCTTAAAGGCCATGACCAGCCTTTAATGGGTTTCTCGGCACATTACATGATGGGCCTCACTTACTATGCACAGGTTTGCTTTAGGTGGTTATCTTTTACAGAAAACAAAGGAGCCAATGCTGCTAATCACATCAGAGAAGAGGGATATTTGCAATAGAAAAGGCAAAAGTGGTTGAACTGGTTACACTCATCCTTGGAAGGTTTAGCATGCATTTTAGGAAGTTACTTTGCAGTAAATGTCCTCAATTCAGGGTGAGGGAGTTTTTTAGAAAGAGCAAGACTCAAAGTGGCCTAGGCACATTGCAGGCCTGAGTTCCCATGGGAGAACTTCTTTACAGGTGTGGTCCTGCGTGCTGACTCACACCCTGCTGGTTTTCCACGTGGGTGCTGGGCCACATTTCCCCCTCTTGAGAAGGGGTTCCCTACACAGGTTTGTATTCTATTGCCAGGAGACAGTCAAAACACATACAAAGAAACAAACCTATCATTTCAATAAAAATAAGTAAAGAAAAAGCAGAGTGATGATAAAGAGACTGTTGGTAGGCACTGTTTTTTTAAATATATTTTATTGATTATGCTATTACAGTTGTCCCATTCCCCCCCTCCCCTCCACCCTGCACACCCTTTCCCACCCACATTTCCCCCATTTAGTTCATGTCCATGTGTCATAAGCTCTTTAGCTTCTACATTTCCCATACTATTCTTGCTGTCCCCCTGTCTATTTTCTACCTACCATCTATGCTACTTATTCTCTGTACCTTTTCCCCCTCTCTCCTCCTCCCACTCCCCTGTTGCTAACCCTCTATGTGATCTCCATTTCTGTGGTTCTGTTCCTGTTCTAGTTGATTACTTAGTCTGTTTTTGTTTTAGGTGTGGTTGTTAATAGTTGTGAGTTTGCTGTCATTTTACTATACATGTTTTTTATCTTCTTTTTCTTAGATAAGTCCCTTTAACATTTCATTTAATAAGGGCTTGGTGATGATGAACTCCTTTAATTTGAACTTATCTGAGAAGCACTTGATCTGCCCTTCCATTCTAAATGAAAGCTTTGCTGGATAGAGCAATCTTGGATGTAGGTCCTTGTCTTTCATGACTTGGAATACTTCTTTCCAGCCCCTTCTTGCCTGCAAGATCTCTTTTGAGAAATCAGCTGACAGTCTGATGGGAACTCCTTTGTAGGTGACTGTCCCCTTATCTCTTGCTGCTTCTAGAATTCTCTCCTTCATTTTAATCTTGGGTAATGTAATTATGATGTGCCTTGGTGTGTTCCTCCTTGGGTCCAACTTATTTGGGATTCTCTGAGCTTCCTGGGCTTCCTGGAAGTCTGTTTCCTTTGACAGATTGGGGAAGTTTTCCTTTATTATTTGGCCAAATAACTTTTCCACTTGTTGCTCTTCTCCTTCTGGCACCCCTATAATTTGGATGTTGGAATGTTTAAAGATGTCCTGGAGGTTCCTAAGCTTCTCCTCTTTTTTGGGGGGGGGGATTCTTATTTCTCCATTCTTTCCTGTTTGGTTGTTTCTTTCTTCCTTCTGGTCCACTCTGTTGTTTTGAGTCCAGTTTCCTTTTCATCGCGATTGGTTCCCTGTGCATTTCCCTTAATTTCTCTTATCATAGCCTTCATTTTTTCATCTAATTTGTGACCAAATTCAACCAATTCTGTGAGCATCCTGATCACCAGTGCTTTGAACTGTGCATCTGATAAGTTGGCTATCTCTTGCTCGCTTAAAAGTATGGGCTCTGGCCTTTGATTTGAGCCATTTTTTTTTGCGGGGGGGGTCTGTTCACGACTGTTACATATGAGGGGCGGAGCCTTAAGTGTTCTCCAGGGCAGGGCAACCTAGTTGCTGGGTTGTGACGTTGTATGTGGGGACAGGGTCCAAGAGGAAACAATGGTGCTTGCTCCTCTCTCCATCAGATTTCAGTCCCTTCCACCGCTTCCCCCAAGCAAATTGGTTGTTTCCAGTCCTAATTCCCATGTGGGTGGGCTTGTGTACATTCTAGGACCCCATGGGTCTCTCCAATGCACTCTCCTGTGAGGCTGGAGGTCTCTCCCTGTGCCTCAACCCCCACAGGTGTTCTCAATCAGTGTCCTGAGGTTCTATTTCCCGGAGCTGGGACCCTGGGTTGAGCAGTCTGTCTCACTGCTCAATTTCACCTAGTTTATCTGCACTTGAATGTAGCCCAGACAGCCAGGTGCCTTGTGCACATTGCCACACTTCACAGTTGCTGCCTTGCTGGGTCTGCCAGCTGCCTGTGCCCCCAGAGTCCACCCGCTGCGGTCTTGCGCTCGGGATGCCCTATGCGCCCGGGATGCGTTATGCATCTGGCGCCACCACTTTTTTTGCCTCAACCCCTCTCCACCCGGCTGCCCGGCTCCACCCCTCCTACCAGTCTGGATGAATGTATATATTTTAACTCTTTGGTCATCCGACTTCCATACAGTTCAATTTTCTGTCAGATCTGGTTGTTATCTTGTTTCTAAATTGTTGCTGACCTTATTTTGGTTGTGTGAGGAGGCACAGTGTGTCTACCTCTGTCTCCATCTTGGCCAGAAGTGGTAGACACTGTTTTATGGAGGGTAGTCAAGGAAATCTCTGTTCAGGAGCTGACATTTCAGCAAAGACCAGAAACCATGATTAGATTTGCTAATTTGAGTGAGATTCTCTTTTTTTCTCTAGCTCACAGTTTCTTTCTCTACCTTTGTCCCTCTTCTCCTTAATGTTTTACTTAAATTTATTTTATGGTCTTGTGATTCTTGAAGGAACCAAAAACAATAAATTATTTCAAGCCCAATGAATTCTCCAAAGATGATAGCTATTTCGGCATTTCTTTGATCATTTTAAGAAACTTTGCTGATGTTTTGTTTTAAATTTGTTATTGTTGTGCAATTACACTTGTTCCCATTACTCTCCCCCGCCTTACCCACCCCCACTTCCTACAGTCAATCCTCCCTCCCCATATTGTCTTTTTCCATGGGTCCTTTGTACATGTTCCTTGACTTGACCTTTCCATTTCTGTCCCCCATTATCCACCCTCCTCTCTGGTCACTGTCAACTTTTTCTTTATTTCAATGTCTTTGGTTCTATTTTGCTCACCTATTTGTTTTGTTGATTAGGTTCCCCTTATAGCTCAGATGGTATTTGTCTTTCACCACCTGGCTTATTACACTTAGCATAATACTCTTCGGTTCCATTCATGCTGTCGTGAAGGGTAGGAGTTCCTTCTTTCTGTCTGTTCCATACTATTCCATTGTGTAAATGTACCACAGTTTTTTGACCCACTCATTTACTGATGGGTAGTTAGGTTGCTTTCACCACTTTCCTATTATAAATTATGCTGCTATGAACATTGGGGTGAATAGGTACTTCTGAACTGGTGTTTCGGGATCCTTAGAGCAGTGAATTACCAGGTCAAAAGGCAGTTCCGTTTTTAGTTTTCTGAGGGAATCCCATACTGTTTTCCATAGTGGCTGTACCAGTCTGCACTTCCACCAAATGCACTAGGGTTCCCTTTTCTCCCCATCCTCTTCAACACTTGCTGTCTGTTGATTTGTTTATGATGGCCATCCTGACTTGGTGTGAGGTAATATCTTATTGTGATTTGAATTTTCATCTCTCCCATGGCTAGTGATGTTGAGCATCCTTTCATGTGTGTCTGGGCCCTCTGTATGTACTCTTTGGAGAAGTGCCTGTTCAGCTCCATTGCCTGTTTTTTCATTAGATTGTTTGTCTTCCTGGTGTGGAGTTGTGGGAGATCAAAGCCTTGTCTGAGGAATCATCATTTGCAAATATAGTTTCCCATACAGTTAGTTTTTTTTTCATTTTGCTGGTATTTTCTTTAGCCATGCAGAAGTTTTCTAATTTGATGTAGTACAATTTGCTTATTCTTTCATTTATGTCCCTTGCTCTAGGGGACATATCAGTGAAAATATGGCTGTGTGGAATATCTGAAATTTTCCTGCCTATGTTCTCCTCTAAGACTTTTATGGTGTCACAGTTTATATTTAATTCTTTTATCCATTTTAAGTTTATTTTCCTGTATGGTGTAAGTTGGTAGTCGAGTTTCATATTTTTGCATGTAGTTCCCAACACCATTTGTTGGAGAGGCTATTTTTACTCCATTTTATACTCCTTCTCTCTTTGTTGAATATTAGTTGACTATAGAGACTTGGGTTTATTTTTGGCTCTCTGTTGTGTTCCTTTCATCTGTGTCTGTTCTTATGCCAACACCAGACTGTTTTGATTACCATGCCTTGTAATACAGTTTTATATCAGGTATTGTGATCCTTCTTACTTTGTTCTTCTTTCCCAAAATTCCTGAGGCTTTTTGGTGTTGTTTATGGTTCCATATGAATTTTTGAAATGTTCTATACCTGTGAAATTTGTCACTGGTATTTTATTTTCTTTTAAAAATTTTAAAAAGGTTTTACATTTTATTTATATTTATTTTAGCATATTTTATTGATTATGCTAAAAGAGTTGTCCCATTTTTTTCTCCCCTTTTTTCTCCTCTGCCGTGTACCCCCCTCCCACCAGCATTCCCCAACCTTAGTTTATGTCCATAGGTTGTACATATAAGTTCTTTGTCTCTCCATTTCCCATACTATTCTTAACCTGCCCCTGTCTATTTTATACCTACCATTTATGCTTCTTATTTTCTGTACATTTTCCCCCCACGCCCTCCCCATTAATAACCCTTCATATGATCTCCATTTCTGTGATTCTGTTCCTGTTCTACTTGTTTGCTTAGTTTGTTTTTGTCTGATTTTTTAGGTTCAATTGTTGAGAGTTGTGAGTTTGTAGTCATTTCACTGTTCACATTTTTTATCATCTTGTTGTTCTTAGATAAGTCCCCTTAACATTTCATTTAATAAGGGCTTGGTGATGATGAACTCTTTTAACTTGACCTTACCTGGGAAGAACTTTATCTGCCCTTCCATTCTAAATGATGGCTTTACTGGAGAGAGTGATCTTGGATGTAGGTCCTTGCCTTTCATGACATGGAATACTTCTTTCCAGCCCCTTCTCACCTGCAAGGTTTCTTTTGAGAAATTACCTAATATTTTTATGGGAACTCCTTTGTAGGTAACTGTCTCCTTTTCTCTTTCTGCTTTTAAGATTCTCTCTTTATCTTTAATCTTGGCTAATGGAATTATGATGTGCTTTGCTCTGTGCTTCTTTGGGTCCAACTTGTTTGGGACTCTCTGGGCTTCCTGGACTTCCTGGAAGTCCATTTCCTTTGCCAGGATAGGAAAGTTTTCCTTCCTTATGTTTTCAAATAAGTTTCCAATTCCTTGCTCTTCCTTCTCTCCTTCTGGAACCCCTATGATTTGGATGTTGGAACATTTGAAGTTGGCCCAGAGGTTCCTAAGCCTCTCCTCATTGCTTTGAATTCTTGTTTTTTCACTCTGTTCTGGTTGGATGTTTCTTTGTTCCTTCTGGTCCAAATCATTGATTTGGGTGCCAGTTTCCTTCCTGTCACTGTTGGTTCTCTGTACATTTTCCTATATTTCACTTTGCATAGCCTTAAGTTCTTCCTCTATTTTGTGACCATATTAAACCATTTCTGTGAGCATTTTGATTACTAGTGTTTTGTATTCTGCATCAGATAGTTTGGCTATCTCTTCATTGCTTAATTATATTTTTGTAGTTTTGATCTGTCCTTTCATTTGGGCCATATTTTTTTTGTCTTGGTGTGCCTGTTATGTAATAAGTGGCAGAGACTTAGGTATTTGCCAGGGTGGGGCAACCCACATAGTAGCATTATGAGACTGTATGTGGAGGAGGAATCCAAGAGTTAACAATGCCACTTGCTCAGCTCTTGGCTGGCTTTCAGTCACTTTCCCCACTACCTACAAGCAAATTGGACCCCTTTAGTGCTGACTCCCAGGTGGGTAGGTTTGTGTACATTGTAAGACCCTGTGGGTCTCTCCAAAGACCTCACCTGTGAGGCTGGGAGTTTCTCCTACCACCACAACCCTCACAGGTTTTTACTGCCAGAGCTTTTGAGACTTTATTTCCCTGCACTGAAACCCTGGGTTGCATGGTCTATCTCACTCCCCAGTTGTTCCTCCTGGTTTATCTACATGCAAATGTGGGACCACCTGCTCCTCCAGTCATTGCCTTGCCATGAGTCCTCTGTCCTGGCTGCCCACCTCCATCCCCTACCATTCTGGATGCATGTTTCTTCTTTACTCCTTGATTGTCAGACTTCCATACAATTTGATTTTCTGGTAGTTCTGGTCAATTTTTGTTTTTAAATTTGTTGTTGTCTTTTTTTTTTTTTTTGGTTGTGCAAGAAGGGAAAGTGTATCTACATATACCCCCATCTTGTCCAAAATTTTCTGTTATAGTCTGTTTTAAAGATGAAATTGAAATTGAAGAATGCTGTAGTTGTTGCTTTGGTAAAATAGTTTTTAGCTGATTCAGTGTATGGGTATCAATTTTATGATTTATCTTATCACATGGCACCTAAGGTATCAGATGACTTTTAAACACAAGGTTTTGCTTTCATAGATGTTAGGGATTGTATTAGTCAGTTCAGGCTACTATAACAAAACACCATAGACTGGGTTGCTTATAAACAACAGTCATTTATTTCACACAGTTCTGGAGGGTTGAAGTCCAAGATGAAAGTACTGCTTTGGTATCTGGTAAAGGTCCTTTTCCTAGTTCATAGATGGTCATATTTTTACTGTAACTTCACATGGTAAAATAGGTGAGAGATCTTTCTATGGTCTCTTTTATAAGGCACTAATCCCATTCATGAGTGCTCTGCACCGAAACATTCAGTCTATAGTAGGAATTCATATACAACTTCCAATTTGCTTTAACAGTCAAGGAAAGTGGGGTAGAAACATTACTTCCAGCTCCCTTTCCAAGTAGGTTCAAAGAAAGTTCACTAAAATGAACGACTTTTTCCTTTCTTCACACAGGTTTCCTCCTGGAGTGCAAAAATCTTTTCCACTCAGCACCTCAGTCATGTACAAAAAGACTGTCTTTGTAGAGTTCACAGATCACCTTTTCAACATTGCCAAGCCCAGGCCACCATGGATGGGTAATGAAAACAATATTGACTGTTTATTATAAAATTAGGTGTCTTATTTCCAAGGGAAGATTTATCAGTCTTGGGCCTGCAGTTGAAGAGAACATCTGCAAAAGCAAATGTTTTTCCTTACTACCATGTCTCAGGGAAATACACTGGCTGAGTCTTCTCAATCTTTTTGCTGTACTCTCCTCCTCTGCTTATTCTCTATATACTGGAGTTCCCTGGGTACTGGACCTGAGTTTGTTTTCTTTTCTCTCTACTTTCAATCCATAGATGATCTTGTCCAGTCTCATAGCTTTAAAATAACTCTATGCTAATAACTCTCAAGCTTATATCTTCAGTTCGGGCTGCTTGCTTGATACCTTCACTTAGATGTCAAATAAGCATGTAACAAGATGTTAAGATGAGACATTTTCTACCTTAGAATTATTGCTTAAAATTATAGGTGACAAGCGTCTCCAAATTCTACAGAGAGACATCAGCCCATCTATTCAGGACTTGTTCATTCAGGCAGTGGTCCAAAATTGGTTTTGCAACCTTTTGCCCCATCACACACCACCAGCTTATGTATAGAAAAGCTAGGAACTTATAAAAGAGCTTAGAGTTGAGATTTTTTTGGACAAGATTTTTCATGTTTTGTATGTCCCCTGCCCATGAGGGGGGGAGGCCTCCCCCTCATATCAAGCTATAGTGAGAGAAGCTTCAGGAGAATTACTTAGAAGATTTTAAATAGGATCTCTGGAGTTTAGGAGAAACTGACTAGTGCCTGGTTTTATTTGGAAAAACTTTTAAGGCCAGAGTCTTGAGGGAACTTCCCATGAAGTTGTAACAATGAAGTAGTCTATAGCAGAAGTTAACTGTACTTCCACTGTTAGGTGTGAAGCCAGGAAGGTCACAGGGCAAGATTTGTGTCAAGAAGACCTTGTCTGAGAGGTCTTCCTTCCAGAGCTAGATGACCCCAACAGAAAAAAAAAGTTATATGATGTGATTTTACTGCCAGAAAGAAGAACTGAGAGGAGAGATACAAGTGACAGGTGGAGAAGATATATCTCATGCCAGGGAGTGGTGCAGTGGGGTACACATATATTTGAAAGGAGAAAATCTCCAAAAAACTCATATAAGTTCCCTAAGAAAGAAAAAGCCAGAATTTTGGCATGTGTCAGAGCTAGGGGGTACCAAGGCCACTTTACCACTGCTTCTACTAAGAAAGATCTTGTCATCACACCTCTTTTTTCATCCTTGTTCTTTTTCCCACTAGCTCCAACCTTAGAGGGTCAAGAGTCAGTAAGGTGAGTGGGGGAGAAGGATTAGGAGACAAATGTGAAAACCAGTGAAACTTCCAACCAAACAACCTTTTTCCCATTAAGTATTCTGTGCCAGTCAGAGCTTAGCTGGAATAGGGAGGAACCCTTAAATTTTGGGTGAGATAAAAAGTTCGATATTAGAGTGGACTGGACTTATTACCTAAAAATTATGCTGTTGATATGTAAAGATTACTGTAAAAAATTGGAATTGTTCTAATTGCAAGAAAGGGAAATTCTACCTAATGCAATGAAAAATTATGAAAAATAAAGCATTTCATATTTTCATCCCACTGAATCCAGTTCATTCAATAAATCATTTCTATGTATCTTATACTTAATATGTCTATAAATCAGGAGTCTTAATTTTTCTCTTAATTTTCTGTATCATAGCCTGACTACCAGTTACACAAACCAGAATCACAGCAGTCACCTCTGGATCCTGTCTCTTTTTTTTTTCTATCTCCAACATCCAATCTATCAGCAAGTCTTACTGACTCTTCCTCCAAAACAAGTCCTAAGTCTGCTTACTTCTTTTTTCTTTCATTTTTCTTTTTTTTCCTTACTTCTTATAAATTCTAAATTCCTCCAAACTCCCATGGCCTACAAAGTGCTACATGTTATGTTCCCTGCCTACCTCTATACCCTTATTTTCTGTTACTCCCCTGCTTGTTTCAACAACATGTATTCAACTAGGTGAAGCTTATTCCTGTCTCAGGTCTTTTGCATTTATTTTATCTGTGTTGAGTGCTCTTCCACCAGATCTTTGCAAATCTTCCTTTTTTATTAGTTGTATCTCTGCTAAAATGCTACATCCTCAGAGAGGCCCTTCCTGATGACTATACTTAAAGTATCTTCTACCTCCAGCCTCATCATTTTCTAGCACATTACCATATTTTCTAGTGTTTATAACAACCTAGAACTTTCTTTTTTGTTTCTTTATGTGCTTAATGTCTCTCAAATGTGATCTCCATGATGTCTTACTGACTACTGCATCTCCAGCCCCTAGGACAGTTTCTAGAATATAGTAAGAACTCAACTAATATTAGTTAAATGAATGAATGCATTGAATGAATTGCCAGAACTCTGTCCTCAGGACAACCATGAGGTTGAGCTGGTGATAGAAGTTTCTACATTCATTCATTTAACTACTTTTTATCAATAATCATAAGGGCATGCTTCTCTACTGTGACTTTGACCATGACTTTCATAACAACAGGTTTTCTGGAGTGACACCATCCAAGTGACCTTTGGGAACCATCTCATTCTTGCAGGTCTGCTGGGTCCTACCATCCGGGCTGAGGTTTATGACACAGTACTCATTACACTTAAAAACATGGCTTCTCATGCTGTCAGTCTTCATGCTGTCGGTGTATCCTACTGGAAAGCTTCCGAAGGTGAGTCAAATGTCCTCCTATTGTATTGTTATCTAGGTATAGAAGAGTATTGAGTATAAGGTCATGCAACTAGTGAATAGTAGAATTAGGATTCCAACCTAGGCCCATTTCATGAAATTAAGAATATTGTCATTTTAGTCTCATCCCCAAAGTTTTGACTTGGTCCTCTGTTTTCCCATAGGGACCCAGGCCACAGATTCTAAAATTCCCACTTCATCTGCCTTCCTATGCCCAGGAAACTTCCTAGGGAAAGGTCAAGACTCATGGTATAAAGTTTAAACAGAATTCTCCTTCTTCCTTAGATTCTGACTTTTCAGATATTTCCTCTCCTTCCCTTACTCTCAATTTCTAAATATGGATGCCACCATGTGATGAGAGCCAAATAACAGAAGCACAAGCTGACCTTGTTAAAACAAACAACCTGTTTGGCCAAAGTCCCCACTTCAACTATCTTCTCCTTAAACTTCATAGTGCAGGAAGGGAGTGAAGAGGGTGCCACAATCAACTATGATATTGTCCAGATAGATCTTAACATATGTAGATCAAGAAGATTCCAGGAAATCATTAATAAAGTATTGGAGCACATGGCCTTTGTTTCACAGCCTAACTGTGCTTACATATTGACCAATTTCTCATTCTGCAATTGGAAGGCCTTAATTTTCTGGATTGCACTCATGTGGCCAGGGCCGACCTGGATTGGGGGAAGGAGACAGGATGGGGTAGGTTATATAGAGGAAAAGTTATCCCAGGTTCAGGCTAGAGCCTGGCTGGCTATTTCCATGAGGCTTATCCACTTGTGAGTTTCTAGAACAAATCTAGGGGCATTTTAGAGAGGCCAGGTTTCTCACAATTTTGCAACTGGGGACTCAGCATAGAGATGACTCTTTTCTATCCCAAGCCAGGTAAGGTCTGGAAAAATAGACCATCTGCTCTCTTACAGGAGCATCTACAGTGTTTCTTCCCAGGAACAACACAGTGAGGTGATGGCCTTATGCCCATGTGATTTATGGTCCCATCATAAGCCTTTATATTTTTATATTATGATCCACAAGGTTATGGCCTTCTTATACTAATATGGGGGTTCCAGATGGTTAAGTAAATCTGTGATGATGTTGAATATCATTTTATATGTTTGTTGATATCTTTCAATATTTTTTGGTAAAGAATTTGATCAAGTGTTGAAGTGTTTGTCCTGTTGAAAACAAATGAGTTGTTTATCATTTTCTTCTTGATTTGTAGAGGTATGTTATATATTCTGACTATAAATCTAATGACAGCTATAAGTATTTGATTATCTTTTTCTAGTCTGGGGTTGAATTTTCACTCTTAATTTTTTTTTGTAAACAGAAGTTCTTAATGAAGCATGGAAGTTCAACAGTTAATGAAACACAAAAATTTATCACATTTACCTTTTATTTTAGAGCTTTGTGTCCTGTTTAAGGCATTTGCCCGCCCCAAAGTCATGCAGAGTTTCTTCTATGCTTTTCTCTAGAAGTTTTTATTATTTTACCCATCACATTTAGGTCTGTGATTCATCTCAATTTAATTTTTGTTTATGGCTACCTCATAGCATTTTTAAACAGCTTTATTGAGGTACAAATTAAATACCACAAAATTTACCCATTTAAGGTAGTTTGATGACTTTTAGTAAATTTAGACAGTTGTGTAGTCATTAGCACAATCCAGCTTTATGATACTTCTGGCACTTCAAGAAGTTCTTTCTTTGCAGTTCAAGCCTTATTCCTGCTCCCAGTCCCAGGAAACCACTGATATTCTTTGTATCTCTATGGTTTTGCAAGCCTGTCATTTTTATCTCCCAAGCCAACTCTGATAAAGTGTATTACTGTTCGGCAAATAGTCATCCCCTACCCTAGAGTAAAAGGAGTACATTTACCCACCATATTGATGTTGGGCTTAGTCATATGATGTGGTTTGGCTAATAGAATCTAAAAGCACATAGTTTAATCAAGATAGTTCACATGAAGTGTCTGTAAAAGGAGCCAGAGCTGAAAAACTTTGAGGGAGATCTGAAGGATAGCATGGGGACATACAACTAAAGAAGTATCAACACAAAGTTGCTGAGTAGACATTAGGCAAAGGATAAATAGTTGAAGGCACCAGAGAGTAGGGTGGAGTAGCCCCTAAAGCACAGCATTTGGATTGTGTTGGAACAGTTGTTCCCAGGGGTCACTAAACTGTGGCCCTCTAGGATTGAGACCAACAAAAATCTCTGGCATGTGGGCTCAGAAAGTGTTGCAACTCCTACTGGGCACAGGAATTTGGGATGTCTGAGCAAGCTAGCATCCAGGAGCTTAGGCTAGGCCAGGGGCAAGGCTGACCCACCAGCTTCAGGGGGTTAAATAGAGAGTTATCTAGGACAGACAGTGCAACAGAAGCTAGGCAGAGGGAGGATGCAGATAAAAGGCCATAGACAGACATCAGAGGACACAAAAGGATTAGGATTGGGGTGGAAGGTGGATACATGATTCCCATGGCCCATAACCACAAGGTCTTTGTATAAAGTACCCAACAATCTTGGTAACTGAGAGTACATTGCTTGTTGAGACACCTGTCAGCTTCAAAACACAATGGTTGCTCATTTTCATAATGCCCTGGTGTGGTGGTTTTAAAACATGGCAGCAGGTACCTTGACATACCTCCCATTGAAAGTGGGAATCTATATTCTTCCCCTTTAGTCTTTCAGTGGGCTTGTAAGTGCTTTGACCAATAGTGTATGGCAGAAGTGATGCCATGTGACTTCTGAGGCTGAATCATAAAAGAACATGCTTCTTCTAACTTGTTTGTGGAAACTCCTGGAATCCTGAGATTCCATGTAGGAAGCCTTAGTCCCCAAGGTTCCTATACTATGAGAAAGCTAAAGCAAATAGAAAGGCCATGTGTAGATGCTCTGGTCGACAGTCCTAGCTGAATCCAGTTTTCAAGTCATTGTAGCCCAGTACTAGATATGTGAGTGAAAAAAGCCTCCCGATGATTCCATTCTTCAGCTATTTGAGTTATGCCAGGTGATGCCCTGGACATCATGGAGTAGAGTGACCATTTTGCCTGTGTCCTGTCTGAATTCTTGACCCATAGACCAGTGAGCATAATAAAATAGTGGCTGTTTACACCACTACATTTAGGATGGTTATTCAGTTTTCCCAACAGGAAATCCTACTCAACTTTTCTCTTTTCATTGTGTATCTCAAACCCAAAAGCACTTAAAAAGACTTTTACTGGCTCAAGGGATAAAATGACTTCCTTTCAGAAGTGGGCTTCTGTTTCTTTTCAGTACACTCCTTAGGTTATCTTCCATACACAAGGCACATTGGAAGCAGACAGTCAGACTCCCTGAACTCTCAAATGTGTGAACAGTACTTTTCCTTGTATAATAGAAGATGAAAATTATACAAAACACATTCTACTTAGAATATTTGCAGGTGGCTGATGTATAAGTGCAGAAAATACTTATGGAAGCAGAAATCTTTCAAACACAATGCACATAAGTAGATATGTAAACTCTAAGGGCTGTGCACAGTACTTTTTCCCAAGCACCACTTACTCCACTTGCTCTTCACAATCAACTTTGTCTTCATTAAAGGATACAAATTGTTATTAGCAGCTTGTGTAGCCCCTGAAATTTCAAGTTCAAGCCTTCAACATTTTGAGTATCATCTATTTTTTCAGCTCTCATTCTCTTACTGCCCACTTCAACAACTCTTCATTCTCATTTAGACCTACCATCCATCAATCCTACATTTTTTTTCACCATCACTTTGCCCCTTAATTTTTCATTTCCCTCCTTGTGCAGTTTAGATGCCCTGGCTCATCATGACCATGGTTCCCTTACATGCAGTCTCAAGTTCCTGACCTCCTTGATGTCAATTGTGTTCACTTGGCTAAACCTCTACCTTGGCTAAATCTGTTCATCACCTATTCTGCTAGCCATCAAGTGAATAGCATACTTGCAATAAAAATCACACAGTCAAATGGGGTTGTATCACTAAGTTCATAATATCTTACTTCACGTTGTTCCACAGCACTGCCTGACCATCCTAATGCTACATTTCTCCTAGTCTGTTCACTGTCCTTCTCCCCAAGAAAGCTATACTGTTTCACACATTCTTGGCCTCCCATCAAAACTCTTAATACCCCTCTCCCAACCTTAGTATTAAGAAAAATGGTATTCTTTTCTTAATTAAATATTTTAAACAAAGAAAATTATAGGAAATAATATTGCAAACAAACATGTGCCAATCACCTTACTTTGTCAAAACTTAACATTTGACCATCTTTGCTTAATTTAACATTATAGATATAGTTGAAGCCCCTTCTGTATCCCTCCATGATCCCCCCTCCCTATCCAAACATATCCACTATCTAGAACTTGATACTGACCCACGATCACATAGACAGATGAACCACATCCTCCATCCTCAGATGCCAACTAGTTTTTTTAAATGTCCACCAAGGTTTTCCAAGCACAGGTATTGGTTTGCTGTTGCTTCTTGATGAAACCAGTTGTCCCTAGTCCCCACTGGAGGGGTTTTCCCTATACCCCAGATAAGCTGACTTTATAGTGGGGACCACCCACCTAGACTTTGGGGGTGGCCTTTGGCTGCGAAGAATTTGTAGTAAAAATATTGGCAGAACAAGGGCAGTACACAGGTCGCTTGCACTGCTATGTTGGAGATGGTGTATAAATGTTGTGAGACAAGAGGGGGTACAAATGAAGAGCACCCTGGATGCTTTTGCTACTGTGAAACTTCAGAGACCATTATAAAGCTATGGTTAGTTACTAGAAAAATGTTTCAATAGAAGCAATAGAAGACTTAGATGCAATGACACTTCATTAGCAATGAACACATATAGTGCTCAGTTTACAATAGAAGTATCAGGCTAAGCCAGGGTTCAAATTTAACATTTTTAAAGATAAGACAGACAGAATATATCTGCCCCTTATGTGATCTGCCCCTCTAGAGAGAACCAAGTTAAAAACATTTTTAAAAATCTCTGTATCTAGTCCTGGCTGATATTGCTCAATTGATTGAGTACCAGCCTGCAAATCAAAAGGTCTCTGATTCTATTCCCAGCCAGGGCACATACCTGGGTTGCCAGCCAGGTCCCCAGTTGGGACACATGAGAGGCAACCACACATTAATGTTTCTCTCCCTCTTTCTCCCTCCCTCCCTCCCCTTCTCACCAAAAAGAAATAAAATCTTTTTTTAAAAAAATCTCTGTATCTTCTCCTTCCCTGATCCTCCCCAGTGCTTACTAAACAGTCTGGGGCAAAGTACATACCCAATATGTGTCTGTTGAGTTAAACTGATGTCAATTAGGTTAAAATATACAATAATAAAAGAAAATAATTGGTTAGAGTGTGGAGGTCTCATTGAGAAACACTCACCACTTATGTTTGTATTAGTGGCCTAGAACTCCCCTGGAGTACATGAGGCTTCTCCCCATTTATAACTGCTGCTTGTTGGTCTTCTAAATTAAGTTGCAGAAAGTCTGTTCCTTGTGTGGAATCTACTGGTGATGATAAACTTGATATGTTTCCCTGAGTGAACAATGGGCATAAAAAGGACAATTTTATGCATTCTTGCTTTAGGTTCTGAATATGAGGATCAGACCATTGAAAGGGAGAAGGAAGATGATAAAGTCATCCCTGGCGAAAGTCACACCTACGTCTGGCAGGTCCTGAAAGAGAATGGTCCAATGGCCTCAGACCCACCATGTCTCACCTACTCCTATTTTTCTCATGTAGACCTGGTGAAAGACCTGAATTCAGGCCTCATTGGAACCCTGCTGGTTTGTAGAGAAGGTAAGTGTAAGAAAGGATAGGAATGAGAGAAAATAAGGAGGGAAGTATCTGGGTCTATCAATAAAAGATAGCATTTGTGTTCTTTAATCTGAAAGAGGCTCCTTTTCTCTAGCATCATGCTCATGAAAAGAATAGTCCAGTTTTTTAAAGGAGCAAATGCCCATCCTATGCTGCCATACTGTACTTTCACGGTCAATAAAAGCCAACTTTTTGAATTATGTCTCTCTTCTCAAACCACTGCTGCTTTCCACTTCAAATATCCTGTGGACTGTCCCAGCAGTGCCTTTTGTAAATTTTGTGTTAGGTTTCTTGAAAGCTTCATGAAGGTAGGCATGTCCAAGTGTGTGGTCATTGGTGTATAGACTACTTTGGGAAGTTAGTTTGTCATCTCTAACCCAAAAGCATATAAAAATCTGAGAAAGTAAGCATTTATTTATGTTTATAAGTTGTTATTTTAAAAATAATCTTAATTTTAATTGTCTTCTTTTAATTTATAGTTTCATACTATAAACTAAATTAGAGAATAAATGTTGTATAATCTATTTTAATCCTAAATTTTTAATGGTGAAATCAGCTTCACCAGTTTTATTTTGTCCCAGTTATGAATCTGGGAAGTTATAGGAAGATATGGTACTACCTATCCCTACACTTTTTAAAAATATATTTTATTGATTATGCTATTACAGTTGTCCCATTTTTTCTCCCCTTTATTCCCCTCCATGCTGCACCTTCCCTGCAACCAGCATTCCCCCCACCTTAGTTCATGTCCATGGGTCATGCATATAAGTTCTTTGGCTTTTCTATTTCCCATACTATTCTTAATCTGTCCCTGTCTATTTTCTACCTATCATTTATGCTTCTTACTCCCTGTACGTTTTCCCCCATTCTCTCCACTGATAACCCTCCATGTGATCTCCATTTCTATGATTCTGTTCCTGTTCTAACTGTTTGCTTAGTTTGTTTTTTTTTAGGTTCAGTTGTTGATATTTGTGAGTTTGTAGTCATTTTGCTGTTCATATTTTTGATCAGCTTCTTTTTCTTAGATAAGTCCCCTTAACATTTCATTTAATAAGGGCTTGGTGATGATGAACTCCTTTAACTTGACCTTACCTGGGAAGCACTTTATCTGCCCTTCCATTCTAAATATTGGCTTTACTGGAGAGAATGATCTTGGATGTAGGTCCTTGACTTTCATGACATGGAATACTTCTTTCCAGCCCCTTCTTATCTGCAAGGTTTCTTCTGAGAAATTACCTAATATTTTTATGGGAACTCCTTTGTAGGTAACTGTCTCCTTTTCTCTTTCTGCTTTTAAGATTCTCTCTTTATCTTTAATCTTGGCTAATGGAATTATGATGTGCTTTGCTCTGTGCTTCTTTGGGTCCAACTTGTTTGAGACTCTCTGGGCTTCCTGGACTTCCTGGAAGTCTATTTCCTTTGCCAGGATAGGAAAGTTTTCCTTCCTTATGTTTTCAAATAAGTTTTCAATCCCTTGCTCTTCCTTCTCTCCTTCTGGAACCCCTATGATTTGGATGTTGGAACATTTGAAGTTGGCCCAGAGGTTCCTAAGCCTCTCCTCATTGTTTTGAATTCTTGGTTGTTGTTTTTTTTCATTCTGTTCTGGTTGGATGTTTCTTTGTTCCTTCTGGTCCAAATCATTGATTTGGGTGCCAGTTTCTTTCCTGTCACTGTTGGTTCTCTGTACATTTTCCTATATTTCACTTTGCATAGCCTTAAGTTCTTCCTCTATTTTGTGACTATACTTAACCATTTATGTGAGCATCCTGATTACCAGTGTTTTGAACTCTGTACCTGATAGGTTGGCTAGCTCTTCATCACTCAGTTCTATTTTTGTAGTTTTGTCCGGTTCTTTCATTTGGGTCATATATTTTTTTTGTCTCAGCATGTCTGTTATGTGGTAAGTGATGGAGCCTTAGGTATTCACCAGGGCAAGACAACCCATGTAGCTGCATTGTGGCACTGTATGTGGGGGAGGGTTCCAAGAGGAAACAATGCCACTTGCTCAGCTCTTGCCTGGCTTTCAGTCACTTCTCCTGGTACCCACAAACAAATTGGGCCCTTCTGGTGTTGATTCCCAGGTAGGTGGGCTTGTATACCTTTAGGACCCTGTGGGACTCTCCAACAGACTCGCCTGTGAGGCTGGGAGTTTCTCCCACCACCACAACCCTCACAGGTTTTTACTGCTAAAGCTTTTGAGGCTTTATTTCCCTGTGCTAGAACTCTGAGTTGTGTGGTCTGTCTCGCTCCCCAGTTGTTTCTCCCAGTTTACCCACACCCAAATGTAAGACTGCCCAGTCTGCCAGCCATTGCCTTGCCTGCCCTGGTCTGCCAGTCACCACCTCACTGCCACTGGTTTGCTGCCTTGCACCACATCCTCTCTGCCCCAGCTGCCTGTTTCTGTCCCTCCTACCAGTTTGGAGAATGTTTCTTCTTTAACTCCTTGGTTGTCAGACTTCCAATAGTTTGATTTTCTGTCACTTCTGGGTTTTTTTGTTTGTTTGTTTTTTAAATTTGTTGTTGTCCTTCTTTTGGTTGTTTGAGGTAGCAAAGCATATTTACGTATGCCTCCATCCTCCCCATAAGTTTAATAGTCTTAAATTCTCATTGAAGCATAAAATATAATAGTGGTTGCCAGAAGGTGGGGTAGAAAAAAATGGGAGTTGGTATTCAAAAGGTATGGTGTTTCAGTTATTTCAGTTATTTCAGTTATTTCAGTTTCAGTTCTAGAGATCTGCTTTACAACAGTTTGTATAGTTAACAATATGATATTGTACACTTCAAAATGTTTTAAGAGGGTAGATCTCACATTAAATGGTCTTAATACACACACACTCTTTCTGTCTCTGTCTCTCTCTGTCTCTCTCTGTCTCTGTCTCTCTCTCTCTCTCTCTAAGAGGCACAAGGAAATCCTAGGAGATACTGGATATGCCTATTACCTTGATTTGGTGATGGTATCATGGGGTGCTTTCCTATGTCCCAATTCATCAAATTATACACATTAAATATGTGCAATTCTTTGTATATCAATTATATCTCAATAATGCTGTTAAAATAAATTGTATTCTATATACTATCAATTAATAACTGGAAATCAAAATTTAAAAATAAATAATATTTGCAATAGCTCAAAAAATCTAAAACTTAGGTAAATGTAACAAAACATATACACGTGTAGTAAAAACTACGAAGTACTGGTGAAAGAACTGAAACAGACCTAAATAGAAAGAAATACTGTTTTTGAGGGTTTTCAGGAACAATTATAAAGGACACATGGACAATAACAAGGGGGGGTGGAAACAGGAGAGGGAGGTGGGGAGGGCTGGGGTGGTGGGGGGGAAGGCAGAAAACTATCCTTGAACAACAATAAGAAAATGTTAAACAAATATTAACTGTAAAAAATAACAAATAAAAACAAAGTACAAAAATAAAAATAGAAATACTGTTTTTGAACTATAAGATGCAACATAGTGAAATCCTCAATTCTCCCCAATCTATATATTTTTAAATATTTTATTTATTGATTTTAAAGAAAGAAAAGGAGGAACAGAGGGAGCGAGGGAGGGAGAGAGAGAGAGAAAGAGAGAGAGATTTGTTGTTCCATTTATTTATGCATTCATTGGTTGCTTCTTGTATGTGCCCTGACTGGGGATCAAACTCTGAACCTTGGTGTATTGGGACAATGCTCTAACCAACTGAGCTATAATTTCAATCAAAATCCCAGAATGATGTTTTTTTTGTAGCTATAGAAAGCTGATTCTGAAATTTATATGGGAAGGTGAAAGTACTAGATTAGCTAAAATGATTTTGAAAAAGAAGAATAAATTTAGGAGAATAATTCTACTCAATTTTACAACTTACTGCAAAACTGCATTAATCATAACATGTATTGGTTAATGGAATAGACTCATACATTAATGGAATAGAATAGAGTCCAGAAACAGATCCACATAAGTATGCCCAATTGATTTGGTACAAAAACCATTCAATGGAGGAAGGATAGACTTTTCAACAAATGGTGTTAGAAAAATTGGACACCTATATGCAACGATTCTAAGCCTTACTACTTATACAAATATTAACTCAAATGGATTATAGATACAAATGTAATATGTAAAACAATAAAATTTTTAGGAAATATAACAGAAAAATATTCATAATCTGAGGTTAGGAGAAGGGTTCTGAGAAAACACTAAAAACACCATTTATTTAAAAATTGATAAATTTGACTTTATCAACAGTAATAATTTGTTTTGTAAAAAAAACACTGGTAAAAAATGAAAAAAACAAACTACAGATTGAGAGAAAATATTTGCCAATCACATATCTGGCAAGGGACTTATATTCAGAATATATAATGTGCTTTCAAATCTCAACAATAAGAAAAAAACAACCTATTTTTTTAAATGAGCAAAAGATTTGAATAGATACTTTACCAAGGAAGATATACAAGTGGCAAATAAGTATGTGAAAAAATGCTCAATGTCATTAACCATTAGAAAAATGCATATTAAAGCCACAGCAAAAGGCTGCTATATACCTATTTGAATAGCTAAAATAACAATTTTAAAATTATCAAATATGCTGGCAAGAATGCAGAATGACATTGTTCATGGGAATTCACAGTGGTAATGCCACTCTGGAAAATAATTTAGTAGTGTGATATATGATTTAAAATAAGATATATGTATTTGACTTTCATCCCATTCCTGGCAGAGTTCCTGAAACCCTTGTAACATCCTATGATGATAGTGATAAATGTATCCTTTGTTACAATAATGAGGTGACTTTTTGGAAAATACCTAAGGTTGGAAGTTGGTTGCCAGTGGAGCCAACCATGTAATTAGAGGGTTGAAACTTTCAGTCCCACTTGCATGATGGGGTGGAGGGGATGGAGATTGAGTCTAATTGCCAATGGCCAGTAATTCAATCAATTATGCCTATGTAATGAAGCCTCTATAAAAACCTAAAAGGACGGGGTTGGCAAGCTTCTTGGTTGGTGAACATCTAAAGGTGCTCTGAGAGTGATGCGCCTAAAGAGGACATAGAAAGTCTCCTCTCTTTTTCCTATGCATATCTTCCCTATGCATATCTCCCATCTGGCTGTTTCTGTTATAATCTTTTATAATAAACTGGTAGTCCAGTATGTAATATGTGTCTCCGAGTTCTGTGAGCCAATCTAAAAAATTAATGGAACCCAAGGTGGGGTCACTGGAACCTCTGATTTATAGCCGATTGATCAGAAGCATAGGTGACAACCTGGACTTGCAGTTGGCATCTGAAGTGATAGAGGGAGGGCTGTCTTGTAGGACTGAGTCCTTAACCTGTTGGGTCTGATGCCAACTCCAGGAAAATATGTCAGAATTGAGTTAAATTGTATGACACCCAGTTCATGTCCCAGAATTACTCAATGTTGGGGAAAAACCCACACACACTGAAATTGGTATCAAAATTGTAGGCAGTGTCTTATAAAGTTAAATATAAACTTTATTTCCATTCCTTAGTATTTACCCTAGAGAAATGAAAGCTTAGCCTTCATACAAAATCTGTATATGAATGCTCACAGCAGCTTTATTTGTAATAGCCAAAAATTGGATACAACCTAAATGTTCTTCAGTAAGTGAATGGTTAACCAAATTGTGGTACATCCATACCACAAACTACTACCCAGAAATAAAATAAATATAGTATTGATACATGCAACAAAATGGATGAATCTCAAAGACATACCAAGTAAAAAAGTCAGATTCAAAAGCTTATATATTGTATGGTTCCATTTATATCACATTCTCAAAAATGCAACTATATAGTGTATACATATACTCCAGTATATACACATACACATACTGGATATATGACTTAAAAGGATAGAAGGAGGGAGTTTGGGGAGCTTTTGGAACTGTTCTGTATCCTGTTGGTGGTAGTTCACCAAAAAGTGAAAGTCAATTCCACTATATGATAATTTAAAAATAAAATAAGAAGAATTAAAATGTTTTCAGACAGCTTTGAATGTATTTTAAATTTGTATGAGTAAGTAACTTTCTTTGTCCAATAAAACTTTTACTTTCTAAGCATCAAGGGTACAAGAGAGACAAAAGGGGACTATCATAAGCAAAAACCTTGCTACTTGAAATAAGCTTTCAAAGAAAACTTTTCAATACAGTGAAGAAATAGAATGTTAAGAATAACAACCAACAAATTCAACCTATGAAAGCATGAAGCAAGCTCATTTTTAACATTAACAATTTTAAATATTGGTGTACATGGTGTTCATTTAAAGTGTGACTACGGTATTTAATATGGACAGCTGTTATTTTGCTCATAACTTTTTGTTTATTTATAACTGCAGAAGTAAAAAAAATGTTAAAACATAATACAAATTCTCTACATTAATTGCTTATAGGTACATTTTCCATGAATAGTGTGTATTGTTTTTATAATTTTTCTTTTCCTCTTTTATACTTGCTCTGAACACATACATATACACAGGGTGGGGCAAAAGTAGGTTGTAAGTACAGGAAGCACAGTTTATTCTTTTATTACTTATTAATTATTGTATTGTTTTCCATATAAATAACTGTAAACCTACCTTTGCCCCACCCTGTAAATAAGATATGATTATATGGCTTATATTTTGTGTGTCTTTTAATTTCATATTTTAATAATTATTTTTATTGTATTTTATAAAAATAGTGGTCTACAACAAATTTGAAATTAAAAAAGAGGTCTTTACCCTAAATAGTTTTAGAAGCAATGATAAAGGAGACCTGTCATCAAACAAATGATGTTATGGTAAAGTTAACAGAAGACAAAGGACTATATTCATGTTTACTTTTAAACTGTTGATGAAATAATGTCTCCTCTTAGTGTCAATTTGCTATAAAAGGATTTTTAATAGAAGGTAAATGCTCTCACTTCTTTTGCAGGAAGTTTGGCCAGAGAAAGGACACAGACCTTGAATGAATTTGTACTACTTTTTGCTGTATTTGATGAAGGTTAGTGAGCTGCAATCTGAATGTTGGGCTCCTGAAAGAAAATAAATATATTAATTTATTCTGATACTTGAGATGAGAGCTGCAGTTGTTCAGAGGAAGTGATTATAAAAGATCATAAACTACATTACTATTCAGGAACGAAGGAGATGAAAATGATAATGAGTGCCCCCTCCCCAAATGCACCCTTAGTTTCATTGGCAGCTATGAGGTAAGAAGATACAGGAGTTGGGTAACTAGTTAGCTTCATCCCCCTCATTAAATCCACTAACAAAGACTTTTTACTCAACTTAATAAAATTTTAATAAAAATTGTATACTGTGTATATTTAAGGTTTACAACATGATGATTTGATATACATATACGTAGTGAAATGGTTACTACAATCAAGCTAATTAACATCCATCTCCTCACAGTTACCATTTGTGTGTGACCAGTGTACCTGAAATCTACTCTCAGCTTATTTCCAGTGTTCAGCACACTATTTGTGACTATACTTATTGTGGCTATACCTTAGATCTCCAGAACTTATTCACTTTAAAACTGATAGTTTGTATTCTTTGACTAATATCTCCCGATTTCCCCCAACCCCAGCTCTGGGCAGCCACGGTTCTATTCTCTGCTTCAAAGAGTATGCCTTCTCTTATCTTAATTTATTAACTTTTAAGTAACTTTGGCAAGTTACTTAACCTCCCTGTGTCTCAGTTTCCTCAAAATTTAAAATTTAAATATTACAGTTGACCCTTGAACAACATGGGGGCTATGCTGACTCTTTGTGCAGTCAAAAATCCACATATAACTTTTGACTCCCCAAAACTTAACAATAGTCATCCCTTGGTATCTGTAAGGAATTGGTTCCAGGAGCCTCCCTCAGATACCAAAATCTGTGAATGCTCATGTCCCTTACATAAAATGGCAAAGAAATGCATATAGTAGGCCCTCTACATCCAAAAATGCCCAACTGTACCATTTTCAACCCATGGTTGGTTGACTCCAAGGAGGTGAAACCTGCAGATACTGAAGGCGAACTAGATATTATAGAAAAAAATCTGTGTATATGTAGATCTGCATAGTTAAAAACCTATGTTATTCAAGGGCCAACTATACTTTTTTCATAGGATATTTGTGAGTGATTTCAATTAAGTAACTTAAAACACTATGTGGCACAGAATAGATCCTCAATAGTGTTAGTACTTCTGCCACTTCCTCCTCCTAATCATCTTATTACCAAAATAACAACATGATCATCTATTCTCCCCTCTTATCCTCCTACACTGCCATCTTCTTTTTTGTTAAAGATTTTATTTATTTATTTTTAGAGAGGGGAAGGGAGGGAGAAAGAGAAGGAAACATCAATGTGTGGTTGTCTCTTGTGCACCCCCCAGTGGGGACCCAGCCCTCAACCCAGGTATGTGCCCTGACTGGGAATTGAACTAGTGACCCTTTGGTTTGCAGGCCAGCACTCAGTCCACTAAGCCACACCAGCCAGGGCCCATCTTATGAGTTGAGACCCTCATAATCTCTTTCCTGACTGGTCTCCTGGTCTTTTTGTGTGTCCTGACACTCCATTATTACTATAGCAGCCAGGGGGAGCTTACTGAAATGCAAAACTGATCTTGCTACTCCAACCTTTAAAATCCTTCCATTTTACCTCAAGGAAAAATGCAGACTTGTTAACACAAGGATGCCTAAATTGTGTCCCTCTTCCTGCCTCACTCTCCAGGCTCCAGCCACACTGAACACATCTTGTATTACACCCAGATATGCCATGTTTTTTCTTTCATTCAGACCTTTGCTTATGTTGTTTCCTCTGCCTAGAAAGCCTGTTTTCTCCTTCACACCAAGTTAGTTTCTCCTCCTTCTAAAACCAAAAAAGTTGGTGTCCATGCTGCCTGTCACTACTAGAACCAATGAGCAGAGACAGGGATTGAATCTTTATGTGTGCTTTATTCAGATGGCTGGAGATCTGAGAAGATGGGGCGTTATGTACCCTAAAAGACCATCTTCCATTTTTTTTTCAAGCCAGCCTTTTTTATAAGGAGGAAAAGGTGTAGGTAAGGGATTTGGAACTCAGGAAAGAGGTTAAACAGATAAAAGCTTCAGTCTAGCAATTTCCTTAGCACCCTTTCATTTGTTGACCAGTGATTCTTTATCTGTGTCCTGGGCCATTCTTCTTATCTGTGTCCTGTGTCCTGGGTGATTTTCTTTATCTGTGTCCTGGGTGGAAGATGTCTCTTCCTGGAACACAATGGCTCAGGTACCATCTGGATTGCTTGCAGTCCCCTCTGGAGCACAAAAGTCAAATTGCTTTCAGTCTCCTGGAGTCAGGGTGGGCCAAACCTTCAGTTCCTGAAATAATAGCTTCTTACATGTTAACTACTAAGCTTATTAACTATCCCTTAAAACAAACAAAAAAAAATACACTCTTGAGTTCTTCCATCATCCTCCCACTATTAGTTTAAACTATTTTATTCCTATGAGATCAGTTTCATATTGAAGTAATAATTTTGTTTTGAGCATGTATCTTAGCATTACATAGTCTGGTAGAGGGTTTAAGAATATAATTAATTGCAGATCCATATAAAACAAGCTATAACATTGAAAAAAATGAAAAAAATAAAAACAAAAAATGCCTCTCTAAGACCACGAATACTATACTAGGCAGTCAGGAGTTTAGTTTAGATAAATCAGTATCAAAGAATTCCTGTTTGTATTATATAGGACACTACTTCATTTACTTGCTTTACTTTATGCTTCATGAGCTGTAAATTACCAGTCAGGTTGAATCAGCATGGTTCTTTAAATTCTTCACATCTGTGATTATGTCATAAAAGGAGGTTGTCTATAGCTGCATAATTTTCTAAGATTACTTCTCTAATTTGACCTAGTTCTTGATTGATGGCATTAATGGCTTGAGAGGTGGCATTTGAAGCTTTTGCCATAATGCAGGCTAATCTACTTATTTCTATATTCAAAGAGGTAACATGGCTGGCATTAAAATATAGTGAAGGATATATATTCAGCGGGGCTAAAAAGTATAAATCACAGTTACAATCAGGTGCAAGGTAGAATTACCGTTGAGCCTGGGTGGTGTGTGGCTTCTGAGGTATAAACACCATCAATCTTCCCAGAGAGCATGGTCCCCTGGAACTGTTTGCTGGAATATAGGAACAAAAAGTCCTCCCACATATTAGAAACCATCCTGCCATCATAAACAAATCAACAAACAACACGTGTTGGAGAGGTTGTGGAGAAAAGAGAACCCTAGTACACTGTTGGTGGGAATGCATACTGGTATAGCCACTGTGGAAAACAGTATGGAATTTCCTCAGATAACTAAAAATGGAAATGCATTTTGACCTGACAATTCCACTGCTGGGACTATACCCTAAGAATCCTGAAACATGAATTCAAAAGAACCTATGCACCCCAGTGTTCATAGCAGCACAATTTACAATAGCCAAGTGCTGGAAGCAACCTAAGTGCCCATTAGTAAATGAGTGGATCAAAAAACTGTGGTACGTTTACATGGTGGACTACTATGGAGCAGAAAGAAAGAAGGAAATCTTACTCTTTGCAACAACATGAATAGAACTGGAGAGCATTATGCTAAGTGAAATAAGCCAGGTTGTGAAAGACAAATTCCATATGATTTCACCTATAAGTGTAACCTAATCAGCAATACAAACAAGCAAGCAAAATACAACCAGAGACATTGAAATTAAGAACAAACTGACAATAACCAAAGAGAAATGAAGAGAGGGATAATAGGGGGATAATATGGGAAGAATCATCAAGGAATATGTATAAAGGACATATGGACAAAGCCAAAGTGGGTAGGTTTGAGGGTGGGGGGCATGGTGAGGTGAAAATTGAGACAACTGTATTTAAACAACAATAAAAAATAAATAAAAAAAAGAAAACCATCCTACAAATATTAAAATATTCAGGGTCAAATTGTGACAAGCCTAGAACAGGTACCAAAGGCATTATAAACATTCCTTTACCAGCCTCTTTTGCTGCTCAATCAACCAGATCATTTCCTCTAGCCACTTCAGTGTCCTCTCTCTGAATGCCCCAGACAGTGCATAACTGCCACCTGTAAAGGTACCTGGACAGCTTCTAATAGTTTTAAAATTTCTGCTGCATGCTTAATCTTCTTATTGAAGGCTCATAGTACTCTCCTTCCCAATGGAACCATGTGCATGCAAAATTAGGAAAGCTTACTTTGAGTCAGTATACACATTCACTCTCTTTTTGTGTGACAATTCCCGAGTCCCTGTCAATGTAATCAGTTCAGCTTTCTGAGCAGAGGTTCCCGGTGGCAAGGCCTTGACCTGTACTATTCCTTCAAGAATCACAACTGCATACCCAGCCTTCCTTTTTCCTTTGTCCATATAACTGCTTCCATCTGCATGGAGAGTCCAGTTTGCCTTTTCCACATGATGATCCCATAAATCAATTCTGCTCAAGTACACTTCTTCAATTATGTCAGCACAGTCATGTATTAACAAAGCTGTCAGACTCTGGGAGAAGAGAGGCAGGATTTAACTTATAGTTTTGAGGGAGATTTTGGGATTGTCAAGAATTGTTTGTTACATACCCACTCTTCCAGCAGTGAGCCACAACTTTCCCTTTTGCTTCAGCAGGCTCAGCACTTGGTGGGGTGCATAAATGGTGATAGGCTGTCCCAAGGAAAAGTTTTAGTTTCCTATAAGAGCTCACAGGTGGCTGCCACAGCTCTCAAGCAGGCTAAGCCACCCCTGGACAGAGTGATCTAGTTTCTTTGACAAGTATGCAGTGGGCTGAAGAATGTCACTAAGCATTCAGGTGAGGACTCCTAGGGCAATGCCCTGCCTTTTATGAATGTATAATTGAAAGTGCTTTAGTAGGTTTGGAAGCCCCAGGGCTGGTGCAGTCTGAGCCTCCTCATTTACCTTATCCAATTCCAGCCTGCACTCATCCCCCCTAAGCAAAATATTTAGTAAGGTTTTTATGAGTCTGTCCAATTGGGATGGTGGGTGGCAAAAACTGATGCAACTAAGTCAGTCATTTTAGTAGGATCATCCCTATAAGAAGGATTTGAGCTTTTCCAGTTTAATGGATCTGATGTAGAAAATGGAGTATGTGCCCAATAATATCAAGTGAGCTGGCCTTCTGGCCCTACTCCCTGGTGTCTTAGCAAAGGGTATTTCCCTGCCCCAGTAGGAGCTTGTCCTGCACTGAATTTGGTTCCCTGACTGGTTTGAGATAGAGAGACCAGTTAAGGCTAACTTCCCCCAGCTCCCTCAGCTGAGTAAGGAGGCAGGTCCCCCAGGGCTGGATTGATTGTGGGAATCCTGACCATGCTCACAGCAACCATAATATCTAGATCTTCCTGGTCCCTCTCCTCTGAGCTCTTCTATCTTTCACAGACCAATTCCCTTTTCTCTAGACTATTAATTAATTTCCTTTTAATCCTGCATCTTTATTATGTAAACTCGTAAAAGCTTCCATATAAGGCATTCGATCCCACTTCCCTGATCTTTGACAAAACAACTCTAATTGCAGTATAATACAATAATTTAAAGACCCATTCAGTAGCCAGCACTCTCCTGAGTCCAGATTATACATAAACCAAACAGTATTACAATAAAAAACTATTTTCTTTTTAGTCATAGGTTTATAAGCATAGGTTGACCAATCAGCCAAAACTTGCCCCAAAGGGCTGTTTTCTGGAATGGAGGCTTTCCTCCCCATTCTACCGGCAAGTGTATATAAGATCTCACAAACCAAACTGGAAGGCACCTTAATTCCTCATTATCTAAAGTTATGATCCCAGACTGTAACCATGAACCAGAAAGTGCAGCGATTCAATCTAAAAGTGAAGGCAACAACAGGGAGCGCTGAAGGTTGGAGAGAGTCCCCAAGTGAAATCACTTGGAAGCTATTAGGGAGTCTCCAAATCTGCTCCCCAGGGCTTCCCAGTCCAGGCAGCCAACAGGACTCCCCACCAAATACCCAGATTTACCAGAAAGTCCCAAAGCTTGTCCTGGAACAGAGTAACCAGAATATGAAACTGGAAAAGTCGGCATTCATGCTGCCTGTCACCACCAGAACCAATAAGCACAGACAGGAGTTGAATCTTTATGGATACTTTATTCAGATGGCTGGTGATCTGAGAAGATGGTGAGTTATTTACCCTAAAAGACCATCTTCCATATCCTTTCAAGCCAGCCTTTTCTATAGGGAGGAAAAAGTGTAGTAAGGGATTTGGGATTCAGGGAGAAAAAAGTGTAGGTAAGGAATTTGGAATTCAGGAAAGAGATTAATCAGATAAAAGCTGCAGTCCATCACTTTTCGTAGCATCCTTTCATTTGTTGACCACTGATTCTTTATCTGTGTCCTGGGCATCTGAGACCTGGGGTATTTTCTTTTCTTTTTTTAAAGATTTTATTTTTATTTTTAGACAGAGGGGAAGGGAGGGAGATAGAGAGAGGGAAACGTCAATATGTGGTTGCCTCTCACACGCCCTTTACTGGGGACCTGGACCACAACACAGGCATGTGCCCTGATCTGGGAATTGAACCTGTGAACCTTTGGTTTGCAGGCCAGCACTCAGTCCCCTGAGCCACACCAGACAGGGCTGTCCTGGGTGATTATCTATCTGTGTTCTGTGTCCTGTACCCTGGGTTATTTTCTTTGTGTCCTTGGCGGTGGAACACAATGGCTGAGATACCATCTTGATTGTTTATGGTCTCCTCTGGAGGACAAAGGTCAAATTCCCTGCAATTTCCTGGAGTCAGGGTGGGCCACACCTTCAGTTTTTGAAATGATGGCTTTTTACATGCATTAACTACTAAGCTTATTAACTATTATTTAAAACTAAAATATTCCAGCTCTTGAGTTCCCCCATCACTTCTAGTTGTAGGTTATGCCTCTTTATATATTTCCACAATACCTTGAATTTCTTCCTTAACATACTAAATCACCATTGCTTTATTTAATATTTAATCTTCTGCCCTGGCTGGCGTAGCTCAGTGGATTGAGTGCGGGCTGCAAACCAAAGTGCCGTAGGCTCGATTCCCAGTCAGGGTACATGCCTGGGTTGCAGGCCATGACCCCCAGCAACTGCACATTGATGTTTCTCTCTCTCTCTTTCTCCCTCCCTTCCCTCTCTAAAAAATAAATAAATAAAATCTTAAAAAATATTTAATCTTCTTTGACAAAGTAGAAAAGATCACAATACCTGATATCAAACTATATTATAAGGCCACAGTAATGAAAACAGACAGCTACTAGCAAAAGAACAAACACATAGACCAATGGAACAGAATAGAATGCCCAGAAATAAACCCAAGTCTCTATGGTCAATTAACAAAGGTGGCACAAGCAAAAAACAGAGTAAAAATAGCCTCTTCAACAAATGGTGTTGGGAGATCTGGACAGCTACATGCAAAAAATGAACTCAACCACCAACTTACACCATTGCAAAAATAAACTCAAGATGAATAAAGGACTTAAATATAAGTCACAACACCATAAAAGTCCCAGAGGAGAACATAGTCAGGAAAATCTCAGATATTCCATGCAGCAATATTTTCACCAATACATCCCCTAGATCAAGGGAGATAGATATAGATATAGATATAGATATAGATATAGATATAGATATAGATATAGATATAGATATATAGATAATAAACAAATGGAATTACATCAAATTAAAAAGCTTCTCCATGGCTACAAAAAACATCAGCAAAATGAAAAGGGAACCAACCATATGGGAAAACATATTTACCAATGAGACCTCAGACAAGGTTTTGATCTCCAAAAATATATAAAGAACTCACAGAACTCCACTCCAGGAAGACAAACAATCCAATTAAAAAATGGGCAGAGGGCCTCAGCAGACACTTCTCTAAGGAAGACACACAGAGGGCCTGGAGACATATGAAAAGATGCTAAATATCACTAGCCATCAAAGAGATGCAAATTAAAACCACAACAACATACTACTTCACACCAGTCAGAATGACCATCATAAGCAAATCAACAAACAAGTCCTGGCGAGGTTGTAGAGAAAAGTGAACCCTAGTACACTGTTGGTGGGAATGCAGACTGGTACAGCCACTGTGGAAAACAATGTGGAATTTCCTCCAAAATCTAAAAACGGTACTGCCTTTTGACCCAATAATTCCATTGCTGGACTATACACTAAGAATCTGAAACACGAATTCAAAAGAACCTGTACACCCCAATGTTCATAGCAGCACAATTTACAATACCCAAGTGCTGGAAGCAACCTAGGTGTCCATCAGTAAACGAATGGATCAAAAAACTATGGTACATTTACATCATGGAATACTGCACAGCAGAAAGAAGGAACTCCTACCCTTTGGGACAGCATGGATGGAACTGGAAAGCATTATGCTAAGCGAAATAAGCCAGGCAGTAAAAGACAAATACCATATGATCTCACTTTTAACAGGAACCTAATCAACAAAACAAACAAACAAGCAAAAGATAACCAAAGACACTGAAATAGAGGACAGGCTGACAGTGACCAGAGGGGAGAGGGGAGGGAATTTCAGGGGAAAAGGGGAAGGGTTTGCAGGAACAAGTATAAAGGACACATGGACAAAAACAAGGGGGGGTGGAAGCAGTGGAGGGAGGTGGGGAGGGCTGGGGGGTGGGATGAGAGTAAAGGGCACAAAACTGAACTCGAACAATTAAAATTAAAAAAAAAATGAATGGATCCAAAAACTGTGGTACATTTACACAATGGAATACTACATAGCAGAAAGGAAGAAGGAGCTCCTATCCTTTGCAACAGCATGGATGGAACTGGAGAGCATTGTGCTAAGTGAAATAAGCCAGGTGGTGAGGTACAAATACCATATGATCTCACCTTTGAGTGGAACTTAGTCAACAAAACGACAAGCAAGCAAAATATAACCAGAGACACTGAAATTAAGAATAATCTGATAGTAACCAAAGGGGAGGTGGGAGGGGATAATAGGGTGAAGGGTTTTCAGGAACAACTATAAAGGACACATGGACAAAACCAAGGGGTGGTAGAAGCAGTGGAGGGAGGTGGGGATGGCTGGGGTTGGGGGGAGTGGTGAGGGTTAAATGGGGACAACTGTACTTGAACAACAATAAAATAATTTTTAAAAAACTGTGGTACATTTATACGATGGAATACTATGCATCAGAAAGAAAGAAGGAGCTCCTATCCTTTGTGACAGCTTGGATGGATCTGGAGAGTATTACACTAAGTGAAATAATCTAGACAATGAAAGACAAATAGCATATGATCCCACCTATAAGTGGAAACTAATCAACAAAAAAAGCAAGCAAAATATAACCAGAGACATGGAAATTAAGAATAAACTGATAGTAACTAGAGGGGAGGTAGAAGGGGATAATGGGGGGAAAAGGGAGAGGGGTTTTCAGGAACATGTATAAAGGACACATGGACAAAACCAAAGGGGGGTAGGATTGAGGGTGGGAGGTGGGGATGGCTGGGGTGGGGGAGAGTAGTGGGGTGAAATTGGACACAACTGTATTTGAACAACAATAAAAAAAGAAAAATACATTTTTTATCTTTTTGACCTTATGTCCCTTTCCCTTTAAGCAAAGTGAAGTTTCTTATCCTCTCTGCTCCCATAGTATCCTGTTCTCATCTCTATCACATCACTCTTCACTTTTTATTATAATTGTCAGCTTCTCTGTCTATTCAGGCTAAATTGTAAGTACCTTGCAGGCAGAGGCTGCCTTCCCTGTTATCAGTGCCTAGCACTCAGTAGCAGTCAGTAAATATATTTGCATGAATGAACAAATTAGTGGATAAACAGATAAATGACCTTACGAGAATTTCCTCCAAAGACGGGGTGCTTCAGGAAGTTTCAGCATTGGCTGCCAGTCCTTCGCACAAAAGGGTAACTTTAAGAAGCTATTGTCCAGTAATGAGATTTACAGTGCTTTCACTCTTATTAATTTCATGGAATAGGTTGGGAAGTTTCGGGTTCTTGGGCTTTTGTTACTATGAGCTTGATGAAACAATTAGAGCAGGGACAGGAACTGACAGACTTTTCCTAGGATGATTTTACCTCCTTTCCTTTTAAATAAGCTAATGAATAGAATGAAATCCTTATGGGGAAAATATTCTCCCTTCTCCTAGTTATCATTTGTCATTATCCCTTCCCTGTCATGGGCAAATAGGGAGATCATCAGTTTGAGCCAGAAATGTCTGCCTTTTGGTAATTGTCTATTTCCTCTCTCACTGACTTTGAAGGCATGCCATCCATTCTCACTGTGCTGACAGAAATGCTTAAGGTGTGAGCAGTCTTTGCCCTGTGTGGGAGAGGGAAGGAGAAAGGGAGGGCCAGTTATGATACAGACACTTAGCTAGCCCTGCATTTCCATCCTCTCTCATCAGGGAAAAGTTGGCATTCAGAAACATATGAGTCCTCTGCACAAGCTATGGAAACAGTATCTGCTTGGGCCCGGCCTGAAATGCACACAATCAATGGCTATGTAAACCGGTCTCTCCCAGGTATGTACACACTTGCTCAAGAATCCTCAGGGGCTTCAGCATTCACTACCAGAGCTCTTTAATCCAGTTCTCTACACCCAGAGGAAAGCACACTGAATCCAGGCCTTTGGTGGAGAGTCTTAAAGTACAGTGGCTGATTCCTCTTCCAGATTCCTAAAACTGAAGGCCTGCACATGTACACAGAGCTCACAGATTTCTCTTTCCTTTTGCTTGAATATGTGGGCAGCCAAAGATGAAGAGATATTTTTAAAAAGTCTGAAACATAAAAAGGATATTCAAAGATAAAGAAAATAATAATCCCAGAAGAAAAAGAGATAATGCTTGGAACAGAAGAGAACTTTTCAAAAGCTCTAATTTGTATTTGTATAGATTCAACAAAATAGTGTATCAGGGAGAGGTATATAAAAAAACTAAATGGTAATGGAAAAAATACATTAAAGATTAAAAAACAAAATACTGCATCAATAAAGTAATAATAGGGTTCTATGAAAAAACAATCAAAACAAAAATATGCTCAGAAAAATTAGGAATACAATGGTCAAAATACAAACTCAATAGAAGATAGGTAGAATAGAGAAAGGCTCCCAGAAAGTAAAACAAAAAGACATTGATAATATATTTAAAAACAGATTTTGAAAATTAAAGGAATGTGTTAAGAATGAAAAGGTTTGAGCCTTTATATTAAAACTTCCCAAAAAGATAATTTTAAAAAAATCTCAATACAAAATAATGATTGTGGAATTTCAGAGAACACATATAAAATATTTAAGCTTCCCCTGGGAAAAACAGGTCACATACAAACACATGAGAATTAGACTGGTAATATAATGAAGCAATACCTTTAAAGTTCTAAGGCAAAAATCATTTTCAACCTACAATTCTGAGCCAAATTATGAATCAGCATTGTGGAAAGAATAGAGACATTTTTAGAAATGGTAGTCCTTAGAAGTCACTGGAGATGTACTACAGTATAACTGGAGTGTAAACCACAAAAGAGGAAGTTGAAAAATTTAGAAACACAAGAAAATAATAAAGGACAAGGATGGATATTTTTGTAACTCTTTTCTGTATTTCCAATAATTCTACAATGAACATGCATGATTTTAGAATTCTAAAATAAATTAACCTTCAAATCATGCAAAACCCTGATCTCACATTAGCTTATAGCATAATAGGCAGATGTAGTAATCAAATAATTATAATAATAAATTCAAAATTACAAAAGAATTTCTTTGAAGGAAAATTACATAATTATATGTGAACATATAATAAAGGAGACTGATCTAGACTGGGGAATCAGAGAAGGCTTCCCTAAGGAAGTGCCATTTAAGTTGAGCTTTGAAACAAGATTAGTTAATAGGGAAATGAGGTGATATGAGATGAGACTGGAGAGGTACTAGGGATCAAGCTATTCAGGGCTTTCTAGACCTTTCTAAAATGTTTGGACTTGATTCTATATGGAATGGCAGTCACTGAAGAGTTTGGGGCTAAAGGATACCATAATCCGATCTGAAATGCAAATATATCACACTAATTTCCTCGTGGGTGAAAAGTTTAGAAGGGAGTATGACAAGATGTAGAAAGACCTGTAAAGAAGCTATTCAAGTGGTTCAGATAAGAGTTAATGGTAGCTCACTAGCTTGGCTACAGATGGTAGGGATAGTCATAACAGTAAAATGTCATTTTTTACTATAATTACTGACAGTAATCACACACACACACACACGAAAGCTGCAGGAACCAAAATAGAAAACAGCTGTACCATGGAAGTTTTTAACAGTGTGAAATGTAAACATACAGCTTCTTGGGTTCAAATTTGAGCAAGTTACTTAACTTCCCTGGGCATGAGTTTCCTCTCCTCTAAGAGAAGGATGATGATAATAATTTCTACATTAATAGGATTATTGTGAGGAGTGAGTGAGTTAAAACTTATAAAATCTTAGTGCTTAAAAGAAAACAAGTAAATATTAGTGTTATTAATTATATTGTCATAATTGGGGTCGGATTGGTTGTGAGAAGTGAGATTGGAGACAAGAATGACTCTCACTTGAATAATTGAAAATAGGATGGTGCCATTCACTGAAATAAGGAACTCTAGAAAAAGATGAGGTAATGAAGATTCAAATGTGGTTTTTGGATGTGTGGGTTTTATGAAATAACTAGGTGAAGATATTGAAATGTTATTGTATGAGTCTGGAGTTATAGGAGATGTCTGAAACAGGAGAGTTATTAGAATATAGATGATCATTAACACCATGAGAGTGGATGATATTGTTTAGGGAGAAAATATTGGTTAACAAGAAAATAAAGCCAAAGCTGAGCACTGAGGTGATCTGTCATCTAATGGGTGAGTAGAGAAGGAAGGATCAGGGAAGGAGACAGAAGGAGTAGTCTAACCAACAGGGAAACAAAACCCAGAAAGGTGTTGGTATAGAGGCCAAGGGAGGAGAGAATTTCAAGAAGGAATGAATGGTCAACGAGTGCAAATGAAAACTAAAATATATCCATTGGATTTAGCAGCATGATAGTCATTGGTGACTTTGGCAAGAGCTGTTGCTTTCACCCCTGTGTCCTTAGAAACTTTGGTTCCAAGTCAAGATAATAAAATGTATAAGGTCAATTTGTTCATCCTACCTTAGGAAATGTTTCCCATTTCAAATTCTCTCATGATCATAGCTATCTTATTCCCATTTTACAGGTCTAATTGGGTGTCACAAGAAATCGATATATTGGCATGTGATTGGAATAGGCACCACCCCCGAAGTGCACTCAATTTTCCTTGAAGGTCACACATTTCTTGTGAGGAACCATCGACAGGCCTCCTTGGAGATCTCACCAATAACTTTCCTTACTGCTCAGACACTTCTAATGGAACTTGGCCAGTTTCTACTCTATTGCCATATCTCTTCCCACCAACACGGTAATATTTGTGGATCTTAAAAACTAATATTATAAGTCTCCAACCTTTATTTATTAGAATTTACTGTCCACTGTCCACTATAGGATTATGTTAGTTAGACCTCAACTGAGATTCCCTGGTTACCAGTTTTCAGAGTAAAGATTTTGCCTTGAGTATAAGAGGGCTTGAATACTTGTAGCATTGGTGAGGTTTTAGTTAAATCCCTGTGATAGAGGTAGGGCAGATGGTTTATGGATAAATGAAGTGGGAAAAGTGAGGAGGACAGCATATTATCAGTTTTCCAGCTTAATCCCATTAACTACACTTTTATCCTGTGTAGAGAGAAAGGCAGGCCATACATAGCTGAAGAGATGTTTTATGAGAAATTTAGAGAAACGGGAAAAACAGCACTGTTCAGGTTATAAACACAAGAGCTCCAGGATATCATTAGAAATACTCAGGACAATAACTAGCAAATGTAAGAGGATACTACAATGCTCAATATGAGACACCAGACAACTAGTGCACATGGAAGCACTCTGCAGATACCTGCTGGAGGTGAGACACAGCTAATCTCAGATCATGTCAGGGGATAGTGGATACTGGAAGAAGCAACATGGGAATGGATTTGGTTAGTATACTTGAAGTACAACATGAAGCTTTTAAGGACTACATGAAAGGGACTTTGCAAAGGGTCAAAGTTCCTGTGAAATTACTTTTGAGCAATGGTACCTAGAGTTTCAAATTATTGTTAATATGACCTCATTTGTAGATACAGGCTGTAAAAATTCACATTACATGATCACCTCATGCCCATTTTCCTTATGTATTCATTCTGCTAACTCTTAATTTTGAATCAATCAATCAAGACTCTTTGCCTAATCCTCTGTTGTGACTATTGAGGGCTATTGGAGGAGAAGGTGGAGGAGGCCTAATTTCCATGTTCAATAGCACTTGTTTGTCCTATCACTCTTTTCATTTCCTTATTATTCTCTGTTCTTTTCTTTTCCTTTTTTCTTCTTTTATTGTTGTTCAGTTACAGTTGTTACCATATTCCCCTGTTGCTCTCCTTTGGCCCACCCAACCCCTGCTCCCAAAGACAACCCCCACCCCATTGTCCTTGCCCATGGGTCCTTTACATGTTCCTTGACTTGACACTTCTTTACCCCATTATCACCCTCCCCCCTTCCCTCTGGTCACTGTCAGTTTGTTCTTTATTTCCATGTCTCTGGTTCTTTTTTGCCCATTTATTTCTTTTGTAGATTAGGTTCCACTTACAGGGGAGATCATATGGTCTTTGCCTTCCACTGTCTGGTTTATTTCACTTAGCATAATACTCTCCAGATCCATCCATGCTCACACAAAGGGTAGGAGCTCCTTCTTTCTGCTGCATAGTATTCCATTGTGCAAATGTACCACAGTTTTGGGATCCACTCATTTACTGATGGGCACTTAGTCTATTTGCAGAACTTGGCTAATGTAAGTAATGCTGCTATGAACATTGGGGTGCATAGGTTCTTCTGAATTGGTGTTTCAGGATTCTTAGGGTATACTCCCAGCAGTGGAATCACTGGATCAAAAGGCAGTTCCATTTTTAGTTTTCTGAGGAAATTCCATACTGTTTTCCACAGTGGCTGCACCAGTCTGCATTCCCACCAACAGTGTACTAGGGTTCCCTTTTCTCCACAACCTCACTAGCACTTGTTTGTTGATTTGTTAATGATGGCCATTCTCACTGATGTTAAGTGGTATCTCATTGTGGTTTTAATTTGCATCTCTCTGATGGTTAGTGATGCTGAGCATCCTTTTTTTTTGAAAAGGTGACTTTCTTTTCATTATATGCTCCTTAATATGTTTTGAATATTTTTACCATGTCCTTTTTTCAAAGATTTTATTTATTTATTTATTTTTAGAGAGAAACATCAATGTGCGGCTGCTGGGGGTCATGGCCTGCAACCCAGGCATGTACCCTGACTGGGAATTGAACCTGCCACACATTGGTTCGCAGCCCATGCTCAGTCCACTGAGCTACACCAGCCAGGGCTGAGCATCCTTTCATACATCTCTGGGACCTCTGTATATCCTTCTTGAAGAAGTGTCTGTTCAAGTCCTTTCCCCATTTTTTAAACTGGATTGTTAGTCTTCCTGGAGTGGAGTCATGTGAGTTCTTTATATACTTTGGAGATCAAACCCTTGTCTGAGGTATCATTTGTAAATATGTTTTCCCATATGGTTGGTTCGCTTTTTATTTTGCTGATGTTTTCTGTAGCCGTGCAGAAGCTTTTTAATTTGATGTAATCCCATTTGTTTATTCTTTCCTTTACATCCCTTGCTCTAGGGTACATATCGGTAAAAATGTTGCTGCATGGGATATCTGAAATTTTCCTGCCTATATTCACGTCTAGCACTTTTATGGTATTGCAACTTATATTTAAGTCTTTTATCTATTTGGAGTATATTCTGGTGTATGGTGTAAGTTGGTGGTCTAGTTTCACTTTTTTGCATGTACCTGCCCTGATCTCCCAACACCATTTATTGAAGAGGCTCTTTTTTACTCTATTTTATGCTCCTGACCCTTTGTCAATTACTAATTGACTATAGAGACTTGGGTTTTTTTCTGGGCTCTCTATTCTCTTCCATTGATCTATGTGTCTGTTCTTATGCCAGTACCAGACTGTTTTGATTACAGTGGCCTTGTAATATAGTTTGATACCAGGTATTGTGATCCCTCCTACTTTGTTTTTCTTTCTCAAAATTGCTGAGCCTATACAGAATTGTTTATTGGTCCATGTAAATTTCTGAAATGTTTGTTCTATAGCTATGAAATATGTCATGGTATTTTGATAGGAATTGCATTTAATCTATCAATTGCTTTGGGTAGTACGAACATTTTGATGATGTTAATTCTTCCAATCCGTGACATATGCTTCCATTTATTTGTGTCTACCCTATTTTTTTTCTTCAGTGTTCTGTAGTTCCCTCAGTATAGGTCTTTCACCTCTTTGGTTAGGTTTATTTGTAGGTACATTATTTTTCATATTACTATAGTAAACGGGATTTTTTTCCTAATTTCTGTTTCTGACATTTCATTGTTAGTGTAAAAAATGCCTTCTATTTCTGAATATTGACTTTGTATTCTGCTGCTTTGCCAAATTCACTTATTAGGTGGAGTAGTTTTATTGGTGGAGTCTGTAGGGTTTTTCTATGTACACTATCATGTCATCTGCAAACAATGACAGTTTTATGCCCTGCTTTCTAATTTGGATGCCTTTTAATTCTCTTTGTTGTCTGATTGCTGTGGCTAGGACTTCCAATACTATGTCGAAGAGAAGTGGTGAAAGAAGGCACCCTTGTCTTGTGCCTGATCTTAGGAAGAAAACTTTTAGTTTTTGCCCATTGAGTATGATGTTAGCTATAGATTTCTCATATATGACCTTTATTATGTTGATTCATGCTCCCTCTACACCCACTTTGCTGAGTGCTTTTATCATAAATGGGTGCTATACTTTATCAAGTGCTTTTCCAGCACCTATTTATATGACCATGTGATCTTTGTTTTTCATTTTGTTTATGTGATATATTATGTTTATTGATTTGTGAATATTGTACCATCCTTGCATCCCTAGGATGACTCTCACTTGATCATGGGGTATGTTCTTTTTTAATATATTGCTAGATCCAGATTGGCAATATTTTGTCAAGGATTTTAGCATCTATGTTCATCAGTGATATTGGCCCATAGTTTTCTTTCTTTGTCATGTCTTTATGTGGTTTTGGAATTAGGATGATGGTGACCTCATAAAATGAATTTGGGAGTCTTCCCTCCTCTTGGATTTTTTTGGAATAGTTTAAGCAGTATAGGGGTTAGCTCTTCCCTGAATGTGTTGTAAAATTCTCCTGGGAAGCTGTCCGGTCCAGGGCTTTTGTATGCTAGGAGTTTTTTGGTTACTGCTTCAATTTCACCAACTGTTCTTGGTCTGTTCAGGCTTTCTGCTTTTTTCTACTTCAGTTTTGGAAGATTGTATGTTTCTAGAAATTTGTCCACTTTGCCCAGGTTTTCAAATTTCTTGGCATATAGTTATTCACAGTAATTTCTTACAATCCTTTGTATTTCTGCAATGTCAGTTGTAATTTCTCCTCTTTTATTTCTGATTTTCTTTGTTTGGTTCCTCTATCTTTTCTTCTTAATGAGTCTGGTTAAAGGCTTGCCAATTATGTTTATCTTTTCAAAGAAGCAGCTCCTGGACTCATTGGGCTTTTGAATTATTCTTTTCATCTCTATGTCATATAATTCTTCTCTGATCTTGATTATTTCCTTCCTTCTAGTTGCTCTTGGCTTTGTTTATTTTGTTCTTCCAGTTCTTGTAGTTGTAGGGTTAGGTTGTTTATCTGAAATGTTTCCATCTTTTTCAGGCAGGCCTGTATTTCTATGAACTTCCCTCTCAGGACTGCCTTCATTGTGCCCAATATTGGCCCAATATTGTGCCCAGAATTGGGCTGTTTTGTGTTAATTTTCACTTGTTTCCAGAAACTTTTTGACTTCCTCCTTGATGTCATTGTTAACCCATTCATTGCTTAATATCATCTTATTCAGTCTCCATGAATGTGACTGTTTTTAAGTTTTTGTGTTTTTTTTTAGGTTGGTTTCCAGTTTCATGCCATTGTGATCCAAAAAAAAAATGCTTGATATGATTTCAATTTTCTTGAATTTGTTGAGGCTTGTTTTGTGTCCTATTGTGTGGTCTATCTTTGAGAATGTTCCATGTGCATTTGAAAAGAATGTGTATTTTACTTCTTTGGGGTGAAAGATTCTGTATATATCAGTTAAATCCATTTGATATAGGGTGTCATTCAGTGTCATAATATCCTTGTTGAATCTTTGTTCAGAAGATCTGTCCATTGTTGACAGTGGGGTGTTAAAGTTCCCTACTATAAGTATGTTGCTGTCTATCTTTCTTTAAGTCCTCCAAGATTTTCCTTATATATTTGGGTGCTCCTATCTTGGGTGCATATATGTTTACAATGTTTATATCTTTCTTTTTTAAATTCATTTTTAAAAAGATTTTGCTTATTTACTTTTAGAGAGGGGGAAGGGAGGGAAAAGTAGGGAAAGAAACATTGATATGTGAGAGCTACATTAATCTGTTGCTTCTCACCTGTCCCCAACTGGGAACCTGGCCCACAACCCAGGCATGTGCCCTCACTGGGAATTGAACTGGCAACATTTCGGTTCACAAACTGGCACTCTATCCACTGAGGCACACCAGCTGGGGTGTTTATGTCTTCTTGATGAATTCTTACCTTCAGTATTATGAAATGGACCTCTCTGTCTCTTTTTATGCCTTTGTTTGGAAATCTATTTTGTCTGATAGAAGTATTGCTATGCCAGCCTTTTTTTTTCTGTCTGTCTTGGAATATTTTTTTCTTACTCTTCATTTTCAGTCTGTGTAGGTCTTTTGTTCTGAGGTGGGTCTATTATAGGTAGCATATGTGTGGGTAATGTATTCTTATCCATTAAGCTATTCTGTGTCCTTTGACTGGGGCATTTAATCCATTTACATTTAAGGTTATTATTGATAGGTACTTATTCATTGCTATTTCCCCCCTTTGTGTGTGTGTTCTTCTGTCTCTCACTCATTCTGTTCATCTTCTTAAAGCAGTCCCTTTAGCATGTCTTGCAATGGTGGTTTGGTGGAGGTGTACTCTTTCAGCCTTCTTTTGTCTGGGAAACTTCTTATTTTGCTTTACATTTTAAATGAGAGCCTTGCTGGGTAAAGTAGTCTTGATTGCAGGCCTTTGCTTTTCATTACTTGGAACATTTCTTACCATTACCTTCTGGCTTGTAGTGTCTCTGTTGAGAAATCTGCTGCTAACCTTATTGGAGCTCCCTTGTATGTTACTATCTGTTTCTCCCTTGCTGACTTTGAGATTCTCTCTTTGTCTTTAAATTTTGCCATTTTAATTATGATGTGTCTTGGAGTGGGCCTCTTTGGGTTCATTTTGATTGGAATGCTCTGTGCTTCCTGGACTTGTGGGACTTTTTCTCTCATCAAATTAGGGAAGTTTCCTGTCATTACTTTTTCAAACAGGTTTTCTATCCCTTGTTCCTTTCCTTCCCCTTCTGGTATCCCTATTATCTGGATATTATTATGTTTCACATTGTCCTGCAGTTCCCTTAACCCCTCTTTGTTCTTCTTGAGCCTTTTCTCATTGATTTGATACTTTACTTCATCTAACCTGCTTTTAATTCCTTCTACTGTGTTCTTCATTTCAGATATTGTATTTTTCATTTCCTCCTGTCTCTTATTGATAGTTTCTATGTACTTTTTCATGCTGGTGTAGTTCATAGTAAGTTCCTTGAAGCTGTCCTGGAGTCATTTGAGGTTCTCACTGATCTCCTTGAGTATTCTTATAAACATTATTTTGAACTCAATGTCTGATAGTTAGGTTGTCTCCATTTTATTTAGCAGTCTTTCTGGAAATTCCTCCTTTCCTTTCGATTGGGGGTTGTTTCTTTATCCTTCCATTTTAGGTGACTCTTCCTGTTCATTTCTGCTTACTAGATTTATCTGCTTTGACTCCCTGTCTTTGTGGTGTGATCTTCTGTAGTAGGAGACCTGTGGGACTCAATGGTGCAATCTCTTTGACCACCTGCACTTGATATTCTTGCACTGCCCTTAATGACTTTTATGTGGTTGTAATTGGGTTTGGGTTGTTGGGTCATTCTTTGGTGGGTTCTTCCCTCTGACTGACTGACTGAAAGTCACTCTACCCTCCAAATCTTGCATGCTGTCATACAGGTTCTGCCAGAATAAAAACTAAACAGCTAAGAAAACAGACCAACACCCACAAAGATATCCCCTACCCACCATTAGACTATCAACAGCCAATGTGTCAGTATTAATAAAGGTGCAAAGAGATTAAGACTGCTATAAGAAAGGGAAAACAGATATGAGATGACTAACTGAAAGAACAGACATTTTGTGATGGTAGAGGGAGAGTCAATAATAAGAGTAGGGAATAGAGACAAAGCAAAGTGGAATATAAAATAAAATTTACTTCATAACTGAAAAAGGGAGGAAGGAAGGTGGAATGAAGTAAGAAAGGAGAAGTGTGTATCATTAGGTTAAAACCAAAATTTAAAGAAATAATATATATTTGTAAATACCTAGTGAGAGAAAAAACAGACAACCACAACAAAATATATAATTGCAGAAAAATCTGCACCACAGAGATATCAACAATCAATGAGCTAAGATTTATATAGGTGGAATGGGAATCATAGGGCACAAGGACAGAAAGAAGAGTTTAAGAGATGTCTAGAGGAAAGAGAAGTTATTTTGAGATGATAGAGGGAGAAGGAATATTAACAGTGTGGGATGAAAACCCAGCTAAGAGGAAAAAAATTAACATTTAAAATGAAAAAAGGGAAAGGCAAGAGGAAGGCAAGTGGAAATGAGAGATTTGAAATACAGAGATAGTCACTATCTAGAAATAAGATTGAGGAACTGTAACAACAACCACCTTATCCACTACCTATGAGCAAAGATTGAGAAGTGTAGAGAGAGAATAAGCATATAAGAACAGGTAAAGGAGTGTGAGATGACTAATGACAATCACAAATGGTTTTGAGAGGCTGGAGGAGGGAGCAATAGTAATAGTGCAGAATAGAAACAAGTCATAGCAAAAGAGAAAATAGAATTTAAAACAAGTATATGAAGTAGGTAGTGTGGAGTAAGAGAAGGGAAGAGCAATATATGAGATTTGAAATAAAGTATTATAAAACCTGGTGCCACATTATGCCCAGAGTTGAAGGATATGAAATGAACGTTAAACAGCTATGCAGGAGCAAAGATAGTGTCTTGTTGCACCTGTGTCTATTTTCTCTGCTCTGATGGGTTTAGTAAATCAGGGCTGAGGAGCTGTGTAGCATGTAGTGTCTAGTGAAGGGCCTTTTTCTTCTTTACCCTGAGGAAATGCATGCCACAGGAAACTCCTGGGCCTGACCTTGCTGCTCTGCGGAACCTGTAATCCCACAGGTGGGGGTTGGGTTCACTTGTCTGTGAAAGGCTCTGGCTGACAGTAGCAAATCTCAGGCACTCAGCTCCTACCTTGGAGACCAGCCTGCTAATCTCTCACAAAGGGTTTGGCCTGAATTCTCCACTTTGCTGTGCCCTCTGCTTGCGAGCCGTGTTGGGTTGGGTCCTCCCATTCCTTTAGTGTATTCAACGCCTCTGAGATTTTTGGTTAGCAATCTGCTGTGTGCCACTGGCATGCACAGGCCTGCACACCCAGGTCCCTACCAAGCCTCGAGTATGTTTCAGTGGCCCTTTTAAGAGTTTCTCTATGGCCCTTATGCTGTAGCACAGGTCCCTGGGGGTCCTGTTCTCCTTGTGCTCCCTCTCTCCAAAAATCACAGTCTTTCTTGGTCAAGGCTGGTCACCTCCTTACAGGGCCTCCAACAATTTTAGGTAAAGTTTCTCTCTGAATACTTCCCAGATGGCATTGGGAAGATCCCCTCAGCTCTACTATAGAACAAAGTGATGACGGCCTGCTGTCCCTGCTCCCTCTGAAAGTCTTCTCAGGCCTGCCTGTTCCCACCATGCTATTTATGGAGCCCACACCTCCAGGGCTTCTCTCGCTGCCCTGGTAGCTCATGGTTCCTGACCGGATCTACAGCCACCCTGACTCTGTGCAGCCAGCAGTGCCAGGCTGGGCAGCAGTGGCAGCCCATCTAGAAAGCCTGGGCCATCAGCCCCCACCCCGTGCACCCAGCAGGTATCAGTTCCTGTGTTCTCCCACACCTTCCCCATGCTGTCCTCCACATATCCTCTCTCTCACAGATGCTTTCATTCACTCTCCCCTCTTTGTTATCACTTCAAATCTGACCCATGTCTGAGAACAGAAGAACAGAGCTGCCAGCTACTCTGCCACCATCTTGGATCTGTCCTATCACTCAAATTAAACCACTTTTCAGGTTCCATGGTTCTTGGATAAAAGATTTGATCTTGCTATGCATCCACTATTTTGCCCTTATGTTTGTGAGTGACACAATATAGTGATAAAGAATAAGGATACCTTTTCTTCATCTGTTATATAATACTTATGGAATTCCTGACAAAACACAGGGGACAAGTGTGTCTTAGTGGGTGAGTGACAGGAAGTTGATCATATAGGCACAGAAGAATAAGTCTTTTATTTGTATGCAGTTTGGTCATTGTCTAGTCTGAGCCAGATTCAATTTAAGAGGAATTTGTTTTATGTTTTGTTTTATTTTATTCTTTGATAACTTGTTTTCACTGATTTTAATCCTTGTTTTTCAGGGAAAAAAAAGTTTTGCCTTATTGAACCTCAAATAAAACCCTTCACTTTTATATTTACAACAAACTAAATTGTAAAATTTAGTTTACAATATTTAAAGCTATATGAACCCCAGACTAGTGTTTTGCTGCTTCTGAAGTCTGCCCTGTTCCACTTCATCCAGCAAATAATTTTCCCTTGTTAGTATTGATCTTCAAAATAGCCCTATAGTATAGATAGGGTATGGATTATTATCTACATTGTATAAAGCATAAAGATGAGATTGATAGGGCTTCCAACTGGTCACAGGCAGATTTGCTCTTAAAATATATGACAAATTTCTTTTATTTTATGTTCTACCTTTTCATGTTTTTATGAACTTGGAATGTATCTTGAAATTTATATCTACCATAACATTTTTCCAGATAAGCTGTTATTAAATTAATGTTTTGTGTCATACTTCAATGGAGTAAATATATTCTGTCCAAAAGTTTTGTTTGGTATTAAGTAAAAATAAAAGGTATATTTTGTACTTTCACTAATAATTTTATTGAACAATATATTCACCATTTTGTTCCACTACCTTCTGCCATCCTTCAGTCAACTTCATAATTTCATCTTCCCAAAATTTTTTATCTTTTTGAGCAAAGAAATGTTCCAGGTGCTTTTTGCTGTCTTCCAGAGAATTGAAATTTTTTTCCATTAAGAGAATTTTGGAAAGACTGAAATAAATGGAAATTGCAGGTGCAATGTCTGGTGAATACAGCTGATGAACCAGAACTTCCCAGCCAAGCTGTAACAGTTTTTGCCTGGTCATCAAAGAAACATGCAGTCTTGTGTTATCCTGATGGAAGATTATGCATTTTCTGTTGACTAATTCTGGAAACATTTCACTGAATGCTGCTTTCAATTGGTCTAATTGGGAGCGGTACTTGTTGGAATTAATTCTTTTCAGTCCCACCATGTACACAATATCACCTTCTTTGGATGAAGACTGGCCTTTTGTGTGGTTGGTGGTGGTACATTTCACTTGCCCCTACAATCTCTTCTGTTCCACATTATTGTAAAGTATCCACTTTTCATCACTCATCACAATTTGTTTTAAAAACAGAATGTTATTGTTACATTAAAGTAGAGAATTTCATGCAGAAATATGGTCAAGAAAGTTTTTTCACTTACATTGGAACCCAAATATCAAAGCAATTAACATAACCAAGCTGGTTATGTTTTCAATGCTTAATTTGGATATTTTGAGTATGTAGGATGTCTCCCACATGGTATAATGTTGATTGTTTTCAATCAATGTCTCAATTTGATTGTTAACAACTTCAACTGCTCTGACTGTAGAGCACAGTCAAGTGAGGCATCTCCAGCACAAAACTTCTCAAAACACTTTTGATATGCTTGGTCAGTTACAGCACCTCCTCCATACACTGCACAAATCTTTTTGTATGTGTTTCAGTTGCATTTTTACCTTTCTTAAAAATAATAAATCATAATATGCCAAAATGTTGCTTATTTTCTTCCATCTTCAATAGTAAAATGGCTTCACAAAAATTCACCAATTTTGATTAAGTTTTTTTAAGTGCATGCTGATATGACAGCTGTCACACTACAGTGTAACAAAATTGTTTCAAGTGAAGTTAAAGACAACTAAATGCCACTAGAACCATTTTATGGGGAAAAAATGAACTAACTTTTTGGCCAACCCAATAAAACTCATTAGGTGACAGTGGGAAGAGGGAGTTGGTTTGACCTAAGCTTCTAGGTGTTGAAAATATGTAGTTCCTCAAGTTTCCTCAGAGCCAGTTCCACAAAGGAAATATTGACATGTATTATAAGAGCAAACAAGTGAGTCTTGAAAAGTGGTAAAATGTGTATTGAAGGAGAGTCAAGTAGAAGGGAAATGATAAGTGCAAAGACCACAGGAAGAAACCAGCAAGTACCAGAAATGGCAAAGGTCATCCATATGGAAGAGTGGCCAGAAAGAGTATTGATGTGGAGAAGAGAACACTTAAGAGAGAGGCTTGAAGACCTAATGAGAGATAATAATGTCATAGAAGTTAAAGCAAGAAAATTTTGTAGGAATCTGACATTTTTTGGTTTGTCTGACACCAGATGGTATGGAAGCTTATGTCAAAGTGGATAGTTGCCCAGATGAACCCCAACTACGGATGAAAAACAATAAAAAAGAGGAATATTATGATGATGAATTTTATGACTCTGACATGGATATTGTCAGGATTGATGATGACAACTCTCCTCCATTATTCCAAATCCGCTCAGCTGCCAAGAAGCATCCTAAAACTTGGGTTCACTATATTGCTGCTGAAGAGGAGGACTGGGACTATGCTCCCTCAGTCCCCACCTCCAATGACAAGTAAGTACTTTTTGACTCGATACTGTCTCTTCCCCATACTCAAAAGGTTCTTCCTATTTATTCAAAACAAGACATACTCAAACCACATTTAGGATAGGTGCAGGTATGGAATCAGATGTCCAGAGAATTAATGTTTTCAAACTAAAATAGCTAAGCATCAAGAATGCTTATGTTTTTCCCACTCTTTTCCTTGATTAAATCATATCAGCTGTATTAGAGTTGGATTTTAGCCACCTGTCATCTACTTTGAATTCTCCATTCCAACCTCTCATCTTTTTGTGTCTCACACAGAAGTTATAAAAGTTTATATTTGAATAATGGTCCTCAGCGGATTGGCAGGAAGTACAAAAAAGTCCGATTTATGGCATACACAGATGAAACATTTAAAACTCGTGAAGCTATTCAGTATGAATCAGGAATCCTAGGACCTTTACTTTATGGAGAAGTTGGAGACACACTGTTGGTAAGTTGAGGAAAAGATATAAGGTTGGGTAAGAAGAAAAAGTCTGGAAGGTTTTGAGTTTCTTAAAACATTGTAATTCAGCCTTATCTCTAATGGGCATCATCTTCAAAAAATTATGTGTTACACAAACAAATGTGGATTATAAATTTATTTTAAAATATGAGTATATACAATACAAATTTAATGACACCCTTTAAACCTGCCACACTTCCTTGAAATATTCATTGCCTAAACTTTGATACATATCCTTCTAAAACTTTTCCACCAATTACATAGTACAAGAATCAGCAAATTTGCCTCATTGTCTGTTTTTGGATAGCCTATTAATTTAGAAGGATTTTACATTCTTAAAGAGTTGTAAAAAAAGAATAATAATGAGAAGAATATGTGACATAGACTAGATATAGTTCACAAAGCCTAGAGCATTTACTATTCAGTCCTTTCCAGAAAATGTTTGTTGACCTTAATATAAGCTATTAAGAATGTTTATGCTGCAAAGAATAAAATATTCAATGAACAGTAGTTTTAAAAAAGGGGGTTCATTTTTCTACAATGAGTTTGGAGCTAAATAGTTGGTTATATCAATTCAACAGCTTAAGAATGTCAGAAAGGCCCTGACCAGTGTGGCTCAGTGGGTTGAGCATCATCCCACAAAACAAAAGTTCGCTGGTTTGATTCTGGTCAGGGCACAGGTATGGGTTGTGGGCCAGTCCCTGGTCAGAGCATGTGTGAGAGGCAGCCAATTGGTGTTTCTCTCCCTCCCTTCCTTTCTCTCTAAGAATAAATAAATAAAATCTTCAAAAAATAAAAAGAATGTTGCAAGGGATGCTGATTATTATACATAGAGTTTTCAGCAGAACACCATGCACTAGTTACCTATGCCAGAGGAGGACTCTACATGGAGGATAGCAAATATGATTGCTATGCTAGCCATCAGGAAAAAAAGTCCAGACACCTCTGTCCACTATATATTGGTATTAGAGTAGCCAATGTAGACACAACATAATCAAAGATTGGATGGAATAACACTTTTACTCATATACAGAAGAGACATATTAGAGCAAGATATCAGCTCCAATAGTGTGCATGAGTTCCCATGGCTAGCGGGTCTCACCTGGCAGCTAACACAGAGCAGTTTGCCTATGTGCACCCTTCTCCTACTGCAGCAGTAAGATCCCAACAACTACCTCTCCCCCTTTCTCCATGGAGTCTAAAATACTGAAAGTTGGGGGCATGCCTCAGGCCTATGAATACACATGCTTATGTAGAACAAAAGAAAATTCATTGAGACTGAAACAAAAAAAGATATACTCACATAAGGTGATAAGCCTGGAACAGGCTGTGTGGACTGTTTATTTCCTAATAAGCAAATGTTCCAGGCCCAAGGCCTAGTTTTATGTAGCTAAGAGAGGGCCAAAAGACTGTGCACATGAGACTGCCTTTCCCAACATGGAATTTTGTTAGATATTGTCAACATGCCTTTCAACAGTTCTGTGTCAATTTATACCTTCACTGAGACTATATGAGTGCCCCTTTCCCCACATCATTGCCAATAACATATTATAAACCTGCATAATATTTTCTAATCTGATAAGTAAAAGATTATATATTGTCTTCATTTGCATTTCCTTGGTTAGTAGTGAAATTGCCAAGTGTTTCATATTTGTTACCTATTTATATGACACCCTCCATAAGTTTCCTGCTTTTAAGTTTTGCCCAGTTTTCTATTAGAATGGACATCTTTGCTTATATATTTGTAAAAGGCTTTATGTATTATAGATATTGGCATACTATCTTTCAAGTGCTTTTCTTAATCTGTCACTTGTACTTTAAATCCTTTATGATGTATTTTGTCCTACAAAGATTTTTTATTTTTATATAGTCAATCTTTTTTCATATTTTACATCAGTGTTCACACTTGACGTTGGACAAATGTATAACATGTATCCATCATTACAGTATCAGACAGAGTGGTTTCACTGTCCTAAAAATCCTTTATGCTCTGTGTATTTATCTGTCCCTCTCCCCAGTCCCTAGTAACCACTAATCTGTTTACTGACTTCATGGTTTTGCCTTTCCCAGAAGGTCACATATTTAGAATCATACAGTATATAACCTTATCAGAATGGCTTTATAGCTTATTAATGGTTAGTGTTGAATAATATTTCATTGTTTGGATGCACAAAAGTTTATTTATTCTCCTACTGAAGGACATCTTGATTGCAACAAAGGCTAGTGAGTTTTGGAGCAAGGAAGACTTGCATTGATTGCTGGTAGAAATGTAAAATGGTATAGCCAATTTGAAAGACAACTCAGCAGTTTCTTACAAGCTAAATATACTGTTAACATATGATCCAGCTGTTTGATATTTATGCAGAGAAGTTGAAAATTTATGTCTACACAAAACCTGTGCAAAGATGTTAACAGCTTTATATATAGTCAATTTTTATCAATCTTTTTACTTATGTTTTCTGCCTAGGAATGTCTTCACCATGCCCAAGAGATTAAAAAATAGTCTACTATATTTTATTATTTTACTTTTATAGTTTTATTTTTACAATAAGCAATTTAATTGCTCTGGAAATTTCTTTTGGGTATAGTGCAAAGTGTCATATAAGGATCCCCCAAATGACAGCCAATTGGCCAATCAATTCTTTCTTTGCTAATTTAAAAATGCCTTCTTTATAAAACAATAAATTGCTAAAATTTGTTCTCTTTAAGTTATCTATTATCACACTATTTTAATGACAATAGCAACTTGTAATATGTCTTCATATTTGTAGGGCAAGTCTTCCATCATTTTACTTCTTCAAAATTTTAATGAGCTATTCTTATACATTTTTCTCCATAAATTGTATTTACTTTTGAATTACAGTAAGAGTAATTCAAACGGCAAAAAAAAGGGGTATACAATGAAAATCAAGTTATCCACCCTCTCAAACTTCCAATTCTGTAGTCTGACAAGCAATCATTGCTGTCAGTTTATATATTCTCACCCAGAAATAGTGTATACATATACAAGTGTATGTGTATATATTTTACACAAAACAGGAGCAGTATAGAAATTGTTCTGTACTTTGACTTTTAAAAATTTAACAGTATATTTTGGATATCATTTCACATAAAGATATATAGATCTACCTCATTGTTTGCTTTACGTAAGTTATGCTCTGGGCACCTTGCTGAATCCTATTGAGCTTTTTTTTTAATGTAAAAATTTGAGGATTATTCTTTACACTTTATGCAGAAATTTTCAAACATATCCAGAAGTAAACAGAATAGTGAAATAAACTACTTTGAACCCATCACTCAGCTCCAAAGTTATCAGCAAGTGGCTGATTTCATTTCACCTAAAAACCAGCTGAGCACCAGCCAAGATGAAGTCATAGGGAGACACACTATGCCTCCTCACACAACCAAAAGAAGGACAACAAATTTAAAAACTAAAAAAAAAAAAAAGAACTGACAGAAAATCAAACTGTATGAAAGTCTGACAACCAAGGAGCTAAAGAAGAAATATTCATCCAGACTGGTAGGAGGGGTGGAGATGGGCAGCTGGGTGGAGAAGACTCGCAGTAAGGCAGTGGCTGGTGGACAGAGCAGTCCACATTTGTCTGCAGATAAACCAGAATAAGCAACTGGGGCGTGAGACAGACCACACAATCCAGTGCAGGGAAATAAAGCCTCAAAACCTCTGACTGAAAAAACCTGTGAGGGTTGTGGCAGTGGGAGAAACTCCTACCCTCACAGAAGAGTTTGTTGAAGAGACGCACAGGGTCCTAGAATGTATACAAACCCACCCACCAGCAACTCAGCACCAGAAGGGCCCAATTTGCTTGTGGGTAGTGGAGGAAGTGACTGAAAACCAGCAGAGAGCAGAGCAACTGGCATTTTTCCTCTCAGACGCCTCCTCCACATACAGTTCCACAATGCAGCCAAGTGGGTTGCCCTGCCCTGGTGAAAACCTAAGGCTCCACCCCTTAGATGTAACAGATATGCTGAGACAAAAAAAAATATATATATGGCCCAAATGAAATAGAACAAAACTCCAGAAAAAATACAACTAAGCAAAGAAGAGATAGCCAACCTATCAGATGCACAGTTCAAAACACTAGTAATAAGGAAGCTCGCAGAAGTGGTTAAATATGGTTACAAATTAGAGGAAAAAATGAAGGCTATGAAAAGTGAAATAAAGGAAAATGTACAGGACACCAACAGTGACGGGAAGGACACCAGGACTCAAATCAATGGTTTGGATCAGAAGGAGGAAAGAAACAATTAACCAGAACAGAATGAAGAAATAAGAACTAAAAAAAAAAAAAAAAAGAGAGAGGAGAGGCTTAGGAACCTCCAGGACAGCTTTAAACATTCCAACATCTGAATCATAGGGGTGCCAGAAGGAGAAGAGGAAGAGCAAGAAATTGAAAACTTATTTGAAAACATAATGAAGGAGAACTTCCCCAATCTGGCAAAGGAAATAGACTTCCAGGAAGTCCAGGAAGTCCAGAGAGTCCCAAAGAAGTTGGACCCAAGGAAGCACACACCAAGGCACATCATAATTATATTGCCCAAGATGAAAGATAAGAAGGGAATCTTAAAAGCAGCAAGAGAAAAGGAGACAGTTACCTACAAAGGAGTTCCCACAAGACTATCAGATGATTTATCAAAAGAAATCTTGCAGGCAAGAAGGAGCTGGAAAGAAGTATTTGAAGTCATGAAAGGCAAGGACTTACATCCAAGATTACTCTATCCAGCAAAGCTTTCATTTAGAATGGAAAGGCAGATAAAGCACTTCCCAGATAAGGTCACATTAGAGGAGTTCATCATCACCCACCCCTATTACATGATATGTTAAAGGGACTTATCTAAGAAAAATAAGATACAAAAAAATATGAGCAGTAAAATGACAACAAACTCACAGCTATTAACAACTGAACAACAACAACAAAAAAAACCTAAGCAAACCACTAGAACAGGAACAGAATCACAGAAATGGAGATCACATGGAGGGTGGTTATCAGTGGGGAATTGGGACAGGGAGAGAGGGGGAAAAGGTACAGAGATTAAATAGCATAAATGGTAGGCAGAACATAGGGGGAGGTTAAGAATAGTATAGGAAATGTAGAAGCCAAAGAACTTATGTGTATGACCCATGGACTTGATCTAAAGGGCGGGGGGGGGGGAGGGTGGGAACCGGTGTGCAGGGTGGAGGGGAATAAACAGGGGGAAATTAGAAAACTGTAATAGCATAATCAATAAAATATATTTTAAAAAAACAATTAAGCATAACAGCCATCTATACAAAGTTCACACAACTCCAATAGAATATACATTCTTTTCAAGTGCACATGAAACATTTTCAAGGATAAACCATACATTACACCACAAAAAAACTCAAAAATTTTAAAGGAAACTAGAGTCTAATACCCCTTGTGAATATAGATTAAAAATTCTGTACAACACATTAGTAAACCAAATCTAGCAACACTTTTAAAAGATTATATACAATGACCAAGTGGGATTTATCCCAGGAATACAAGGGTGGTTAAACATATGAAAGTTAATGAAATATACCATAATTCAATAAAAGGCAAGCAGCACATGATCACATAATAAATAGGTGGATAAAGGGGCTTGACAAAATCCACTACCCATTCATGATAGAAACATTCTTAGAGAACTAGCAACAGGAGTCAAGGTCTTTAACTGATGAAGAATGTTGAAGAAAAATTTATGATATGATGAAAACTGAAAATTTTCCCTTTGAGATTGGGGACAAGCTAAGATATCTACTCTTATCACTTTTATTTAATACTGTATTAAAAGCCAATGAAATGAGCCAAAAAATAAAAGAAATTAGAGGCATTTGAATTGGACAGGAAGAAATAATACTGTCTTTATTTGCAGATAACATGATCTTTTATGTAGAAAGTCCTACTAAAAAGCTGTTAGAATAAACAAGTTTAACAAATTGTGATATACAACATCAATATTAAAAGTTGTTTTATTTCTATATATTTCTGTATATTCTTATCAATGAATACTCTGCAAATGAAATCAAGAAAACAATTTTATTTAATATAACATCAAAAAGAATAAAATAGAGGCTTCTCAAGATGGAGGCATAGGTAGACATGCTTAGCCTTCTCATGCAACCACAGAGAGAATTACAACTATTTCTCAAACAAATAACATGGAACAGAACAGAGAGCCCAAAAATAAACTCATGTCAGTATGGTCAATTACTATTTGACAAAGGGAGAAGAAGCATAAAGTGGAGCAAAAATAGCCTCTTCAACAAATAATGTTGGGAGAGCTGGACAGCTACATGCAAAAAATGAATCCCGGTCACCAACAAACACCATACACAAAAATAAATTCAAGGTGGATAAAAGACTTAAATATAAGTCATAACACCATAAAAGTCCTAGAGGAAAACATTGGCAGGAAAATCTTCAAACATTCCATGCAGCAACATCTTCACAGATATGTCCCCCAGAGCAAGGGACATAAAGGAAAGAATAAACAAATGGGACCTCTTCAAATTAAAAAGCTTCCACATGGCTAAAGAAAACAGCATTAAAATGAAAAGAGAGTCAACCATGTGGGAAAACATATTTCCCAATGACACCTCAGAGAAGGGCTTGATCTCCAAAATATACAAAGAACTCACATGACTCCACTGCAGAAAGACAAAAAACACAATTATAAAATGGGCAAAAGACTTGAACAGACACTTCTCCAAGGAGGACATACAGAGGGCCCAGAGACATCTGAAAAGATGCTCAGCATCACTAGCAATCAGAGAGATGCAAATTAAAACCACAATGAGATACCACCTCATACCAGTCAGAATGGCCATCATAAACAAATCAACAAGCAAGTGTTGGAGAGGATGCAGAGAAAAGGGAACCCTAGTGCACTGTTGGTGGGAATGCAGACTGGTGCAGCCACTGTGGAAAACAGTATGGAATTTTCTCAGAAAACTAAAAATGGAACTGCGTTTTGACCCAGCAATTCCACTGCTGGGATTATACCCTAAAAGCCCTGAAATACCAATCCAAAAGAACCTATGCACCACAATGTTTATAGCAGCACAATTTACAATAGCCAAGTGCTGGAAGCAACCTAAGTGCCCATCAGTAAATGAGTGGATCAAAAATCTATGTTATATTTACACAATGGAATATTATGCAACAGAAAGAAAGAAGGAGCTCCTACCATTGCAACAGCATGGGTGGAACTAGAGAGCATTATGCTAAGTGAAGTAAGCCATGCAGTAAAAGACAAATACCACATGATCTCACCTTTAACTGGAACATAATCAACAAAAGAAAAAAAGGAAACACAATATAACCAGAGTCATTGAAATCAAGAACAATCAAACAATAGCCAGAGGGGGTGGGGAGTGGGAAGAAGGGTTTTCAGGAACCACTATAAAGGACACATGGACAAAACCATGGGGGAGGGTGGAAGCAAGGGAGGGAGGTGGGTTTGGAGGGGGTAAGGAGGAGAAGTGGGGAGAAAATATGGACAACTGCAAATGAACAACAATAAAATAATTTAAATTAAAAATAAATAACAACCTGAACTGTCAGAAACTTGAACTATATGGAAGTCCAACAACCAAGGATTTAAAGAAGCCACATTCACCAAAACAAGTAGGAGGGATGAAGTCACAGAGATGGGCAGAGATGCAGAGAGACACAATGTGGTGTGGAGAGGTGGCACAAGCAGCAGAGGCAGTCCCACATTCACATGTGTTGGATAAAAATCAGGAGGGATACCTTGGAGTGAGTGATCCCAGTCCCAGGCCAGACTGCACAGCCCAGGGTTCCAGCACCAGGAAGATAAATCCCCATAAATTATGGCTGTAAAAACCAGTGGAGTTTGGTGAAGTGGAAGAAACTGTCAGATTTTCAGGAGAGTTTATTTAAGGGGCCCACACCAACATAGAACATACACAATCCCAAGCACTCTGTGATTCACCACCAGGGCAACATCTGGAAGGATGCCAGTCACATACAGGAAGTGGGCAAAGTGACTGGAAATGGGATGAGTGCCAGACAAATCTCCAGAAAACAGACAGTGGCACTGTCTCCACTCCAAGCCCTCCCCCTGCACACAGAGCCACAAAGCAGGTTGAACCACCATGGTGATTGCCTCAGGCTCCACCCCACACAATTACAGGTGCCTATTATAGGGCAGAAGTTCTACCTAATACACGGAAACAAACACAGGGAGGCTACCAAATTGAGGAGACAAAGATATATGGCCCAAATGAAAGAACAGAACAAACCCCCCCCAAAAGAACTACATGAAACAGAGATAGCCAACCTATCAGATGCAGAGTTCAAAACACTGGTGATCAGGATGCTCAAGAAACTCATTGAGTACAGCAAAAACATAAGGGAAGAAGTGGAGATTACACTAAGTGAAATAAAGAAAAATCTACAGGGACCAAAAGTGAAGAGGAGGAAGTTGAGAATCAAACTGATGATTTGAAACACAGAAAGAAAAAGGCATTCAATCAGAACAGCAGGAAAAAAAAAGTTTTACAAAAGTGAGGATAGGCTTAGGAACTTCTGGGACAACTTTAAATGTACCAACATCCAAATCATAGGGACGACAGAAGAGGAAGAACAAGAAATTGAAAACTTATTTGGAAAAATAATGAAAAAAAAAAACCTTCCCTAATTTGGCAAAGGAAATAGACATACAAGTCCAGGAAGCACAGAGAATCCTGAACAAGTTGGACCCAAAGAGGACTACACCAAGACATATCATAATTAAAATGCCAAAGTTTAGATAAAGGATCTTAAAAGTAGCAAGAGAAAAGCAGAGAGTTACCAAAAAGAAGTTCCCATTGTGCTTGAACAACAATAAAAAATAATAAAATAAAATAAAATAAAATAAATTTAAATATACTAAAAATTTTTTAAAAGACTACCAGCTGATTTCTCAAAAGAAACGGTGCAGACAAGAAGTATTCAAAATGATGAAAAGCAAGGACCTACAACCAAGATTATTTTATCCAGCAAGCTATCATTTAGAATGGAAGGGCAGATAAGGTGTTTCCCAGATAAGGTCAAGTTAAAGGAGCTCATCATTACCAAGCTCTTATTATATGAAATGTTAAAGGGACTCATCTAAGAAATAGAAGATAAAAAAGTATGAACAGTCCCTGGCTGGTGTGGCTCAATGGATTAAGTGCCGGCCTGGGAACCAAAGGGCCATTGGTTTGATTCCCAGTCAGGTCACATGCCTGGGTTGCAGTCTAGGTCCCCAGTAGGGGGCACGCAAGAAGCAACCACACTTATGTTTCTTTCCCTCTCTTTCTCTCTCCCTTCCCCTCTCTAAAAAATAAATAAATAAAATCTTTGAAAAAAAAGAAAAAAAACTATCAAAAGTAAAATGACAACAGACTCATAACTATCAACAACTGAACCTAAAAAACACACACACACACACACACAAAAACTAAGCAAACAACTAGAACAGAATAGAACCAGAGAAATGGAGATCACATGGAGGGTTTTCAGTGGGGAGAGGCAGGGGAAGAATTAGAGGGTAAAGGTACAGGGAATAAGAAGCATAATTGGTAGGCATAAAATAGACAGGGGGAAGTTAAGAATGGTATAGAAAACAGAGAAGCCAGAGAACTTACATGTACAACCCATGGACATGAACTAAGGTGGTGAGGGAATGCTGGAGGGTTGGAGGGTACAGAGTGGAGGGAGGATAAAGAGAAGAGAAAATTGGGAAAACTGTAATAGCATAATCAATAAAATATACTTAAAAAAGAAAATGAAATATAGTAATCTATATTAACACATAAAAGGGCAAAATATCATTTGTTAATCTCAATAGTTTCAGAAAAAGCATTTATCAAAATTCAACATCCATTCATAATAAAAAGTCATAAAAAATGGGGATTGCAGAAGATGTCTATCCTGATAAAGATCTGCAGAATACCTATATTCACCACCATACATAGTGGTGAAACTCGGAAATTCTTCTGTTTAAGATCAGGACAAGACACCATTTACAGGTAACACTAACTTTATTTAATATTTTACTAGAAATCCTAGCCAGTGTTCTTAGGAGAAAAATTGAGGGACAATGTCAAAAGAATAGAGAAGACAACTTAAAGAGCTTCTAATGTCTCAGCTGGAAGAATTTGAACATAAAATAAATAAAGTAGCATCAAATTATACCCCCAAGTATAAAATAAATATCCCTGAGTCTGTAGTGATATAAATAAATGATTGAATAAATAAATAGATAGGTAGTACAGACAAATCTTACATACAAAAGAATTCCAAAAAAATTATGTAGGTCTATTATCCATTGGGGTTAATTTTTATGAGTGATGTAAGGTCTATAACTAGATTATTTTTTTGCATGTGGATGTTTTGTTATTCCAGAGCCATTTGTTTAAAAAGACTATTTTTGCTTTAATTTCTTTTTTAATTTTTTGAATATATTTTTTTAGGTGTACAGCATAGTGGTTACACAATCATATGCTTTACAAAGTGTTCTCCCTGATGACTTTAGTACCCATGTGGCACTATATAGTTATGGCAATATTATTGCCTATATTCCCTATGCTGTACTTTACTTCCCTGTGACTATTTTGTAACTTACTTCCTTCACCATTTCGACCCATTCTCACACTCTTTTCTATTTTTTCTTGTCTTTTTTCCTTTTTAAATTTTTTTTTCAATTATAGTTTACAGTCAATATTTTTTAAAGATTTTATTTATTTATTTTTAGAGAAAGGTGAGGAGAAGGAGAGGGAGAGAAACATCAATGTGTGGTTGCCTCTTGTGTGCCTCCATCTGGGGACCTGGCCCACAACCCAGGCATGTGCCCTGACAGGGATACAAACTGACAACACTTTGGTTTGCAGGCCAGTGCTCAATCCACTGATCCACACCAGCCAAGGCCACAGCCAATATAATTTTTATTAGTTTCAAGTGTTCAGTATATACTTTACAAAATGTTCCCCCTGATATTTGCAGTACTCAACGGGCACCATACGTAATTATTACTTCTTTTTATTGTTTTTACTTCTTCATCAAAAGTCAGTTGACTACATATGTGTGTCTATTTCTGGGCTTTCTGTTCTGTTCCAATAGGAAATTTTTTCAGTGGAAGATGCTACAGCCTTATTGTGTACTAATACAGAAGAAGAGATGTTGGCATTAGACAGGAGCTGATTTTAACAGGAGGGAATATGGCCTGGGTAGAGGTGGGTAGATTTGATGGTAGGAAGAAGAAGAATGTCTATTCTAAATGATTCTCTTCTCAGTGAAAAAAGAAACAACTGAGAGTGAGAATCAGGAAGCAAATAGTCAACTAAGTAGGTGAGAAGGTGAACTTCTAGGAAAACATAATAGGATGGCTAGGTAGGTTCAGTGCCCATTTGAGATTTATGATCATTATTTTTTTATTATTGACACTATTATAGATGTCCCCTTTTGCCCCACTCCACCCACCCCACCCCCTGAACTTCACCACATTGTTCTCTGCCCATGAGCTGTGTATATAATGCAGAAGGTAGTTGCAGAGCTGTGTGATGTTTCTTCTACACCATTGTTCTGCTTAGGTGTAGGTAAGAAATAGGCTGTTTACTGGGTTTTACCAAATGAGTGGGTTTTACCAAATGAGTGGGTTTTAAGACAAGAATGCAAGTGGAAGTTGGTTTTTAATCCTTATATCTAGAGTCTGGGATCATGTCCTCAGGGTTTTCAACTGCTGTGTCTGTGTTATTGCTTTCCCCCCTTCCTCTCTTTTAAACCTCATGCAATCAGATGATGGTGACTGCCACCCTTGCTTAATGCTGTAATCAACGGTTCTTCTGGTCATGCTTGCTCATTCAATGAATATTTTATTACCTGAATCATTGTTTCCCTCTCCACTGTTGGGGAATTCAGTGCCCAATGGTAGAAAAGGCTGAGGGGAAGCAGTGTCCTCAGCAGGTATTCAAATTTCAATTAGTGTGTGAAGGTGCAAGAAATACTTCCTGAAGAAATTGAAATCATTTATTACATTTTAATATTTAAGTTGACTCTTACTTTTTCCTATTTTGTAGAGCTAAACATTAAACTTCCTGAAAAAAAGGGGGAAAAAAAGGAAAGGGGCCTTTACTGAGAAACCTAAGTAGCAGTCTGAGCAATCTTATGAAAAGAATAAATAATGTGAGCTTTGTCTATACTCAAACCCCTGTAATGTGGATGCAAAGAAGCTTTTGTGTTATTTTAATTGTGTTCTCAATGAGTACATTTTATTTTGTGATTTATACTTCAAAAAGGTTGATTTTAAAATTTCTGTATTCTGACACAAATATTCTAGGAGCTAGGGGAACATGCTACTAACATCAGTAGGAGCCTAAGACTAAACGAAGTTCTTTTTTTATGTGTATTTTATACTTTACTCTTATTTAAAACTTACTCTTATTAAGAGCACAGTTCAAAAAAAAAAAGCCCAAAAGCTTCTTTACATCCACATTACAGGGGTTTGAATATAGATAAAGCTCACTTTATTTATTCTTTTCACAAGATTGCTCAGACTGCTACTTAGGTTTCTCAATAAAGGCCCCTTTCCTTTCCTTTCCTTTCCTTTCCTTTCCTTTCCTTTCCTTTCCTTTCCTTTCCTTTCCTTTCCTTTCCTTTCCTTTCCTTTCCTTTCCTTTCCTTTCCTTTCTTTTTTTTCTTTTCCACATTTTTAAATTGTTGTACTTGAACAATAAGAAGCTTTGTTTTCTGGGGCTAGGCTACACTTTTCTCCTTGATCCTAGTTGTTAATACTTTAACCTAGTTGTTAAGACTTGATCTTTTTTTTAATTACTTTACTGTTGTTCAATTACAGTTGTCTGCATTTTCCCCCCACCACTCCCCTGCACCCCAGCCAAACCCACTTCCCTCCCTTGCTTCCACCCTCTCCCTTGGTTTTGTCCATGTGAAGGGGGAAGGATTTTCAGGAACTACTATAAAGGATACATGAACAAGACTTGATCTTATAGTTCATTTATACTTTCAGATTATATTTAAGAATCAAGCAAGCCGACCATATAACATCTTCCCTCATGGAATCACTGATGTCAGTCCTTTGCACTCAGGGAGATTGCCAAAAGGTAAGTCTTACCTCAATTTTATACTTCTTACTTACCTGTAGGTACAGATGAAGTCACAGTCTCAATAATAACTAAAATTATGCTGGCCCTTTCCCTGAGTAATGTACCATATAGGCACATTTATCACCCACCATCCTTTATACTATAATTTCCAGTTGTATTACATCTATGTGATTTATAGTACCCACAATAAAATGCTATGTTTTTTGCTTTAAAGTTAAACATACATATGTAGCTTCAGAAAATTATGAGGAAAAGCATTCCTTGATATTTATCCAGCTATTTACCATTGTCAATGCATTTTATGCCTTCCTGGAGATCCAGATTTCTCTCTGGCATCACTTCCATTCAGATCATTTCCCTTCAGCCTAAAGAATTCTCTTTAACATTCCTTACAGTGCAAGTATGCTAGAGATTAATTCTCTTAATTTTATTTTATTTCAAAAAAATGTATTTTTATCTTCACATTTGAAGGATAATTTCACTGGACATAGAATTCTGGATGGAGAGGATTTTTTTTCTTTTTAGCACTTTCAAAATATTATTTTACTGGCCTATTCTAGCTATGTCTACATTCCATAGATTCCCCTATATGTCATTTTTCTCTGGCTGTGATTTTCTTTATATTTATTCTACTTGAGGTTCACTGATATTCTTGGATCTATAACTTAATGTTTTTCACAAAATTTGGAAAAATTGTGGTCATTATTTCTTCAAATATTTTTTTGCTCTGTCGTCTGTCTCCTTTCCTGGGCCTCCATTTACATGTATTCTTGATCTTTTGGGATTGTCCCATATGCCTTAATGTTTGATCATATTTTTTCTTTCTCCCTCTCTTCTGTAGATTACATAATTTCTATTCATACATCTTCAAGTTCACTGAACTCAAACTGGAATTTCTGAGTCACAGTATTTGTATTTTTACTTTTAAAGGATAGTCAGACCTATGTTCCCAAATAAAGTAATAATTTGTACTTCTGCCAGTCATGTATTAAAATATAATTTTCCATATCCTTGATAGCTAGACAATAATACTTTTTGAAATACTGCCAATCTGGTAGGTGAAAAGTGGTGTCTCATTGCTGCTTTAATTTGAATTCTTTTTAAAATGTTATTTATTTATTTTTAGAGAGGGGAAGGGAGGGAGAAAGAGAGGGAGAGAAACATCAATGTGTGCTTGCCTCTCAAGCACCCCGTACTGGGGACTTGGCCCACAACCCAGGCATGTGCCCTGACTGGGAATCGAACTGGCAACCCTTTGGTTCCCAGGCTGGTACTCAGTCCACTGAGCCACACCAGCCAGGGCCCTAATTTGAATTCTTTAATTTCTTGTAGAGTTGACCATCTTTTCACATATTTATTGGCCATTTAGGTTTCCTCTACTATGAATTGCCTATTTATTTCTCCTTTGATTATTTTTTCTGCTGGGTCATTTGCCTTTATGTATGTATATATGTATCTATCATCTATCATTTATCTTCTTAGTTTATTTAATTATACACATTATTTTTTCCTGGTAAATGTATATAAGGTCATAATTTTTCTCTGAAAACAGTTTTTTACTATATTCCATGCTTTTGATAGTTAGTACTCTCTTTACCTTTCATTTCAGAATAGTTCACAACTTTTTTTATTCATTATGTTGTTTGTTGTTTAAAGATTCATGATACATCTGTGTCATGGATTTCAGCCTTTATCAATTACAATACCTTTCTTGGAGAGCAGACCCAAATAAACAAAATCAGAAATGAAGAAGGAGAGATTACAACTGAAACCACAGAAATACAAAGAATTTTAAGAAATTACTATGAACAACTATATGACAAGAAATTCAAAAACGAGGGTGAAATGGACAAATTTCTAGAAAAAAAAACTCCCAAAACTGAATGAAGAAGAAGCAGAAAGCCTGAACAGACTGATAACAGCTGATGAAATCAAAGCAGTCATCAAAAAACTTCTGGCACACAAAAGCCCTGGACCAGATGGTTTCATGGGACAATTTTACAAAACTTTAAAGGAAGAGCTAACCCCTGTCCTTCTCGGACTATTCCAAAAAATCCAAGAAGGAAGACTCCCACACTCTTTTTACAAAGCCAGCATTATCCTAATTTCAAAACCAGTTAAAGACACAACAAAGAAAGAAAACTACAGGCCAATATTGCTGATGAACATAGACACTAAAATACTCAACAAAATATTGGCAAACTGCATCCAGCAATACATTAAAAAGATCATACACCATGACCAAGTGGGATTCATCCCAGGGATGCAAGGATGATACAACATTCACAAATCAATAAATGTAATACATCACATAAACAAAAGGAAAGAAAAATCACATGATCATATCAATATATGCAGAAAGCAAATTTAATAAGGCACAGCACACACTTAGGATAAAAACTATCAGCAAAGTGGGAGTAGAGGGAGCATATTTCAACAGAGTAAAGGCCATATATGAGAAACCTACAGCCAACATCATACTCAATAGGCAAAAGCTGAAAGCTTTCCAACTAAGATCAGGTAATAAGACAAGGATGTCTGCTTTCAACACTTCTATTCTACATAGTATTGGAAGTCTTAGCCACAGTGATCAGACAAGAAAGAGAAATAGAAAGCATCCAAATTGGAAAGTAGGAAATAAAACTGTCACTGTTTGCAGATGACTTGATAGTTTACATAGAAAACCCTATAGACACCACCAAAAAACTACTCAACCTAATAAGCAAATTTGGCAAAACATCAGGATTCAAAGTCAATATTCAAAAATCAAAGGAATTTTTATTTTTTCAATTTTTAAATTTTTAATTTTTTAAATAATATATTTATTTTTAGAGAGGGGGAATGGAAAGGAGAAAGAGAGGGAGAGAAACATCAATGTATGGTTTCCTCTCATGCACCCCATCTGGGGTCATGGCCCACAACCCAGGCATGTGTCTTAACTGGGAATTAAACTTGTGACCTTTTGGTTCACATGCCCATGCTCAATCTACTGAGCTATACCAGCCAGGGCAAAGACATTTTTATATAACAACAAAATAAGATCAAATCAGAAATCAGGAAAAAAATTCCATTTGATATACCAACAAGAAAAATAAACTACCTAGGAATAAACCTAACCAAGGAGGTGAGAGACCTGTGCTCAGAATACTATGTAACACTGAAGAAAAAAATAAGGAAGACACAAATAAATGGAAGAATATACCATGTTAATGGATTGGAAGATTAACATCATCAAAATGTCTATATTACCCAAAACAATTTATAGATTCAGTGCAATTGCTATTAAAATACCAATGACATATTTCACAGATATAGAACAAACATTCCAAAAATATACATGGAACCATAAATGACCCCAAAAAGCCATGGCAATTTTGAGAAAGAAGAACAAAATAGGAGGGATCACAATACCTGATATCAAACTGTATTACAAGGCCACTGTAATCAAAAACAGCCTGGTACTGGCATAAGAACAAACACATAGACCAATGAAACAGAATAGACAGCTCAGAAATAAACCCAAGTCTCTATGGTCAATTAATATTCAACAAAGCGGGTAGAATCATAAAATGGAGTAAAGATAGCCTCTTCAACAAATGATGTTGGGAGATCTGGACAGCTACATGCAAAAGAAATGAAACTTGATCACCAACTTACACCATACACAAAAATAAACTCAAAGTAGATAAAAGAGTTAAATATAAGTTGTGACACATAGAAGTCCTAAAGAAGAATGTAGGTAGGAAAATCTCAGATATCCCATGCAGCAATATTTTCACCAATATGTCCCCTAGAGGAAGGGACATAAATAAAAGAATAAACAAATGGAATCTCATCAAAATAAAATGCTTCTGCATGGCTAAAGAAAACAACACTAAAATGAAAAGAGAACCAACCATATGGGAAAACATATTTGCAAATGAGACCTCAGACAAGGGTTTGATCTCCAAAATATATTAAGAACTCATACAACTCCCCTCCAGGAAGACAAACAACCCAATTAAAAAATGGGGAAAGGACTTGAACAGACAATTCTCCAAGGAGGACATACAGAGGGCCCAGAGACATCTGAAAAGATGCTCAGCATCACTAGCAATCAGAGAGATGCAAATTAAAACCACAATGAGATACCACTTCACACCAGTGGTACTGGCCATCATAAATAAATCAACAAACAACAAGTGTTGGAGAGGCTGTGGAGAAAAGGGAAACTTAGTGCACTGTTGGTGGGAATGCAGACTGGTGCAGCCACTGTGGAAAACAGTATGGAATTTCCTCATAAAACTAAAAATGGAACTGCGTTTTGACCCAGCAATTCCACTGCTGGGATTATACCCGAAGAAGCCTGAAACATGAATTCAAAAGAACCTTTGCACCTCAATGTTCATAGCAACACAATTTACAATAGCCAATTGCTGGAGGCAACATAGGTGCCTATCAGTAAATGAGTGAATCAAAAATCTGTTATATTTACACAATGGAATATTATGCAACAGAGAGAAAGAAGGAGCTCCTACAATTGCGACAGCATCGATGGAACTGGAGAGCATTATGCTAAGTGAAATAAGCCAGGTGGTGATAGACAAATACCATATGATCTCACCTATAAGTGGAAACTAGTCAACAAAACAAATAAGCAAGCAAAATACAGCCAGAGACATTGAAATGAGTAACAAACTGACAGTGGCCAAAGAGGTTGGGGGGAGAGGGATGATGGGGGATAATAGATAGGGGTGGGGACATCAAGGAGCATGTATGCAGGACACAGACAAAGCTAAGGGGTATGGGTTTGAGAGGGGGAGGCAGTGATAGGTGTGTTAGAGCGGCCTGGTGGGATGAAAATGGAGACAACTGTACTTGAACAACTATAAAAATATTAAAAATACATAAATAAAAAAATAAATAAAATTTTAAAAATATGTCTTTCTTGGTTCTGTTTTATGTTCCTTAACTTGAATTCTATTTTTCTAATTTTAGTATTGACATGCATCCTTACCTAGTTTATCTTTTCTATTCTATTATTTCTCTATATTTTTATTAATTTATGTTAGAGCTGGTCCATGTAAAGAGCATACAAGAGTGGGAAAAAGTAGTTTTACAGTTGTAATACAAATAAATAATACAAGAATTAATAAATAATAATACAAGAATAGACTCTATTTCACTTTTTCACAACTGTAAACCTACTTTTGCCAACCCCAGTATATCTGAGTTTTGTTTTTATACCCAATCTCCATCTTTTAATAGGGGGTTTTAGCCCTATTTAACACATTTGTGTTACTACTGATATGTTTGTATCTATTACAGTAATTTTGTATTTTATTTACAATTATTTCATCATTTTATTTCTTTTGTAAGTTTTATTTGTTATATTTTTTTCTTTTAGTTAATTGGCTGTTATACGTATTCTTTACTTTGGGGTGAATATTTACTTTATCAAAATAATAGAATGACTTCTGGCCAAGATGGAAGCATAGGTAAACATGGTACTCACCTCCTCCCACAACCTTGTCAAAATTACAACTAAACTACAGAACACCATCATTCATAACTGCTTGAAATCTGGCTAAATGGACATCCCACAACTAGGGAATTAAAGGATAACCCCATCAAGACTGGCAGGGGAGAAAAGAGACTTGGATAATCTGGTCCCACACCCATGCGTGGCAGATAAAAATCTGGAGGGATAGTTCAGCTGTGGAGGTCCTCTCTGAGGAGGAGTCCTAGCACCACACCAAGCCCCTCAGCCCAGGTTTCCACTGCCAGAAAGAGAAGTTCACATAATTTATGCCTGTAAAAATCAGATGAGATTAAGGCTTAGGGAGACCACAGGGTTGCTGGAATCTCAGGCAGTTTCTCTTAAAGGGCCAATACACAGAATTACTCAGACTCACTCCTTCTGAGCTCCAGCGCAGGAGCAGCAGCTCAAAAGACACCAGAGACATATATGAAGGAATTGAATTGTCTGGCATCAGGGCATGAGCTGGGCAGGGGCAGTTTCTCTATGACAGAAGTGTTGGCAGAGGCCATTGTTCCTTTGATGAGTTCTCCCCCAACAGAGCCATTAGACGGCAGACCAGCATCATATCTGAGACTCCATCATCCTGGCTCACACTGTTTGCCCCACCCTAGTGATTCCCTAAGACTCTGCTCCACCCAACATTTAGGCCCACTCAAGCCATTTCCAGTGGCTTTTCCATATGAATAGCCTGCCTTGGCTCATGCTTCAGATTTTCCTAAAATCTCTCAAATAATGAGTATCTGGCCTTGGTGTGCCCCATACCTGTCACTAAGTAGCTCCAGGCCAAGCACTAGCAGCAGCTGGACTTGGTTCACAGCTTGGCCTCACCTGGGCACCTCTGAGCCCAGCACAAGTAGTAGCCATCTGCAGATCACTTTGTAGCTAATGCTAGGTGGTTCTGGACAGAACACAGGCTGTGGCTGGCCTTGACCTGCACCTAGTGGGAGGCCCCAGAGCCAGCGTACCCAGTAGACAGCTTCAAACCACATTGACACACCACTCAACAACCTCCACAAGTGACGCATTCAAGGGGACAACTCATGGGCATTAAAGCCCAGCAGAAATAAGTCTTGCCCTGTGGGGTGGGCCCCTGCACCGCTGATACTCCATGGTGGTTGGAGGTTGGTGGTTACAGCCATTCCTTCCTGCTTATCAGCCTGAGAAGTAATCTACCCCCCACCAAATGACATGCCAACAGAAATCAAGGCTCAACTACAAGAGGAGGTTGTATAAAGCTTACAGAAATGGTGTGTCTTGAGGGCCCAGCTTGGATGACCAAGTAGGCTGTGCTATTGGACCTCACAGAAACACCTACTACATTAAGCTATTCTACCAAGTCTGGGAGATGTAGCAACTCTACCTAATACATAGAAAAAAAAAAAACACCGAGAAACTGCAATATGGGGAGACAAAGAAACACGTACCAAATGAAAGAACAAAACTCCAGAAAAAGAAAAAAAAATGGAAACAAGCAATCTACTAGATGCCAGAGTTCAAAACACTGGTTATAATGATGCTCAATGAACTTAGTAAGAAACTAAACAGCATTTAAAAAAAGACCAATCAGAAATGTAGGATACACTAACTGAAATGAAGAATAATTTACAGAGAATCAACAGTAGAGTAGATGAAGCTGGAAATGAATTAGTGATTTGGAATATAAGGAAGCAAAAAACACCCAATCAGAATAGCAAAAAGGAAAAACAATCCAAAAAATGTGAGGATAGTGTAAGGAGCCTCTGAGACAACTTCAAGTATTCCAACATTCACGTCATGGGGGTGCCAGTAAGAAAAGAGAGAGATCAAGAAATTAAAAACCTATTTGAAAAAATAATGATAGAAAACTTTCCTAACTTAGTGAAGGAAAAACACAAGTCCAGGAAGTGCAGAGTCTCAAACAAGATGAACTCAAAGAGGCCTATCCCGAGACACATCATAATCAAAATGCCCAAAGTTAAAGACAGCCAGAATCTTAAAAGCAGCAAAACAAAAGCAGTTAGTTATGTACAAGGGAGTTCCCATAAGACTGTCAGTGGATTTGTCAACAGAAACATTGCAGGCTGGAAGGGATTGACAAGAAATACTCAAAGTAATAAAAAACCAGGACATACAACCAAGGTTACTTTACCCAGCAAAGCTATCATTTAGAATTGAAGGACAAATAAGGAGCATCCCAGACAAGAAAAAGCTAAAGGAGTTCATCACCACCAAACCAGTATTATATGAATTGTTAATGGGTCTTCTTTAAAAAGAAAGATAAAATATGAACAATAAAATGGCAAAAATACATACCTATCAACAATTGAATCTAAAAAACAAATGAATAGCAGAACAGAAACAAACACATTGATACAGAGAACATTTTGATGGTTCCCATATAGGAGGAGGGTTGGAGGGATAGGTGAAAAAGAAGAAATTAAGAAGTACAATTGGTTGTTACAGAATAGCCAAAGGGATACAAATTATAGCATAGGGAATATAGTTAACAATATTCTAATAAGTATGTATGGTATGAGATTTATCAAGATGATCACTCAGTAAGTTATGTAATGTCTAGTCACTGGAGTATACACCTGAAACTAATATAATAATGTATGTCAACTGTAATTGAAAAATTAAAAATTATTTTTAAAATATTTAAAACTACAGAAAGGCTGTAAATCTCACTCCCTAGAGGCCTTAATTTTTCAGTATTTCTGCATTATATTTTTGGTGGGCATCTCTAAAAAATTACTTATATGCTAATGTTTTGTTTTTCAACTTTACACATTATATATTTATTTTATTTTGTGTTAAATGAGGATTTAGCATTGTGCTTCTTTCCATTCCAGTTCCTTTCAACTTTTGTCAGTGTTTTTAGTTCCTCAAATGGCCATCATTAATGGCCATCATTTAGAAATATACTAAACACCCACTTTTATATTTTCATGATTGAATAACTCTTGGCTCTATAATTTGTAAGTTAAGGGTATTAACAACAGTGCCCTTTCCCTGACTCTAATTATTCCATTTCGCAACAGCTGCCAGCCATACCTTTACTTTTATTAAACTAAAATTGATAACACTCACTTACTTTTGTACTGTATTGGTAAATAACTCCCTCCTTTGTCTATATATTTATTCTAAACTTTAACAATTAAAAAAACAGCATTTATGGCCCTGGCTGGCATAGCTCAGTAGATTGAGCACGGGCTGTGAACCAAAGCATCGCAGATTCGATTCCCAGTCAGAGCACATGCCTGGGTTACAGGCCACAGCCCCCAGCAACCGCACATTGATGTTTCTCTCGCTCTCTCCCTCCCTTCCCTCTCTAAAAATAAGCAAATAAAATCTTTAAAAAAACAGCATTTATATTATTTTAGTATGTGTTTCTTATTCTAAGTTTATGAATTTGATACAGAACTATGTGATATGCTGTGATTATTCTTTTGTCTAAAGTTCCAATGAGTTTACTACTAAGGTAATATGTATTGTCCTTCCTTATTTTCTATGGGTAGTTCAAAACCATGTTACATTTTAGTTTGCTTTATATTAGGGCCATGCTGATGTCATAATTTTTGTGTTTGTATTCCTGAAGAAAGATTTTCTTTTCTTTTATTAGAAGAAATGTATACCTCTTCACCATATCCCTTAGGTCTTCCAGCTTCTTAGGCATTGTATTTATTTCTTTTTTAGGTATATTTTACTGATTATGCCATTACAGTTGTCCAATTTTCTTCCCCCCTTTATCTCCCTCCACCCTACGTCCACCTCCCTCTAGCATTTCCCCCACCTTAGTTCATGTTCATGGATTGTACATATAAGCTCTTTGGCTTCTCCATTTCCTATACTGTTCTTAACTTCCTCCTGTCTATTTTGTACCTACAAATTATGCTTCTTATTCCCTGTACCTTTTCCTCCATTCTCACCCCTCCCCTCTACCCACTGATAACCCTCCATGGGATCTCCAATTCTGTGATTCTGTTCCTGTTCTTGTTGTTTGCTTAGTTTTTATTGTTTTTTTTATTCCGTGTTGATAGCAGTGAGTTTGTTGTCATTTCACTGTTCATATTTTTTATCTTCTTTTTCTCACATAAGTCCCTTTAACATTTCATATAATAAGGGCATGGTGATGATGAACTCCTTTAACTTGACCTTATCTGGGAAGCACTTTATCTGCCCTCCCATTCCAAATAATAGCTTTGCTAGGTAGGATAATCTTGGATGTAGGTCCTTGCCTTTCATGACTTGAAATACTTCTTTCCAGCCCCTTCTTGCCTGCAAGGATTCTTTTCAGAAATCAGCTGACAGTCTTATGGGAAATCTTTTGTATATAACTAACTGCTTTTCTCTTGCTGCTTTTAAGATTCTCTCTTGGTCTTTAACCTTTGGCATTTTAATTAGAATGTGTCTACAAACAGTCTCTTTATTAAACCTCTTAAAATTATCCAGTTCAAAAGAGGTATATACTTTCTGTGGGACCCTGATTAATAAATTATATCATAAAAATATTTAAAGGTGGGGGCAAGAGATGAGGATTTGGAAGTTATCTGTGAGTTTCCATTTTTGGAAACCAACTTTAATGGCCATAACATTGTCTCAGATGGCATAATGTCATTCCACCAGGATTCATTGCCAGGAATGGAAGAAGCGTGACTATTTGATGGTTCCTAACTCTGACATAATTCTAATGGCTCAACTGGTGGTACTTGCCTCCACAGTGATGACAATTGAGATTAAGAGTGAACCTTGTAGCAATGGGTGTTTCAATAGTCTTGATTCCAATGGAATACTTTAAGATGTTCTTTTCCTTTAAAAAAATTTTTGGGTTCACAGATGGGAAGGGGGTATAGTGGAATGGGTGAAAAGGTGAGGGGATTAAGAAGTACAAATTGTAGTTACAGAATAGCCATGGGGATGTAAAGTACAGTACAGGAAATGGAGTAGCCAAAGAACCTATATGCATGACCCATGGACATGAACAAAGGTGTCGAGATTTCCTGAGGGAGTAGGGAGTGCTAAGTGGAGGGAGGGCAAAGAGAGAAAATTGGGACAATTGTAATAGCATAATCAATAGAATACAATTTAAAAAAATAAAAAGAGAGAATACTCAAACAGCAAGATCTATTAAGCAAAAGTCTATTGACCCTTTCCTCTAATACCTGTCCACTCTCACTCTCAACTAGTAGAAGAAGAAAGGGAACAGGCTGAGAAATACAGAAATACCATATCATTTTTTCCATAAGTACCCTATCCATTAGTCAGGCTTAACCTAAAAGGAATGTGGGAGGGCTTAGAACAGATATAAAGTAGAAATTTTTATTTAGACTGGATCTTCACATTTTAAATATACCCTAAAGTGAGTTTTAATTACTAAAATCAGGTACCTCTTATCCCGAGGACCTATTAGCCTGAGAGCAGGTCTCAATTCTTGTTCCTATTTCTCACAGGGGTCATATACCACATCTTTTTATACCAAATGTGAGTTAAAACTTCAGTGCACAGTCCTTCGGCATATATTCAGGCCTGAAAATTTCATGGTCAACTGGATTACCAACTGCAGCTTCCCCTCTGACATTGACATCTCTATTTTAGCACTTGAGATTTTTTTTGCTTCTGTACACATTTTCAGCTATGTATTTAAAATATATATATATATATAAATTATTATCTATTATATCTCTATATTTGTAATAGTGGGTAGACCTGCTCAGACTTGAGTTGAGACCTGTCAACTCAAACTAACATACTAACAAAAATTTCCTGGGCTCATTTTTATTGTAAAATATGTACATAAATCTTAAATTTATAATAAGTGCTAACTTAGTTTCCATTTATTGAGAAATGTCATATGTACATATAGTTTTGTAGAGCTCTTGCAATAGCAACATGATTACTAATATGTGGCTTGTTATACTCTAATCAAGCTATTTTGTGGTTTGGATGTGGGTAGGTGTGAAACATCTGAAAGATATGCCAATTCTGCCAGGAAAGATATTCAAATATAAATGGACAGTGACTGTAGAAGATGGGCCAACTAAATCAGATCCTCGGTGCCTGACCCGCTATTACTTGAGTTCTATTAATCTAGAGAGAGATCTAGCTTCAGGACTCATCGGCCCTCTCCTTATCTGCTACAAAGAATCTGTAGATCAAAGGGGAAACCAGGTGAGTTCTCTCCCTAAGTGCTGGATTAGAAGATAAAAATTGAATGATGATATATATGAACTTCCACATAATATTTCCTACTCCCTCAGTGTATGTCTCCCAGTAGCATGCAGAAAATATAGTCATCTGCAATATTGACCAATAAAAGAAATGAGTTGGGTCTCTCACAGCTGTTAATTGATTTTGAGTTTGGTATAATAATCTTGCCTGCTGGATGCATAGGAGACCTGGGCTCTAGATTATTTCTATAATACTCATACCCAGTCCAATATTCCACTCCCTGTAATAGATCTTGCCCATTTTAACATGTTCAATCATCACCTATTTTTAGATGACACACGAGTCTATAACACAGCCTAGACTTCTCTAGAGTTCAATGAATATTTGTTGAGCAAAATACAAGGGAAGATACATAATATTTCAGAATATGAGTAGAATTGGACCACTTCTGCTACTTTAACTCATGAAGTTAAATTCTCTGAATAAGAAAACCTTACTTCTTCACAAAAACTTATTGCCATATTGCTAAGGCTTGACAGTATGTCCATTTGGACATTTATGATATCTAGGATTCCTATAAGTCTGAAAACATTTCATTGGTTCAGAGACTAAAGCACATGAATTTTAATGCAGGAAAAACATGTGGCACACAAACCCAGAGAGGCATAAATTTGGCCAAGTACTTATCTTGAAAATATATTCCTAATTATACTTTTTCCACTAATTTTTGGAAAAGGACCAAAATGTACTTCTATATTCTTTATTCTCTCTTCCCCAGCATTTTGGTTTCTGTAATGATGTTACACAAAACAAAATTGATAAATTGATACATATTAGTGAAGTTTACACATTAAATCTTAGAAGATTCAATTAGCAAATGATTAACTCATAACTTTGGTTCATATACAAACTGCTCTTCTGAAAAATACTTTAAATTTTTTAAATAGAAAACTTAAGGTATTCATGTTAATTAACATTTTATGATTCATCTTTGTTATTTGGTCTCTGTTTTGTATTTTTAATTTTTTTAATAGATTGGTAGCATTGTGGAAGGGCAGTTGGTAGAGACATTTAGGGAAGGCATTAATCTTATTTGGCATGACTAACTTTTTAAGAAAGATACCGAATAATCACTTGAGTCTTTAAGAGTAAAACCCCTCCATAAAGAACATAGAAAAAATGAAGCTGCAGCCTGTACCAAAAAATCAACCAGCATTTGGTTTTGGGTCCAAAATAAATGAAGTTTAATGGGTCCAGTCACCCTCTTGCCCTAAGGACACATTTGCTCTAGACATACACTTACTGCTCATAGTGTACTACTTACTCCCATTCCCAGGCCCTGGTATATGCCATAATATTGACCCTATGGAGAAATGGAACCAAAGGATTATAGGTATATACCATGTATACCATCACTTCTGTTATAGACTGCAAATTCTTAACTGATAATAGTAGTAGTATTTCCTTCTTTCAATACATGTAATTAACAGATGATGTCAGACAAGAGAAATGTCATCCTGTTTTCTGTATTTGATGAGAATCGAAGCTGGTATCTCACAGAGAATATGCGGCGCTTCCTCCCCAATGCAGATGGGGTGCAGCCCCAGGATTCAGAGTTCCAAGTTTCCAACATCATGCACAGTAAGTAAAGCAGCACCTGAGTCTAATGGGTAATAGATAAACGGAAATTGAAGCCACCAAATTGATGTCCACATAATGGAGTAATTTATATGCCATGCAGGAGTCACAGTTGCTTAAAAAGTGTTACATATGAACATTTGTAATTGTATATAAATGTATGTTCATGAAACATATTTTTCTCTTTTAATATCCAGTTAACTTTATTTTTTTCACATTTTTATTGTTGTTCAAATACAGTTGTCTATACTTTCACCCGACCACTCTCCCCCAACACACCCAGCCCCGCCTCCCACCCTTGATCCTACCCACTTTGGCTTTGTCCATGGGTCCTTTATACATGTTCTTTGACAACCCTTCCCCTATATTCCCCCATAATCCCTCTCCACCTCCCCTCTGGTTACTGTCAGTTTGTTCTTAATTTCAATGTCTCTGGTTATATTTTGCTTGCTTGTTTGTTTTGTTGATTAGGTTCCACATATAGGTGAGATCATATGGTATTTGTCTTTCACTGCCTGGTTTATTTCACTTAGCATAATGCTCTCCAGTTCCATTCATGCTTTTGCAAATGGTACGAGCTCCTGCTTGCAGAGGCAGAAGCCTAAAATGGAGTAAAAATAGCCTCTTCAACAAATGGTGTTGGGAAATCTGCACAGCTACATGCAAAAAAAAATGAAATTCAACCACCAACTTACACCATACACAAAAATAAACTCCATATAAAAGACTTAAATAAGCCACAACACCATAAAAGTCCTAGAGGAGAGAGAACATAGGCAGGAAAATCTCAGATATTCCATGCACCAATATTTTCACTGATATGTCCCCTACAGCAAGGGATGTAAATGAAAGACTAACAAATTGGACTTTGTCAAAATAAAAAGCTTCTGCACAGCAAAACAAAACATCAGCAAAGTGAAAAGGGATCCAACTGCATGGGAAAATATATTTGCAAATGATATCTCAGACAAGGGTTTGATCTCCATATTTTTTCTTTTAGAAAGCATCAAATATTCAGAGAATATTATATTTAAAGGATAAATCAAATAAGACACAGCTTTCATTTACCCAAACATGCATAATTCATACTTAATATAAAATACACTCAACTGGTAAATTACACATGAAATACAAAGGAAAACAATTTTACATATATAAAACAATTGTCAGCTATAGCAATTTAACAGTCAAATTCATCGACATTGTACATTAAAAAAAGCCAACATCTTTTTTTCCAGCTTTATTGATATATAATGGACAAATAAAAATTTATATATTTAAGGTGTATAATGTGACCCTTTTTATAATCACTTGATTGCCCCCTTCTTTTTATCTTTCCATCTCTTTCCGTATTGCACCTTTCTACTAACCATTCTGGGTTTAGTTAGCCTGTGTTAAAACATTTTCTCCATCATTATATAATCCTATGTAAGCACATATATATGTTGTATTACTCTGCTAGGCCTGCCATAACAAAGACTGCCACCACAGACTGGATGGCTTCAACAACAGAAATTTATTTCCTCACAATTCTGGAAGCTAGAAGTCTGAGAGATCAAGGTGTCCTCAGGATTGGTGTGTTCTGCGGTTTCTTTCCTTGGCCTGTAGATGGCTGTCTTCTCCCTGGGTCCTCACATGGTCTTTTCCTTTGTGTATGCACATGTCTATGTACAAATTTCCTCTTCATATAAGAACATCAGTCATATAGACTTAGAGCCCACCCTAATCATCTCATTTTAATGAATTACCTGTTTAAAGACCTATCTCTAAATGCAGCCACATGAGCCACTATGAGTTAGAACTTCAATATATGAATTTGGGTAGGAGCACAATTCAGCCTATAGCATACATACATATGTGTATGTGTCTATATAAACACACAGATAGGAATGGTAAAAAATATGATAAAAATTTTCAATCTCACAGGGAAATACAAAATAGAATACCAATGTGATAGCACTTTATACCTAACAGATTGCCAAAATCATAAGACAGTTATTACTAGTGGGCTTGTCAGTGAAAGGGTATTCCCATATAATGTTAGTAGAAAACAATCTGATTGAAAGCATTAAATTAAAAATATGTGCTTTTCAGAGTTCTGGTTCTGGTTAAAATGGAATAAGCACATGTCACCCTCTGTATCCCACTGGACTTAGTTAAACATCTTTAACAAAACAGAGTAGAGAGCCCAGAAATAAACCCATGTCTCTATAGTCAAATAATATTTGACAAAGGAGGCATAAGCATATGATTGAGTAAAAATAGTCTCTTCAACAAATGATGTTGGGAGAACTGGACTGGTACATGCAAAAAAAAAAAAAACCAAAAGAAAGAAAGAAAGAAAGAAACTAGATCACCAACGTACACCATTGACCAAAATAAACTCAAAATAGACAAAAGATTTAAGTAAGTCATGACACCGTAAAAGTCCTAGAGGAAAACATAGGCAGGAAAATTTGAGATATACCATGTAGCAATATTTTTGCCAATGTATCTCCTAGGTCAAGGGAAATGATGGAAAAATAAACAAAGAGGACAACATCAATTTAAAAAGCTTCAGCCCTGGCTGGTGTGGCTCAGTTGATTGAGCACCAGCCTGTGAAACAAAGGGTCACCAGTTTGGTTCCCAGTCAGGGTACATGCCGGGGTTGTGGGCCAGGTCCCTAGTATGAGGTGAGTGAGAGGCAACCACACATTGATGTGTCTCTCCCTCTATTTCTCCTTCCCTTCCCCTCTCTAAAAATAAATAAAATCTTTTTTTGTAAAAAAAGCTTCAGTATGGCTAAAGAAACCATCATCAAAATGAAAAGGGAACTGACCATATGGGAAAATATATTTGTCAACAATACATTTGACAAGGCTTTGATCTCCAGAATATATAAAGAACTCATCTGACTCAACACCAGGAAAACAAAAAATCCAATTAAAAAATGAGCAAAGGACCTGAACAGACACTTCTCCAAGAAGGACATACAGATGGCCTATCGACACATGAAAAGATGCTCAACATCACTAGTGGTCAGAGAGATGCAAATTAAAACCATATTGAGATATCAACTCACACCTATCAGAATGGCCATCATTAGTAAACCAACAAACAACAAGTGCTGATGAGGCTGTGGAGGAAAGAGAACCCTAGTGAATTGTTGGTGGGAGTGCAGACTGGTGCAGCCACTGTGGAAAACAGTATGGAATTTCCTTAAAAAACTAAAAATGGAACTGTCTTTTGACCCAGTGATTTTGCTGCTGGAAATATACCCTAAGAATCCTGAATCACCAGTTCAAAAGAACTTATGCACCCCTATATTCTTAGCAGCACTATTTACAATAGCTAAGTGCTGCAAACAGTCTAAGTGCCCATCAGTAAATGAGTGGATCAAAAAACTATGGTACATTTGCACAATGGAATACTACACAGCAGAAAGAAGGAATTCCTACCTTTTGTGACAGCACGGATGAAACTGGAGAATATGATGCTAAATGAAATAATCCAGTTGGTGAAAAACAAATACCATATGATCTCATCTATAAGTGGAATCTAATGAATAAAATAAACTAACAAAATTTTAAACTTTTGCTCTTATACTGTTAAAGAGAATGAAAAGACCAGCCACAGATTGGTAGAAAATATTTGCACATCACAAGTCTGAACTGTGAGTCTCAACAGTAAGAATACAAACAAACTCGTAAAAATGGGCAAAAGATTTGAACAGACACATCATCAAAGAAGATATATGGCAGACAAAGTGTTACATGAAAAAACTCATCATTAGCCATTAAAGAAATGCATATTAAAACCACCATCATCATAATTGGTCCCCATGCATAAAAATTAATTCAAAATGGATCAAAGACCTAAATATAAGATCTGAAACAATAAATTACATAGAAGAAAACATAGGCACTAATCTTATGAACCTTCATCTTAGAGAAAATTTTATGAATTTGACCCCAAAGGCAAAGGAAGTAAAGGCAAAAATAAATAAATGGGATTATGTCAAACTAAAAAGCTTCTGCACAGCAAAAGAAACCACCAACAAAATCAAAAGGCAAGCAATCAAATGGGAGATGATATTTGCAGACAACAGTTCCAACAAGGGGTTAATATCCAAAATATATAAATAACTCATTGAACTCAACACCAAACAATCCAATTTAAAAATGAGCAGAGGACCTGAAAAGCACTTCTCCCATAAAGACATACAAATGCCCAACAGATATATGAAAAGATGCTCAACTAGCTACTAGGAAAATGCAATTCAAAACTACAATGAGATTCCACCTCACATCTGTTAAAATGACTGTTATCAACAAGACAAGTAATAACAAGTATTGGAGAGGTTGTGGAGAAAAGGGAACCCTCATTCAATACTAGTGGAAATGTAAACTGGCATAGCCCCTATGGAAAACAGTTTGAATGTTCCTCAAAAAATTAAGAATAGAGTTACCATACTGACCTAGCAATCCCTCTTGTGGGTATTTACCCAAAAAACTCAAAAATATTTATTTGCAAAGATATATGCACCCTTATATTCACTGCAGCATTATTCATGGTAGCCAAGAGATGCAGACAACCAAAGTGTCTTTCATTAAAGGATTGGGATTGGATAAAGAATATGTGGTGCATACATTCTATGGAATACTACTCAATCATAAGAAAAGATAAAATACTGCCATTTGCAGCAACATGGATGGACCTTGAGGATATTATACTAAAAGAAATAAGTCACTCAGAAAAAAGCTAATACAAAAGTGAAATTCATAGACAAAGACAAAAGTATGGTGGTTACCAGAAGGAAGAGGGTTGGAGGGTTGTGAAGGATAAAGGGGACCAAATATATGGTGACAGAATAAGATTTGACTTTGGGTGGTGGGCACACAATGCAATATACAGAGTATGCATCATAGAAATCTACACTTGAAACCTATATGATCTTATTAACCAGTGTCACCCCAATAAATTCAAGAAAAACACAATGAGATATGTCTACACTCCTATTTTAATAGCTAAAATAAAACAAACAGGCAATATTAAATATGCTAGCAAGAGTGCAGAGAAATAGGAACCCTCATACATTGCTGGTGGAGATGTGTAATGAATGATACATTCTGGAAGGCAGTTTGACAGTTTCTTTTATAGTTGAACATATACTTACCACATTACCACTTGATGGAGGTTTGTTTTGTTTTGTTTTGTTTTTCCTGTTTTTTTTCCTCTGTGTAGTTACTACTTCCCCCCTTGCAACTAAGAAGCAGTTTGTAGGGAGACACTTTGAGACCATACAAATGCCCTGCTCCTTCCCATCATATAGCATCCAAATCCATCTTTACCATGATGGTAAAGACTCTCCTCACCTTAGTATTGGGACCTAGCTGATCAAATATTAACAATCTATTTTTCTGGATGATATAGTGCTCTTTGTTCTCAGACATAATATAATCATTTTAATCCTATTATGACAGTCCAAAATAATAAATCCTGATATTGCTAAAACTTCTTGTTCTCCATTTGTTTTGCAGGCATCAATGGCTATGTTTTTGATAGTTTGCAGCTGTCAGTCTGTTTACATGAGGTGGCATACTGGTACATTCTAAGTGTTGGAGCACAGACTGACTTCCTTTCTGTCTTCTTTTCTGGATATACCTTCAAACACAAAATGGTCTATGGAGACACACTGACTCTATTCCCATTCTCAGGAGAAACTGTCTTCATGTCAATGGAAAATCCAGGTTAGTTACTTATGTTATTCTTTTGCTAATAGCTGTGATGGCTTCAGTAGTCAATCATAAGCACTTTTGCCCACTAACATACATTTGGGCAGATATTAAGTGGTTTAAGTGGTTTTTGCTACTTGCAAGGTATTTTAACGATAGCACCACATTGAGTTTTTTGTCTGTATTAGTAACTTATTTTTTAATTCTATTTTACTGATTTTGCTATTAGTTTTCCCAATTTTCCCCTTAATCCCCCCTCCACCTTGTACCTCCCAACCCTCCAACATCCCCCCTTAGTTCATGCCCATGAGTTGTACATATAAGTTCTTTGAGTTCTCTGTTTCCTATTATGCCATTTTTGATCTCTCCCTGTCTATTTTATGCCTACCAATTATGCTTCTTCTTCCCTGTACCTTTCCCCCCCATTCCTCCCTTCCCACTCCCCACTGAAAACCATGTGATGTCCATTTCTCTGATTCTGTTCCTGTTCTAGTTGTTGGCTTAGTTTTTGTTTTCATTGTTTTTCTTTTATTTTAGGTTCATTTGTTGATAGTTTTGAGTTTGTTGTCATTTTATTGTTCATATTTTTATCTTCTTTTTCTTAGATAAGTCCCTTTAACTTTTCATATTAATAAGGGCTTGGTGATGATGAACTTCTTTAACTTGACCTTATCTGGGAAGCACTTTATCTGCCCTTCCATTCTCAATGATAGCTTTGCTGGATAGAGTCATCTTGGATGTAGGTCCTTGCCTTTCATGACTTCAAATACTTCTTTCCAGCCTCTTCTTGCCTGCAAGGTTTCTTTTGAGAAATCAGCTGATAGTCTTATGGACACTCCATTGTAAGTAACTCTGTCCTTTCCTCTTGCTGCTTTTAAGACTCTCTCTTTGTCTTTAATCTTGGGTAACTTAATGATGATGTGCGTTGGTGTGTTCTTCTTTCAGTTCAACTTCTTTCGGACTCTCTGGGTTTCCTGGACTTCCTAGAAGTCTATTTCCTTCACCAGATTCTGGAAGTATTCCTTCATTATTTGTTCAAATAAGTTTTTTATTTTTTGCTGTTGTCCTTCTCCTTCTGGCACCCCTATAATTCAGATATTGGAACATTTCATGTTGTCCCAGAGGTTCCTAAGTCTCTCTTCATGTTTTTGAATTCTTGTTTCTTCATTCTGTTCCACCTGGATGTTTATTTCTTTCTTTTGTTCCAAATCATTGCTTTGAGTCCTGGTTTCCTTCCAGTCACTGTTGATTTACTGAATATTTTGCTTTATTTCATTTTGGGTATCTTTCATTTGTTTTTTCATCTTTCAACCAAGCTCAATCAGTTCTGTGAACATTTTGATTACCAGGTCTTTAAATTCTCTATCAGACAGGTTGGCTATCTCCTCATTGCTTAGCTGTCTTTCTGAAGTTTTGCTCTGTTCTTTCATTTGGGCCTTAATTCTTTGTCTCAGCACACCAGTCTAGTTGTTCTGGTTGAGTATTTCTTTAAATCCTTGGTTGTTGGAGTTCTATACAGTTTGATTTTCTGGCACTTTTGGCTGTTTACTGATTTTAGATTGGTTGTTATCCTCCTTTTGGTTGTGCAAGGAAGCAAAGAGTTTCTACCTATGCCTCCATCTTGGCTGGAACTTACCACATCAAGTTTTTAATTGAAAAGTCTTTGCTCTAAACAGTGCCTTTACTTGCCATGAGCCAAAGTTTTAAGTGTGTTTACTAAACTGTAAATGCAAATATACATTTGTACATGCAGTTAAAATGTGGGAGCTAAATATGTTTCTGTGTGCCTTGTGAACATTAGTATTATTGGATAAATTCCACCTAGAAGTCTTTGGGAAATGCATAGTAATCTCCATTTGCACACATGTATTCACACCATGGTGGAGCCTTCAGGATGAATGCAGCTAACAGCTTCTCATCCACTTTTTCCCTTGGCACCCACTGAAAGGCTTTTGAGAGTTTAGCCCTATCATCAGAAGGAACACTGACCTAGCCTAAATCCTACACAAATTGTTGCTGCATTCATATAGCTTGGTAACAAGCTTCTGGTTCTCCCACCTCCATCATCTGCAGAGGGAAGCACATAAAACTACTTACAAAATGTAGTCTTTCTCTTACACTTACAGCTTTTTGGAGATAAATCCTCATGGGAAAATTTCTGGGGAATAAAAACCAATCTCACCGCATAGAAACATATATTTGCCTTCATGCCCAGAAATTTCAAGTGACATGTTTTTGTGGGAAGTGAGTAAAGAAGAACCTGACAGAACTCCAATAACACTTCTGAAAATATATCTTTTATTTATGCATATGTCTTTGTCATGCATTTTCCAAGCACACTGAGGACAGAAACCTTGTTTATCTTGCTCCTCACTGTATTCCTGGTGTTAACAGTACCTAGCCTATAATTGCTGCTTAATAAATTCTTTTTCAGTGAATGAATTAAATATGTGTAAAATCTTATGAAAGAGTATGTATATATGGTTTCAGTTGTCTAAAACAAAAAGACAAAGACAGTGTATGTATCTGTACACAGAGAAAAATATTTAAAATATCAATATTTTGAGAAGCTTTTAAACTTCTTAGTAGATCACTTAAATTCTAAAGAAAAAATAAAACTGCTTTATGTATTTTAAGAGAAAACATTTTAATATTGTATCATTGATTACAATGCTTAAGCTAAATAAAACCCCTAGAGAATATTTCCTTTGTTCAATATAGTTCTGTGATCTCTTTTATTCCCTTATTTTATTTAGGTAAAATTTACATGACATAAATAAACCATTTTAACCATTTAAAGTATATAATTTTCCCTGGCTGGTGTGGCTCAGTGGATTGAACACCAGCCTGCAAACCAAAGGGTTGCTGGTTCAATTCCCAATCAGGGCACATGCCTGGGTTGCAGGCCAAGTCCCTAGTAGGGGGTGCGTGAGAGGCAACCACACATTGATGTTTCTTTCCTTCTTTCTCCTTCCCTTCCCCTCTATCTGAAAATAAATAAATAAAGTATTTTAAAGTACATAATTCACCCTGGCTGGTATGGCTCAGTGGATTGAGCACCAGCCTGTGAACCAAAGGGTTGCCAGTTGATTTGCAATCAGGGTACATGCCTAGGTTGCAGGCCAGGTCCCCAGTGGGGGGTACATGAGAGGCAACCAATCGATGTATCTTTCACACATTGATGTTCCTCTCCCTCTTTTTCTCCCTTTCTTCTCCTCTCTCTAAAAATAAATAAAATCTTTAAGTGTATAATTCAGTGGCTTCCAGTACATCCACAATCTATCACTATCTAATTCCAGAAATTTTTTACCACCTTTAAAGGAAACACTTCACCCTGAAGAGTTCACTCCCCATTCCTTTTTCTCCCTAGTTCCTGGTAACCACTAATCTACTTTCTGTCTCTATGGATTTACCTTTTATGCATAATTTCTATAAATAGAATAATATAATATTTGTCCATTGTGTCTGGTTTATTTCACTCAGCGTGTTTTCAAGATTCATCCACATTGTACTATGTATCACTACTTTGTTCTTTTTTTTAAATTATATTTCATTGATTATGCTGTTATAGTTGTCCCAATTTTTCTCCCTTTGCTCCCTCCCCCCAGAAATCCCACTCCCTCAGGCAATCCCCAAACCATTGTTCATGCCCATGGGTCATGTATATTAGTTCTTTTAAAAAAATATTTTATTTATTTGTTTTTAGAGAAGGGAAGGAAAAAAGAAAGAGAGGTAGAGAAACATCAGTGTGTGGTTGCCTTTCATGCACCCCCTACTGGGGACGTGGCCCACAGCCCAGGCATGTGCCCTGACTGGGAATTGAACTGGTGACCCTTTGGTTCACAGGCCAGCACTCAGTCCACTGAGTCACACCAGCCAGGGCAATTTCTTCAGCTATTCTATTTCCTATAGTGTACTTTACATCCCCATGGCCATTCTGCAAATACCTATTTGTACTTCTTAATCGCTTCAATTCTTTGCAATTCCCCCCAACTCCCCTCCCATCTAGCAACCATCAAAATGCTCTCCTTATCCATGACTCTGTCTCTGTTCTTCTTGTTTGCTTAGTTTGTTTCTTAGATTCAGTTGTTGATAGGTATGTGCCATTTTATTGTTCCTAGACTTGATCTTCTTCTTTTTCTTAAATAACTCCTTTTAACATTTCATATAATAATGGTTTGATGATGATGAACTCCTTTAGTTTTCTCTCACCTGGGAAGCTCCTTATCTGCCTCTAAATTCTAGACAATAGCCTTGCTGGGTAGAGCAATCTTGGCTGTAGGTCCCAGCTTTTCATGACTTTGAATATTTCTTGCCAATCCCTTCTAGCCTGCAAAGTTTATTTTGAGAAATCAGCTGACAGTCTTACGGGAACTCCCCTGAAAGTAACTAACTTCTTTTCTCTTGCTGCTTTTAAGATTCTCTCTTTATCTTTAACCTCTGGCATTTTAATTATGATGTGTCTTGGAATGGGCCTCTTTGCATCCATCTTGTTTGGGACTCTCTGCTTCCTGGACTTGCACGTCTATTTCCTTTACCAAATTAAGGAATTTTTCTTTCATTATATTTTCAAATAGATTTCCAATTTATTGCTCTTTCTCCTCTTCTTCAGGCACCCCTATGATGCAAAAGTTGATACAGTTGCAGTTGTCCCATAAGCTGCTTATACTATTCTAATTTTTTAATTCTTTTTTTCTTGTTTTTGTTCTGATTGGTGTTTTTTGTTTCCTTTTGTGCCATATCATTGATTTGATTCTCAGCTACATCCACTCTACTGATGTTTCCCTGTAAATTGTTCTTTATTTCCATTAGTGTATCCTTCATTTCTGCCTGGATCTTTTTTATGCTGTTGAGGTCCTCACTAAGTTCCTTGAGTATCCTTTTAACCAGTGTTTTGAACTCTACATCTGATAGATTGCTTATCTCCATTTTGTTTAGCTCCTTTTCTGGAGTTTTGATCAGTCCTTTCATTTAGGCCATCTTTCTTTGTCTTCTCATTTTGGCAGCCTCCCTGTGTTTGTTTCTAGGTTTAGGTAGAGATTCTCTTTTTCCCAAGTGTGGTAGAGTGGCCTAGTGCAGTAGGTGTCCTGTAGGGTCCAGTGGCACAGCCTCCCTTATCACCCCAGATGGGTACTCAAGGTGTGCCTTCCATGTAGGCTAAGTACACTCTACTCTTATAGTTGAGCCTTGATTGCTGTTGGCATGTCAATGGGAGGGATTTACCCAGGCCAGTCAGCTGCAAGGACTGGCTGTCACCACTGACCACCAGCCTCCACCCTTTGTGGAGGATCAGCTGTGCATGGGGCAGGGTGGTGTTGCTCTGATGTGATCTGTGGCTGTCCACTAGGTGCACTGGCTCTGCGGTTTCCAAGGTGGTGCAGGCCAAGGTTGGCCACTATCTGTGTTCTTCCTGAGGCTACCCAGCATGAGCAACAAAGCAATCTGAGATGGCTGCTACTTTCACTGGGCCCAGAGATTCCCAGGTGAAGCCAAACTTTGATTCAAACCTGGCTACTGCTAGTGCCAGGCCTGGTGCTGCTTAACAAGAGGTATGGGGACTGTAGTTCACTGAGGCAGGCTGTTGCTAGTTTGATAGGATTTAGGAAAATGTGAAGCCTAAGCCAAGACCAGCCATTCATATGGAAAAGCCACTGTTAACAGCTTGGTTGGGCCTGTAAGTTGGGTGAGGTGGAGCCTCAAGGATTCACCCAGGCAGAGCAAAACATGTGAGCCAGGTTGATGGAGTTTCAGGTATGGCGCCTGTCTGCTTGCTCTGTGGCTCTGTTGTGGGAGGACTCAGAAAAGGAAGAATGGCCTCTGCCCACCTGTTTGTCTGGGATAAAGCTGTCCTCCAGCTCTCACCCTAATGCCAGACACTTTAGTTACTCCCTGTATGCCTTTCAAGCTGCTACCAAGTGCTGGAGCTCAGACTGAGTGAGTCTGAGTAAGTCTATGTGTTGACCCTTTAAGAGAAACTGCTTGGGAATACTCTAGTTTTTTTCACTGACTAAAACCCTACTAATTTTTAGGCAGACATTATGGGGGCTTATCTTCCTGGCACTGGAACCCTGGGCTGAGGAAAACTGGCATGGGGCTGGAACTCCTCACTCCTGAGATATCCCTCCCGAATTTTTATCCACCACACGTGGATGTGGGACCAGCCCATTCTGCATCTCCACCCTTCCTACCAGCCTGGATGGATTTGGTTTCTTTAATTCTATAGATGTCACACTTCCATTCAGCTTGATTTCTGATGGTTCTGAGTGATGGTTGTTCTATAGTTTAGTTGTCATTTTGATGTGGTTGTGTGAGGAGGTGAGTTGTGTTTACCTATGCCTCCATCTTGACTGGAAGTGAAAATAGTTCATTCTTTTTATGACTATACAGATCACTTTACACTCTGCTTTACCCATTTATCTCCACACACACAAAAAAAGAAATGATAACATGAAAGAGGTGCCAGCTAATGATACAATGGTAATCGTGTTGCAATATTTAAGTGTATCAAATCAACATGTTATACAACTTAAACTTACCCAGTGGTACTTGTGCATGATATCTCAATAAAACAACTGTAGTTAGTAGGTTGGTCACCTGTTTTTGTACATAAAATTGTAACACACACACAAGAAACACAGTTAAACTTTGCATATTGACCTTGTATCTTGCAACCTTGCTAAATTTATTCATAATATCTAGCATTTGTATAGAATTCCACAAAGTTTTCTATGCATGCAATCAAACTGTCTGCAAATATTGAGTTTCAGTTTTTTCTTTCCAACCCCTATAGCTTTTATTTCCATTCTTTGTGCCTCACTTTTGAATAAAACTGGTAAGAGTAGGAAAATACGTATCACAAGTTTTGATGAGTCATATTTTTATCATTGAGTTTGAAATATCTTCTAATGTCCATTGTGATTTCTTCTTTTACCTATAGTTATTTAAGCATATTTTTACTAAATTTCTAAATATATGGGTAAGTGTTGCTGATTTCTTATTTTTACTTCACTGTGGTCACATAACATACTCCATATGATTTCAATTGTTTGAAATTTGTTGATATTTGCTATTTGCCCATTATACAATTTACTTTGGGCTAATGGCCCATTTGCAGTTAAAATGAATGTCTTCTGCAGTTGTTGGGTAGACTATTACATATTTGTCAAGTATGTCAAGTTGATTTTTCATGTTAAAATTCTTATAAGTTTACTGATATTTGTCTGGTTCTTACAGTTACTGAGAGCACTGTGTTAAGAACTCTATGTTTCTGAGTTTATTTTTCTCTTTATATCTGTTAATAACAGAGTTTCAAAATACATGATTCAAAATAAAATTAGGTGCTTACCAATTATAAGATTTTTGTGTACTCATGTTAATGATTTTATCATTGTGAAATATCCTTCTTTGTCTGAAGCAATACTTGTTGCCTTAACACCTACATGGTATGAAATTTATATGCCTCAACCACCTTTATTTTGGTTAATGTTTGTGTGGTATATATATTTCCATACTTGTGCTTTTAATCTATCTGTGCCCTTACATTTGAAGTGTATTGATGCAGACCCTGGCTCATGGGGTCTGCATCATTATGGATGAAATGAGACATTCTTGTGAACTACTGAGTCTAGTGGAGGAAAAAAGACAGCATGGCTTTTCTCTCAAGGGGAACAAAAGCCTCAGCCTCCACCACGACAGGCCTTTATTGGGTTTCTCCACCCATGACATGATGGTCCTTATTTACTATGCACAGATTTGCTTTAGGTGGTTACCTTTTACAGAAAACAAAGAAGCCAATGCTGCTAATCACATCACAGAAGAGGGATATTTGCAAATCAAAAGGCAAAAGTGGTTGAACTGGTTACACTCATCCTTGGAAGGTTTAGTGTGGTTTTTAGGAAGTTGCTTTGCAATAAATGTCCTCAATTCAGGGTGAGGGAGCTTCATCAAAAAGCAAGACTCATAACTGCCTAGGTACATTGCAGGCCTGATTCTCCACAGGAGAACCTATCCGTGGGCATGGGTTCTGTGCATCTCCCAGTGGGAGCTGGGCCCATGCCACACAGAGCAGCCTCCCACAGTGCACCTCTTAAATATTTCTTGCATTGCAAGTATGCTGATTAATCCTCTCAGATTTTGTTTATCTAAAAAATCTTTATTTCTCTTGAATTTTTGAGTGGTATTTTCACTATGTATGTATAGAATTTGGGGTGATAGGTTTGTTTTTGTTTTATTTTATTGGACTTTCCCCCAAGCACTTTAAAAATGCCATTCCAGAGTAGTCCTCAACAAGATGATGGACTTGAGATCCTAACATTCGTCTGCCTCACAAAACCATCAGGAACAACAAATGAACAACTTTATGCCAATGAAAAAGCTCTGGGACAACCCCAGGGCACATTGAAGAAGCATCAGAAACACTGTGGAGCACAATAAATGAGGATGGCTGCATAAAAAAGTATAGGAAACATTCTACCTGTTTTATTTCATCCCTAAGTCTGGAGCAGCTTGTGATGAAGAAAATATTTGCAAACCATATGTCTGATAAGGGGTTAAAATCCAAAATCTATTTTAAAAACTCATACAACTCAATAACAAAAAATTATATTCTAACAATGAACAGAGGGTCTGAATAGACACCTGCAGCCTTCACTACCTGAGGACCTCAGAGTTTTCACAAATACTGAAGCCAGCTGAGACAGAGCTGCTCAGGGCCCAAGACACTGCACTATCCCCAGAGAAGGATCTGCTTTCTCTCAGAAGGGACAAGGAACATGCTGCTCCTGTGTCCTATACTACCCCCAACCCCTCCAAGGCCTCCATAGGACTTGCCATCACCATCCTCAGGACTTCAGTTGCTGCTGTGTGTCAGTCCCCTGGGCCTAAGGCACCACAGTGCCCATTATGCTTAGGATAGATGCTGCTACTGTACCTTGACACCCAAACACCAAGCCACCATTGCATCCTGCCCACCAGGGCCTAACCCTCTTTGGCATGTCACAGAGACCTGGAACCCAGCTCCATGGATGATATGTGCATGCCTGTGGCTTAGGCACTGACACAACTGCTGAAGATACACCCATGCTCCAAGACCAGGAACCATAGTAGTCCCACACAGACCTGACCCTGACTCCACTGTACCCCAACAGTAGCACTACCACAGCAAGCACACTTCTGTCCAAGAACCTGACACCACCATCAAAGCTTGTGTGCTTACTTGCCAAACCCACCACCAAGAAGGATACCCTCAGTGAGGACTTCCCTCTGTGCACAAAAATGAGAACAAAAGGATCCTAGCAGCCTTTGCCACCTAGGAATCCAACAGTCCTCAACACCACTGCCACTGCAGACACTCACAGCCTTGACCAGCAAGGACCCTCCACAGTCTTCCCTGACATTGACCTTAGCTGACATAATTGCATGGAGTCTATGCTGCTGTGCCATCCCTGGAACTGGAACCTCACACAGCTGTCACTCTCAAAGCCACCCATAGGTGACAGTCTTTCCCCACCAAAGTCAGTCCATAAAGAGTGGAAGAGGGGATTGCTCCCTCAAATGTACAGACATCAATGTAAACCCACAAGAAACACATACACACACACACACCAAAAAAGGGGGGTGGAACATTACACTACCAAAGAAATACAATAATTTTCTAGTAACTGATTCCAAAGAAATGGAGTCCTACAGATTGCTTAGAAAGGAATTCAAAGTCATTGTTTTAAGAAAGCTCAGCAAAATACATAACACAGACAATTCAACAAAAAGTACGAAAATAATACATGACAAAATAAAAATTCCAATAGAGGTAACAGTTTAAAAAAACTGAAATCCTAGAGCTAAAGAATACGATGAATCAAATGAAAAATGCAGTAGTTTCAACAACAAACTTGATCAAGAAGAAGAAGGAACTCAAAGACAAATCTTTTGAAATTACTCAGTTTGAGGAGAAAAGAAATGAAGAAAGCCTATAGAACTTATGGGAAACCAATAAATTTACCAAAAAAAGACATACAAATGGCAAACAGGTACATAAAAAGGTTCTCAACATTACTAGTCATCAGGGAAGTGCAAATCAAACCACAGTGAGTAATCACCTCATACCTATTAGAATGGCTACCATCAAAAATACAAAAAATAGGACTTCCAGCCAATATGGAAGCATAGGTAGATACACTTTGCCTCCTTGTACAACCAAAAGAAGGACAACAACAAATTTAAAAACAAAAAATAACTAGAACTGCCAGAAATTAAATGCTATGGAAATTCGACAACCAGGGAGTTAAAGAAGAAACATTCATCTAGAATGGCAGGAGAGGCAGAGATGGGCAGCCGGGGCCAAGAGGGCCCACAGCAAGGTGACAGCTGGTAGACCAGGAGGTCCAACATTCATGTGCAGATAAGCCAGGAGGAACAACTGGGGAACAAGATAGACTGTGCAACCCAGGGACCCAGCATGGGAAAATAAAGCCTCTAAACCTATGGATATAAAAAACTTGTGGGGTTCGAGGTAGCAGGAGAAACTCCCAGCCTTATAGGAGAGTTCATTGGAGAGACCCACAGGGTCCTAGAATGTACACAAGCCCACCCACCCAAGAATTAGCACCAGAAGGGCCCAGTTGGCTTGGGGGTAGTGGGGGAAGTGACTGAAAGCCAGCTGAGAGCCCAGCAAGCAGCATTGTTCACTCTCCAACCCCTTCCCTACATGCAGTACCACAACGAAGTGACCTGGGTTTCCCTGCCTTGGTGAATACCTAAGGCTCCACCCCTTAAAATGTAAGGGGCATGAAAATATGGCCCAAATGAAAGAACAGATCAAAACACCAGAAACAGAACTAAGTGATGAAGAGATGTGCCAACCTATCAGATGCAAAAGTCAAAATACTGGTAATCAGGGTGTTCACAGATATGGTTGAGTATGGTCACAAAATACAGGAAATAGTGAAGGCTATAAAAAGTGAAATAAGTAAAATATATAGGGAACCAACAGTGAAGGGAAGGAAACAGGGACTCAAATCAATGATTTGGAGCAGAAAGAAGAAATAAACATGCAACCAGAACAGAATAAAGAAACAAGAATTCCAAAAAATGAGGAGAGGCTTAGAAACCTCCAGGACAAGTTTAAACATCCCAACATCTGAATCATAAGAGTGCCAGAAGGAGAAGAGGAAGAGCAAGAAATTGAAAACTTATTTCAATTTCATGAATAAATAATGAAGGAGAACTTCTCTAATCTGGCAAAGGAAACAGACTTCCAGGAAGTCCAGGAAGCTCAGAGAGTCCCAAAGAAGTTAGACTAAAGGAAGCACACACCAAGGCACATCATAATTTCATTACCCAAGATTAAACAGGAGAGAATCTTTAAGGAGCAAGAGGAAAGGACAGAGTTACCTACATGGAGTTCCCATAAGACTATCAGCTGATTTATCAAAAGAAACCTTGCAGGCAAGAAGGGGCTGGAAAGAAGTATTTGAAGTCATGAAAGGCAAGGACCTACATCCAAGGTGACTATCCAGCAAAGCTATCATTGAGAATGGAAGGGCAGATAAAGTGCTTCTCAGATAAGGTCAAGTTAAAGGAGTTCATTATCACCAAGCCCCTATTATATGAAATGTTAAAGGGACTTATCTAAAAAAAGAAGATAAAAAATATGAACAGTAAAATGACAATAAACTCACAACTATCAACAACTGAACTTGAAAAAACAAAGTAAACAAAAAAACAAACTAAGCAAACAACTAGAACAGGAACAGAATCACAAAAATGGAGATCACATGGAGGATTATCAGTGGGGAGGAGGAGTGGGAAGAATGGGGGAAAAGGTACAGGGAATAAGAAGCATAAATGGTAGGTACAAAATAGACGGGGGAGGTTAAGAATAGTATAGGAAATAGAGAAGCCAAAGAACTTATATGTATGATGCATGGACATGAATTAAGTGGCAGAATTCCAGTGGGAGAGGGTGTACAGGGTGGAGGGGAATAAAGGGGGGGAATGGGACAACAGTAATAGCATAATCAATAAAATATATTTTAATACAAAAAATAACACCAAGCACCAGTGAGGATGTGAATAAAAGGGAATCCCCATGCACAGATGGTAGTAATGTAAACTAGTTCAACCACTATGGAAAACAGTACAAAGTTCCCTCAAAAAATTTAAATTACAACTGCCATATGATCCAGCAATTCCACTTCAAAGGAAATGAAATCAGAATTTCAAAGAGATATCTGTGCTCCTATGTTTACTATAGCATTATTCACAATTACCAAGATATGGAAATAACCTGTGTCCATTTATGAATGAATAGATAAGGAAAATGTGATGCATAAAAAATATGAATTCATATAAACAGATAGAATGGTAGTTAGATTATGTTTTGTAACATGCTTTTTTCACTTAATAATATATGAACATCATCACTTTGGTTGTTGGAGTTCCATGCAGTTTGATTTTGTAGCACTTCTGCTTGTTTATTGTTTTTTTCCATTGGTTTTTACCTTCTCTTGGTTGTGCGAGGAAGTGAAGCATTTCTACCTATGTCTCCATCTTGGCCAGAACTCCTGTTTATGAAATTTCATTTCCCCTTTTCTCACTTAATTAATGTCTGCCTCAGGAAAAGGAAGGTATTAGTTTTGCCTAAATTTATAACAGTGAAATTTTAAGGGTCAAAAACCTTATTTAAATTACTCATCTCAGCTCCAATCCTGGCCTACTCTGACCCAACCTGGTTTTATACCATCAAAAATATGCTTTAAATACCATTAAACTGTTTTCAGTTCCCAAACTTATGAATAATTATATCCCCATTTTTAGTGAAATCACAGTAAACTACATAAATGTTCACTGTGGAACCAAATAGGATTACATTTCCTATTTTTATAACTTGTTTAACTGAAACTTCTAATTGCTTTTCCTGTTCTTGTAATATTTTTCCTTTAATTATCTTCTTTTTTTCAATAGTTTCATTATATAACATATTCTTTCTTGCTTAGATACTGACCTCCAAGACCCATGCATCCTCCTACTCCAGTGTGGGCTGGTTGTCTTTAGGTCTGAGACTAAGTTATCAACTTGGGACTTGTTCATCCTCCAGTAGAATAGGTGCCTGGTTCCTAGATCTCATGTCTTCCTATGTTTTTTTATTGTTGTTCAGTTATAGTTGTCCCAATTCCCACCCCCTTTGCTCTCCCCACCCTGCCCACTCCCCCTACCCTAACTGCCCCACCCCCTACTCCCTTAGTCATTCCCCATCCTATTGTCTATTACCATATATGTTCCTTCATGCGTGTTCCTTGCCTCCCTCCTCTTTTCCCCATTATTCCTCTCCCTCCGCCCCTGTTGTCACTGTCAGTTTGTTCCTTATTTCCATGTCTCTGGTTCTATTTTGCTCATGTTCTTTTCTTGTTGATTAGGTTCCACTTAAAGGTGAGATCATATGGTATTTATCTTTCATTGCCTAACTTATCCACTTAGCATAATGCTCTTCAGATCCATCCTTGATGTCTCAAAGGGTAGGAGCTCCTTCTTTCTTTCTGCTGTGTAGTATTCCATTGTGTAAACATACCATAGTTTTTTGATCCACTCATTTACTGATGGGCACATAGGCTGTTTGCAGCACTTGGATATTGTAAATAACACTTCTACGAATATTGGGGTGCATAGGTTCTTTTGAATTGGTATTTCAGGATTCTTAGGGTATAATCCCAGCAGTGAGATCACTGGATCAAAAGACAGTTCCATCTTTAGTTTTTTGAGGAAATCCCATACTTCTGTCCACCATGGCTGCACTAGTCTGCATTCCCACCAACAGGGCACCAGGGATCCTTTTCCCCACATCCTTGCCAGCCCTAGAAAACATTCTCTAATCACTTCTCAAGGATGGTTGCAGTAGAGGTAGATTTTCTGAATGTTTGTGTATTAGAAAATGTCTTCATTCTCATTTCTCATGTGATTGATTATCTGGCTGCACATAGAGTGTAGTGTGCATTAACTCCAAAATGTGTTTGACCATAAAAGCCTTTTCCATGGAGTTCCATAGTTTTTAAAGGGCTCTTTGGGGGAAAGCTTTCCCTTTGAGGGAAAGCTGTATTCAGTTGATTTTGTTTGCAGATATTTTGTCAGATGATGAGGCTGTTTACATACCTGATGGATATATATTTTTTGCCTATATTTATGAATCTATTTTACTACCATGAAATTCCTTCACTTGGATAATCCTGTCCACAGTAGAAATTAATATTTCTAACATTGTGGTTGGATTTGTATGTGTATTCTAAACCTAAGTCCTGCTCCATTGTGCTTACTTATTCTATAAATTAGTGATGGTGGATGCTAGGCAGTGTGATATGTGATTACAATGCATTATATGATGGGCTGGATACTATTAGCCTCATTTATAAATTAGAAAACTGCAGCTCAGAGAGCTCAATTGACTTACTTGAAGTCACACAGCTGGTAAATGGTAGAACCAGGATTTGAACCCAGGTAATATGACTCTAGAACCTGTGCCACTATGTTATATAACAATAACAGCTAGTCTATATAAACTTTCCTCATTATCATAGTCATCATCAGAGTTCTATGTGATGATTAAGACTCTCTACTATTGTATATGTTAATTATATTTCTCCATTTTTATTCCAACATCTATTCACTTTTAATCACAGCCCTTTTTTATGGTCACAAACAGATATACCACCACAGCAGCAATGCAAAAACCACTTTTGCTACCATTGCTTAACTATTGTTATATGTGTCATAGGTTTCACCCAATTACCTGTAATATAATGGTACCAGCTAGCTTTTTCTTTTCATTTATCTTGGAATAGGAAATACCCTCTAACAGAAAACTAGCTTGGGATGTGAGTTATGAGTAACCAGAGTCTTATTCTTCTTCATCTCCAGGTCTGTGGGTTCTGGGGTGCCACAACTCAGACTTTCGGAACAGAGGAATGACAGCCTTACTGAAGGTTTCTAGTTGTGAAAGAAACACCGGTGATTATTCTGAGGAAACATATGAAGACATTTTAACTTCCCCACTGAATGAAAACAATGTCATTGAACCCAGAAGCTTCTCCCAGAAATCAAGGCACCCCAGCACTAGGCAAAAGCAATTTGAATCCACTATACCTCCAGAAAATGATATGGAGAAGATGGATCCCTGGTCTGGAAAAAGACCACTGGTGCATAAAGTACAAAGTGTATCCTCTAGTGATTTGTTGATGCTCTTGGGACAGAATCCTACTCCACATGGATTATCCTTACCTGATCTCCAAGAAGCCACATATGAGGCTGATGATCATTTACCTGGAGCAATAGAAAGAAATAAAGGCCCATCTGAAGTGACAAATCTCAGACCAGAGATCCATAACAGTGGGAACAGAGTATTTACTCCTAAGCCAGACCTGCAATTAAGACTAAATGAGAATTTAAGATCAACTAGAAAAGTAGAGTTGAGTAAACTTGATTTAAAAATTGCTACTTTATTAAGCAATCTAATGACTTCACCAGCAATTCCACCAGAAGAGTTGGCAGCAGGTACTGAAAAGACAGGTTCCTCAGGACCCCCAAATATGCCAGTTCACTTTAGTAATCAATCAGGCACCACTGTATTTTACAAAAATGCATCTCACTTTATTGTGTTTGATGTGCCTTTGGGTTTGAGTAAGGGAGATAATGATTCTAAGCTGTTAGAAGCAGCTTTAATGAATAGTCAAGGAAGTTCATTGGGAGAAAATGGATTATCAATGGAGAGTGAGAGGTTATTTAAAGAGGAAAGAGTTCATGTACCTACTTCATTGACCAAAGGTAATTTTTTATTCAAATATAATGTGTCTTTAGTGAAGTCAAACAAGGCACCAGTTACCTCAACCATGAATAGAAAGACTTACATTGATGGCCCAACATTATTAATTGAGAATAGTACATCAGTCTTGCAAGATATTATATTAAAAAGTAATGCTGAGGTTCAAGAAGTAACTTCTTTGATTCATGATGAAATGTTTATTGACAAAAATACTACAGCTTTGGGGCTAAATTATTTGTCAAATAAAAGTAGCTCATCAAAAATTATGGACATGGTCCACCAAAAAAAAGAGGGTCCTGTTCCAGTAGGTGCAGAAAATCCAGATACAGCACACTTCAAGATGCTGTTCTTGCCAGATTCAGAAAATTGGGTAAAAAGAACTCATGGAAAGAACTTCCTAAGCTCTGGACCAAGGCCTGGACTAAAGCAATTGACATCTTCAGGATCAGAGAAATCTGTGAAAGATCATCAGAATTTCTTGTCAGAGAAGAATAAAGTGGTAGTGGAAGAGAATGAATTTACAAAGGATCCAGGCCTCAAAGAGATAATTTCTCCAAACAGCAAGAGCATATTTCTTAATAACTTGACTAATATTCAAGAAAATGATACACACAATCAAGAAAAAAAATCCCAGAAAGAGATAGAAAGGAAGGAAAAATTAATCCAAGAGAATTTAGCTTTGTCTCATGTATATACAGTGAATGACACTAAGAATTTCCTGAAGAACCTTTTCTTACTAAGCACTAAACAAAATGTAAGTGGTTTAGATGAGGGGACATATACTCCAGCACTTCAAGACACCAGGCCATTAAACAATTCAGCAAATAGAGCAGGGATTCACATGCCCCATTTCTCAAAAATAAGGGAGGAAGCAAATTTGGAAGGCTTGAAAAATCAAACAAAGCAAGTGGTAGAGAAGTATCCAAGCACCGCAAGGAGCGCTCCTAATCCAAGTCAGCAGAACGTTGTTGTTCAACGTGGTAAGCGGGCTTTAAAACAATTCAGACTCCCGAAAGAAGAAATCAAACTTGAAGGGGGAGTGATTTTGAATGACACCTCAACACGGTGGTCCAAAAACATGAAGTATTTGACCCAGAGCACCATCACACAGATAGAGTACAATGAGAAGGAGAAAAGGGCCATTACTCAGTCCCTCTTACCAGATCATTCTATGAGAAGTCATGGCATCATTCAAACAGAAGGATCTGCATTACCCATGGCAAAGTTATCAGAATTTCCATCAATTAGACCTACAGATCTGATCAAGATCCCATCCCAAGACAATTCTTCTCATCTTCTAGCATCAGCTTGTAGTTATGCCTTTAGAAAGAGCAGTTCTGGGGTCCAAGAAAGCAGTCGTTTCTTACAAGGAGCCAAAAGAAATCATTCTTTAGCTTTCCTAATGTTAGAAATGATTGGAAATCAAGAAAAGACTCGCTCCTCAGGGGAAAGTGGCATAATGTCACTCATATACAAGAAAATTGAGAACACTAGTCTCTTGAAACCAAGTTTATCTGAAGCATCTAAAAAAGTTGAAATACTTCCTAAAGTTCATGTTCATCAGGTAGCCCCTTTCCCTACAAAAATTAACAATAGATCTCCTGGACGCCTGGATCTAACAGAAGAGATCTTCCAACAGAAAACACAGGATGCTATTAAATTTAATGAAGTAAATAGACCTGGAAAAGTGCCCTTTCTGAAATGGGCAACCAAAAGCTCTGGAAAGACTCCCTCCAAGCTGATAGGTCTTCTTGCTTCAGATAATCAATATGCTACCCAGACACCAAGAGAAGAGTGGAAATCCCAAGAGAAGTCACACACAAACATAGTTTTTAAGACAAAAGACACCATTTCACCCCTAGACCCTTATAAAAACAATCATTCAATAGCAGCAATAAATGAAGGACAAGATAAGCCCCAAAAAGAAGCCACTTGGGCAAAGCAAGAAGGGACTGGAAAGTTGTTCTTTCAAAACACACCAGTCTTGAAACGCCATAAAAGGGAAATAACCCTTCTTTCTCTTCAGACAGAAGAAGACAAAAGTGATTATTATGATGCTTTTTCAATTGAAATGAATAGAGAAGATTTTGACATATATGGTGAGGATGAAAATCAAAACCCCCGCAGCTTTCAGAAGAGAACACGACACTATTTTATTGCTGCAGTGGAGCGACTCTGGGATTATGGAATGAGTAAATCCCCGCGTGTACTGAGAAACAGGTATGGGTACATTGATTATTCCTTTGTCCTACTCTTGTGACCTTTGACTTTACCAGGTGCTGAAACAATAGGAAAGGCACAGCCAATCTTCAGCAGTGAGAGTCCAAAGATTGCTTTACAGAAGAACCCTGAGAACTAGATGGCAAAATCTAGAAGAAGCTGCAGAGTAAAGGGAAAGTTAGAGGGTGACACCAACAATGAAAGTTAGAGGATGGTAAATCCAGATGGCATGAAACTCTTACTCTGGTGGGACGGAGGAGAAAGAGAAGGTCTTACAAAAGTATAGAAGAGTCAGAGTGAAGAAGCAGCAGTGGAGAGTGGGAAGAAAGTCAACTTTACCTATCAGCCTTAAGAGCTGCAGTAGAAGACATAGTGACATGAGAAATCCCTGAAGAGACAGGGGAAAGAATAGAAATGTGTAGTAAGAACATTGAGGATGTAGGAAACATTGTTTTCTATGGTACTAGGGGTACATAGGGCAAAGTCAGGGGAGCAGAAGAAGGTTGGGCAGGGGAGAGAAAGCAAAGAGAAATTTGGAAGATAAACATAAGGAGAGTCAATCAGTGACATGGACACTGGCCCACAGTGTCCGCAGCATTATGGATGAGATACAAGACAAATTCACACAGACTACCAAGTCCTGTGGAGGAAAAGGGTTGGCACGGCTACTCTCTCAAGGGGAGAGTGCCTTGGAGCAGCCTGGCCACTCTCTCAAGAGGAGAGAGCCCTGACCCTTGACAAGCTTTTATTGGATTTCAATTCGCACAAGAATAACAGGTAAAGCTCACTAATCATTGTCAGGCAGTAAGGATCAAACAATAGATAACATACAAAGAACTACGAGGTCTTATTCTGAGTCAGGGTCTGTTAGCTAAAGGACTACAAAACTTTGGGAAACAAACTCATTTCCTGCTCAGATCTTTATCATTTAATTGAGAGCATTCTTAGCAAAGCAGGTTTCACAGGATTTTATGTATTCTTTCTTAGGCCTGATCACCCTGGGAACCCGCCCTTTCCAGCACAGGGCTGCACCACCCTCTGTCATTGTTTCAAGCTTAAATCAGGCAGGGGAAGTAAGGCAGCCAAGAGATTAGGAGACTTCTCGCAGACAGAATGAGGACTCAGGCTATGTCAAAGCTGAGGGGTGAGGGTCCATCACCCTCTTTTGCTATAGTCCTCCAAGTCCTTCCCTGGGGGCTCCCCATGATCATGCCTGTCTTAGGTCATTCCTCCCTTGAGGAATCTTACCCATCATTGGCTAACTGATCAAGCATTGGGGGCCAGGCAGAGTGAAGTAAAAGGAGCAGAAGTGGCACCCCTTCCAGGGAGATAAGCTTTGTCTCCTTAGTGGCTTATGGTCCAAAGGTCACTCACTCAACCTTAGCCATGGGGGGGGGGTACAGCTCCTGAAACCAGGCAGGACAGTTCCCAACAAATCAGTCAACAAATATTTATTGAGCACCTTCTATTATGCCAGACAATTTTGTAGGCGTGAATGCAGCAAAGTAGGAGCTTTCATTCTATTGGGGAGAGCAAAAGACAATAAATTAGTAGAAAAATAAATAGGGGGGTCTTGATGATGCTATTCAGAAGATAGAATTGAATAATATGGTAGAGTAACATTGGGGTGTTATTTTAGCTGGAGTTAAGACCTTTGTGGAGTTAAGACCTAAATGATGATAAGAGACCAGCTGACAGAGCTCTGAGAGATGATTCCAGGCAAAGGGAACAGGAAGTATAAAGGCCCTGAAAATGGAACATATTTAGCATGTTTGAGGAATGAAAATGGACTAGCATGACTGAAGTGCAGTGAAGAACCAGTGGAGGTTGGCAGGTTGTTGGAGGTGATGTAGTAGAGATGAGCAGTGGCCAGAAAATATAGGGACCCTCTTCAGTACTCATTGCAACTTTCCAATTTTGCTTTCTGCTTAAGTACACCAATCGCTGCACAGCAACCATCCATTCTCCTGGACTTCTATCTTACATTTTCTACTGTTTCCTTAAATCTCCAGTACATTTTTCCCATCCTCAAATACCCCTTCTCACTCTTAGCTGATGCTGTGCAATGAACCTCCACAGATTTCCAATACCATATTAACATCTGTACTCATATAGTGTCTTCATGCTTATGACAATAAATGGACTGTGTTCCTAAAACCAAACTTTCCATCCTTTCCCTCTCATAAAAAAACTGTTGCTTTAGCAATTCTTTGTTTGTTTTTTACATCATTAGTTTCTCTTTCTCCACTGAGTCTCATCAGTATCAATCATACTATATTTTTTTCTCCCCTTGTCTTTTTAGAAAACATTTAAAACTAATTTTCCCTACTGGCTTCCTTTGCTTCTTTTTCTCTTATTCTTTCATTAAGCCACTCCAAAGGAGATTTTTATCTCCATTATTCCATAAAAACTATATTTTCAATGTCATTATTGATTTTGACTAATTCTCAGTCCTCATCTTAGTTGAACTATCATTAGTGTTTGATAGTCAATTACTCCACTTTTTATATATGTTCTCACTTTGTCTCTCTGACACCACTTTTATTTTTCTGCTAAACTCACAGCCAATCTTTCTCTGTCAATTTTGCTGGTTCTTCATCTCCTTAACCTTTAATTGTTAGAATTCTCTGGATCTTAGTTCTCCAAACTATCCTCTTTCTGTTTATACCCACTCTTGTGATGATCTATCTATACTTATGGTTTTAGGTATTATGTTATATGACAATTTCCTGTTGTTTATCTCCATCTTACATCTTTCTCTTTATCTTGAGATTCAAATATCAAGTTTATATCTTAATGTGCAAAATTAGGCTCTTAATTTATACCCTTTCCTAAAACCTGTTTGCCCAGGCTTCTTAAAGTCAGTCAATGACCATTCCTTCCTTTTAGCTACTCAAACTCCAGAACTTGAAGTTATTCTTAATTATTCCTTTTTTTCTCAAAACCACATCTAATCCATTGAAGAACCCTGTTGGCTGTAACTTCAAAAAAATAACCAGAATTTTATTAGGAACTAAGTACTGCATAAGATAAAAATGTGCTGAAATGGAAAGTTAGAGATTGTTGACTGGGAAAAAACAGGTAACAAAACAAGAGAAAACATAATAAATTGCCACTCTAGATTAAAAGTAATGTTTTTAATTTTAAAAAGGTATGTGTCTATATTTTCAAATTTCTTACAATGCATGTGCACTGCTTCTATGATAAAAATCTATTAAAAATAATAAAATCAACTCTATAAACACACACACACACATGAACAAACACACACAAAATCCAGCTATTTCTTTCCACCTCAGTGGTTACTATCTGATCTAAACTATAACCAACACTTATCCAAATTATTGTAATAGCCTCTTAACTGGCCTTCCATCTTCTAGCCTTGCCTTCATACAGTCTTTTTCCAATATAACAGCTAATTTTTCAAATTTTAATTGTGATTGTTGTTCTTCCCCAGTGCATTTCCATCTCACCCTGAATAAATTCCAAAGCCCTCATGATGGCCTTCAAGTTTCTATGAGATGTGACCACATGAAACCTCTTTGTCCTCATCTTCTACCAGTGTTTCTCACTCATTCTACTCCAACTACATTGACCTCATTGTTCTTCCTCAAAACAAACAAGTATGGAGCTATCTCTAAGCCTTTGTACTTTCTGTTCTCTGCTTAGAATTCCTTCCTCTCATAACCTAATGTTAGTTCTCTCACTTCCTTCAGGTTGCTGCTCAAATTTCATTTTATCAATGAGGCTTTCCCTGAACAATGTGTATACATATATCTCCCACCACTCTTTTTTCATGAACTTTCTAATACCTGAAATATTATGTTTGTTTTTTATCTTCCCCATAATAAGGTAAACTAATTAAGAGCACAAAATTTGAAGGTATTGTTCAATGATATGTCCCCATAAATTTCAACAGTGCCTGGTATGTCATAGATACACACACACACAACATATATAACATATATAACATATATATGTAATGTATATGTTAAATATATAGTTCATGTGCTATCATATGCTAGTTCATATGTTAAATGAACTAGCATATGATAGATGTGCTGAGGCAAAAGCAGATATTTCACATGTCCAAACTCCAAGGAATACCACTTAAATGAAGTTGTGTAACACAGTTTCCATAGGCAAGAATTGAGGCAGAAAGACTAGTTTCAGTCATCGAGGTAAAAGAAGACAGTTGTTTAGACCAGGATTGTGGTGGTAAAAATCAAAAGAAATGGAAGGATGTTGACCAAAATGTGAAGATAAACATATAGAGCTTGCCGTTAGATTGAGTATGGGGAGAATGTGGAGAGAGGAGTCAAAGAAGGTTATTAGTTTTTGTTTTGAACAACTAGGAGAATGATGGTGACAACTAATGAAATGTGAAAGGCTCAAGGTACAACTTATTTATTTGAGGAAACACTCAAGGGCCTGTTTTGTACATATTTAGTTTGAGGTGCCTATTAGATATCCAAAGTGGGATGATAAGTAGGAAGTTGGATATGAATCTGAAATCCAAGGAAGAGGTCTGTTTTAAAGATATAAATTTGTGAGTCATAAACATATTGACAGTATTTAAAATGATTTTGTGGGATCACCAAGGGAGTAAAAGTACATATAAACCATTCCCACTTTAACTAGGTCCCCAAAGGGCTTCATACTCAAGATAATGATGAACCAGTTAACTTGTACTTCATTGACTTACATACCAGTTTTCTGTCACCTGTGTTGTCCATGAAATATTTATTCTTGATCATAATTTAAGCCATTCTTGAGTTGGTAGTATGTGCAGACATGTGGCAAAAGAAAACATAAACTTCTCTATTTACTAGAGAAGAAACCAACATCCTAGGCTTCAACTTGTTTTCACAAATGTTTCAGATATGATGTCAAGAACACAGAGATACTGGGTACAAAACAAAATAATAAATAAGCAAGAAGCCACAGAGATGATAGGGAGCCAAAACAAACTCACAGACTTAAGATCAGAAAATCATCAGATAGTCATTAAAACACCTATGCAACATATAGAAAGAATTGGTGAGCTAGTATGTTAAGTAAAAATAAATAGTAAGAAATGCAGTATACAGAGATTTTTTAATAGAAAATACAAAACACTAACCTATTTTTAATTAAAATCTCACAAGGGCCCTGGCTGGTGTGGCTCAGTGGATTGAGTGCTAGCCTGCAAACCAAAGGGTTGCTAGTTTGATTCTGGTTGAGGCACATGCCTTGGTTGCAGGCCAGGTCCCCAGTGGAGGGCATTCGAGAGGCAGCCACACATTGATGTTTCTCTCCCTCTTTCTCCCTCCCTTCCCCTCTCTCTAAAAATAAATAAATAATTTTAAAAAATCTCAGAAGGAAAAGAAAGAGTTATTAGAGGAGAAGTAATATTTGAAGAGGTAATAGCTCTCTCAATAGGTCATTTAAATTTAATAGTAAAAGACTGGTTAATGATAAAAGGCACTATAAATCTTAAGAAGAGGACTTCCAGTCAAGATGGAGACAGGTAAATACACTGTGCCTCCTCGCACAACCAAAAGAAGGACAACAACAAAGTTAAAAACAAAAAACAACCAGAAGTGCCAGGAAATCACACTATATGAAAGTCCTACCACCAAGGAGTTAAAGAAGAAACATTCATCCAGACCTTTAGGAGGGGTGGAGATGGGCAGTCAGGTGGAAAGGACTCGCAGCAAGGCAGCAGCTGGTGGACTGGGCAAGGTGATGGTTGGTGAAGCAGGAGGTCCGACATTTGCATGCAGATTAACTGGGAGGAACAATTGGGGAGTGAGACAGACTGTGCAACCAAGGGTTCCAGCATGGGGAAATAAAGCCTCAAAACCTCTGACTGACAACATCTGTGGGGTGCAGGCAGCAGGAGAAACTCCCAGCCTCACAGGAGAGTTCACTGGAAAGATGTACAGCATCCTAGAAGGTACAAAAAAACCACTCACCCAGGAATCAGCAGCAGAAGGGCCCAGTTTGCTTGTGAGGAGTGGGGAAAGGGACTGATTGAAAGCCCACCAGAGCTGAGCAAGTGGCATTGTTCCCTCTTGGGCTCCTCCCCCACATACAGTGCAACAACACAGTGACTGGGTTGCCCCACCCATAGGTGAATACCTAAGGCTCCATAGCACTGAGACAAAAAAAACAAAATGGCCCAAATGAAAGAACAGATCAAAGCTCTAGAAAAAATACAACTAAGCAATGAAGAGATAGCCAACCTATCAGATGCACAGTTCAAAACACTGGTAATCAGGTAGCTCACAGAATTAGTTGAGTATAGTTGCAAAATAGAGGAAAAAGTGGAGACTATGAAAAATGACATAGGAAAATGTAGAGGAAACCAAGTGATGGGAAGGAGACTGGAACTCAAATCAACAGTTTGGACCAGAAGGAAGAAATAAACACTCAACCAGAATGGAATGAAGAAACTAGAATTCAAAAAAAAAATGATGAGAGACTTAGGAATCTCCAGGACAACTTTAAACATTCCAACATCCAAATCATAGGGGTGCCAGAAGGAGAAGAGGAAGAGCAAGAAACTGAAAACTTATTTGAAAACACAATGAAGAAGAACTTCCCCAATCTGGCAAAGGAAATAGACTTCCAGGAAGTCCAGGAAGCCCAGAGAGTCCCAAAGAAATTGGACCCAAGGAGGAACACACCAAGGCACATCATAATTACATTACCCAAGATTAAAGATAAAGACAGAATCTTAAAAGCAGCAAGAGAAAAGGAGAGTTGCCTACAAAGGAGTTCACATCAGACTGTCAGCTGATTTCTCAAAAGAAATCTTACAGGAAAGAAGAGGCTGGAAAGAAGTAGTCAAAGTCATGAAAGGCAAGATGTAGGCAAGGTCACCTACATCCAATATGACTCTATCCAGAAAAGCTATCATTTAGAATAAAAGAGCAGATAACGTGCTTCCCAGATAAGGTCATAGACCTTTAAGGTCAAGTTAAAGAAGTTCATCATCACCAAGCCCTTATTATACAAAATGTTAAAGGGCCATATCTAAGAAAAAGATGATACAAATATGACAGTAAAATGACAACAAACACAACTACCAACAGCTGAAACTAAAACAAGAACAAAAAACAAAAACAAACTAAGCACAGAACTAGAAGAGGAACAGAATTACAGAAATGGAGATCTCATGGAGGATTATCAGTGGGAGGGGGCAAGTGGAAGAAAGGGGAAAAAGGTACAGGGAATAAGTAGCATAAATGGTAGTTAGAAAATAGACAGGGGGAGGTTAAGAATAGTGTAAGAAATGTAGAAGCCAAAGAAGTTATATGTACAACCCATGGACATGAACTAAAGGGGGGAATGGGGGTGGGAGTGGATGTGCAGGGTGGAGGGGAATAAAGGGGAGGGGAATGGGACTTTAATATCATAATCAATAAAATATTAAAAAAAACTTCAGAAGAAAAGAAAAATGTTTTGTAGACCATTTGGGTTTTGTGTTTTGCAGTTTTAAGTTATTAGTTTTTAAAATCAGTGCTTTTCAAAGTATATTTTATTGATTAAGTTATTACAGTTGTCCCAACTTTTTCTCCCATTTATACCCCCTCCACCCTGTATCCCCCGACCCTCCAACATTCCACCCCCCTTAGTTCATGTCCATGGGTAGTACATATAAGTTCTTTGGCTTCTCTATTTCTTATACTATTCTTAATCTTTCCCTATTTTATGCCTACGAATTATGCTTCTTATTCCCCGTACTTTTCCCCCCATACTCCCCCTCCTCTTCCCCACTGATAACCCTCCATATGATTTCCATTTCTGTAATTCCATTTTTGTTCCGGTGTTTGCTTAGTTTTTGGTTTTGTTTTTAGGTTCGGTTGTTGATAGTTTTGAGTTTGTTGTCATTTCATTGTTCACAGTTCTTCCATTACTTAGATAAGTCCCTTTAAAATTTCATACAATAAGGGCTTGGTGATGATGAACTCCTTTAAATTGACCTTACCTGGGAAGCACATTATCTGCCCTTCCATTCTTAATGATAGCTTTGCTGGACAGAGTAAACTTGGATGTAGGTGCTTGCCTTTCATGACTTCAAATACTTCTTTCCAGCCTCTTCCTGCCTGTAAGGCTTCTTTTGAGAAATCACCTGATAGTATTATGGGAGCTCCTTTGTAGGTAACTTATCTCCTTTTCTCTTGCTGCTTTTAAGATTCTGTCTTTATCTTTAATCTTGGGTAATGTAATTATGATGTGCCTTGGTGTGTTCCTCCGTGAGTCCAATTTCTCTGGGACTCGCTGAGATTCCTGGACTTCCTTCACCAGATCAGAGAAAGTTTCCTTCATTATTTGTTCAAATAAGTTTTCAGTTTCTTGCTCTTCCTCTTCTCCTTCTGGCAGCCTTATCGTTCAGATGCTGGAGAGCTTAAAGTTGTCCCAGAGGTTCTTAAGCCTCTTTCACTGACCTGGATGAATGTTTCTTTAACTTCTTAGTTGTCAGAGTTCCATGCAATTTGCTATTGTGGCAGTTCTGGTTGTTGTTGTTTTTGTTTTTATGTGTGTGTATGTGTGACCAAAGATAACCAAAGATATCTGGTATTTTATTCATTAAAATTTCAGTATATTTTTTAAACTCTAAAAAGTATACTATAGCCACACTACAAAACACAAACAATAATTTCTTACTATCACCAAATATTTATTACTTAGCATTAAAAGTCCCCCGAATGTGTCATAAGTGTTTCAAGTTTATTTTAATCAAGATCTAAAATAAGGTCAATATGTTATAGTTATTTAATTTGTTGCAATGTTTCTTTTCTATTTCAGAAAGTTTAAATTTTTCATTCTAATGTTTTCCTTTACATTCACATATTTATTGAAATTATTGTTCTCTTCTTTTGCATCTGTAACTTATTGCCTCCAGGGTAAAATCAATGTTAATATTAACTACTAACCTCATTTTCTTCTTTTTCCCCACCCCTTCTCTAAATTCCTTCCATAAATTATTTTTCTTCATTTATTTTTTATTGTTGTTCAAGTACAGTTCTCTCCATTCTCACCCCACCACACCCCAGCCCCTGTCCCCCACCTCCCACACTTTCCTGCCTGCTACCCTTGAACCTACTCCCTTTGGCTGTCCATGTGTCCTTTATACATGTTCCTTGATGGCCATTCCCCTATTTTCCTCCATTATCCTTCTCCCTACACCCCACTGGTTATTGTCAGTTTGTTCTTTACTTCAGTGTCTCTGGTTATATTTTGCTTGCTTGTTTGTTTTGTTGATTAGCTACCACATATAGGTGAGATCATATGGTATTTGTCTTTCACTGCCTGTCTTATTTCACTTAGGAAATGCTCTCCAGATACATCCATGCTATCATAAAGGGTAAGAGCTCCTTCTTTCTTTCTGCTGCATAGTAGTCCATCATGTAAATGCACCACTGGTTTTTGATCCACTCATTTACTGATGGGCACTTAGGCTGTTTCCAGCACTTAGCTATTATAAATAGTGCTACTATGAACATTGGGGTGCATAGGTTCTTTTGAATTGATGTTTCAGGATTCTTAGGGTATAATCCCAGCAATGGAATTGCCAGGAAAAAAGGCAGTTCCATTTTTAGTTTTCTGAGGAAATTCCATACTGTTTTCTACAGTGGCTGCACCAGTCTGCATGCCCACCAACAGTGTACCAGGGTACCCTTTTCTCCACAACCCTACCAGCACTTGTTGTTTGTTAACTTGTTTATGATGACCATTCCCACTGGTATGAAGTGGTATCTCATCATAGTTTTAATTTGCATCTCTCTGACAGCTAGTGATGCTGAGCATCCTTTCATATGTCTCTGAGCCCTCTGTATGTCATCCTTGGAGAAGTGTCTGTTGAGGTCCTTTGCCCATTTCCTGATTGGGTTGTTTGTCTACCTGGAGTCATGTAAGTTGTTTGTAAATTGTAGAGATCAAACCCTTGTCCAAGTTCTTATTTGCAAATATGTTTTCCCATATGGTTGGTTCTCTTTTCATTTTAATGCTGTTTTTTTTTTACCCATGCAGCTTTTTATTTTGAAGAGATCCCATTTGTTTATTCTTTCCTTTACATCCCTTACCCTAGGGGACATATTAGTGAAAATATTGTTGCATGGGATATCTGAGATTTTCCTGCCTATATTCTCCTCTAGCACTTTTGTGGTGTCACAACTTATATTTAACTCTTTTATCTACCTTGAGTTTATTTTTGTGTATGGTGCAAGTTGGTGATAGAGTTTCATTTTTTTGCATGTAGCTGTCCAGATTTCCCAACACCATTTGTTGAAGAGGCTATTTTTACTCTGTTTTATGCTTCTGCCCCCTTTGTTGAATATTAATTGACCATAAAGACTTGGGCTTATTTCTGGGCTCTCTATTCTGTTTCATTGGTCTATGTGTCTGTCCTTATGCCAGTACCATGCTGTTTTTTATTACAGTGGCCCTGTAATATAGTTTGATATCAGGTATTGTGACCCCTCCTACTTTGTTCTTTCTCAAAATTGCTGCAGCTATTTGGAGTCATTTACAGTTATATATACATTTTTGGAGTGTTTGTTCTATATCTGTGAAATATGTCATTCATGTTTTAATAGGGATTGTGTTGAATCTATCAATTGCTTTGAGTAATATGGACAGTTTGATGACATTAATTCTTCCAATCCATGAGCACAGTATATACTTCCATTTATTTGTATCTTCCTTAATCTCTTTCTTCAGTGTTGTGTATTTTTCTAAGTACAGATATTTTACCCCCTTGGTATGGTTTATTCCTAGGTACTTTATTTCTTTTTGTTGCTATAGCAAATGGTATTTTTTCCTGATATCTGATTCTTATATTTTATTGTTTGTGTACAAAAATGCCTTTGATTTCTGAATATTGACTTTGAAACCTGCGGTTCTGCCAGATTCACTTATTAGGTCAAGTAGTTTTTTGGTGGAATCTATAGCGTTTTCTATATACACTATCATGTCATCTGCAAACAGTGACAGATTTTCTTCCTCCTTTCCCATTTGGATGCCTTTTATTTCTTCTGCTTTCCTTTTTTAAATTTTTTATTTTTTTAAATTTAACTGTTGTTCAAGTAGTTTTCTGCCCTTTACCCCCATTCCAGCCCCTCCCCCATTCTTCTTCTTTCTGATTGCTGTGGCTAGAACTTCCAATACTATGCTGAAGAGATGTGGTGAAAGCAGACATCCTTGTCTTGTTCCTGATCTTAGTGGGAAAGCTTTTAGTTTTTGTCCATTGAGTTTGATGTTGGCTGTAGATTTCTCATATATGGCCTTTATTATATTGAGGAATGCTCCCTCTACACCCACTTTGCTGAGAGTTTTTATCATAAATGGATGCTGTGCCTTATTAAATACTTTTTCTGCATCTATTGATATGATCATATAATTTTTGTCTTTCCTTTTGTTTATGTAATGTATTACATTTATTAATTTCTGAATGTTGTACCATCCTTGCATCCCTGGGATGAATCCCACTTGATCATGGTGTATGATCTTTTTAATGTATTGTTGGATACAGTTTGCCAATATTTTGTTGAGGATTTTAGCATCTATGTTCATCAGCAATACTGGCCTGTAGTTTTCTTTCTTTGTTGTGTCTTTAACTGGTTTGGGAATTAGGATAATGCTGGCTTTGTAAAAAGAGTGTGGGAGTCTTCCCTCTTCTTGGATTTTTTGGAATAGTCTGAGAAGGAATGGGGTTACCTCTTCCTTTAAAGTTTTGTAAAATTGTCCTGTGAAACCATCTGATCCAGGGCTTTTGTGTAATGGGAGTTTTTTTTTATGACTGCTTTGATTTCATCAGCTGTTATCAGTCTGTTTAGGCTTTCTGCTTCATCTTCATTCAGTTTTGGGAGATTATATTTTTCTAAAAATTTGTCCATTTTACCCTGGTTTTCAAATTTCTTGTCATATAGTTGTTCGTAGTAATTTCTTACAATTCATTGTATTTCCATGGTCTCAGTTGTAATCTCTCCTCTTTCATTTCTGATTTTGTTTATTTGGGTCCTCTCTCTTTTTCTTGATGAATCTACTTAAAGGCTTGTCAATTTTGCTTTTACTTCAAAGAACCAGTTCCTGGATTTATTGATCCTGTGGATTGTTCTTTTAGTCTCTGGGTCATTTAATTTTGCTCTGATCTTGGTTATTTCCTTCCTTCTAGTTGCTCTGGGCTTTGTTTGTTGTTCTTACAATTCTTGTAGATGTAGGGTTAGGTTGTTTATTTGAGATGTTTCTATCTTTTTTAGGTAGGCCAGTATCATTGTGAACTTCCCTCTCAGGACTGCCTTTGCTGTGTCCCATAAGTTTTGGACTGTTTTGTTTTCATTTTCACTTGTTTCCAGAACTTTGTTTATTTCTTCCTTGCTCTCATTATTAATCCATTCATTGTTTAATAGAATGCTATTCAATCTCCATGAATTTGAGTGCTTTTGAGTTTTTCCCTTGTGGTTTGGTTCTGGCTTCTGGCCTCTGTGGTCTAAGAAAATGCTTGGTGTGATTTCAAGTTCCTTGAATTTGTTGAGGCTTGTTTTGTGGCTTATCATGTGGCTTATCTTTGAAAATGTTCCATGTACATTTGAAAAGAATGTGTATTTGCTTCTTTGAGATGAAAGGTTCCATATATCTTTTTTAAGTGCATTTGATCTGGGGCATTTTTCAATGCCGAAATATCCTTGATATTTTCTTTGGAAGATCTATCCATTTTTGACAGTAGGGTGTTAAAATCCCCCCATATGAGTGTGTTGCTATCTATATCTTTCTCAAAGTCCTCCAAGATTTTCCTTATTTATTTGGTGCTCCTATGTCGGGTACATATATGCTTACAATGTTTATGTCTTCTTGATCGATTCTTCACTTGAGTATTATGAAGTGTCCTACAGTGTCCCTTTTCATGGCTTTTGTTTTGAAGTCTATTTTGTCTGATATACATATTGCTACATCAGCTTTCTTGTCCTATCCATTTGCTGGGAATATTTTTTTTCAAATCCTTCACGTACAGTCTGTGTAGGTCTCTTGTTCTTAGGTGGGTCTCTTGTAGGCAGCATATGTGCAGGTCATGTTTTCTTATCCATTCATCTCCCCTATGTCACTGATTGAAGCATTTAATCCATTAACATTTAAGGTTATTATTGATAGGTACTTAATCATTTTTCCCCCTTTGTACCTGTGTTCCTCTCTCTTTCATTCATTTCCTTCCTCTTCTTATAGCAGTCCCTTTAACATATCTTCCAGTGCTGGTTTAGTGGAGGTGTATTCTTTCAGCCTCCTTTTGTCTGGGAAACTCCTTATTTTGCCTTCCATTTTAATTGAGAGCTTCATGGGGTAGAGTAGACTTGGTTGCAGGCCTTTGGTTTTCATTACTTGGAATACTTCTTGCCATTCTCTCCTGGATTGTAGTGTGTTTGTTGGTAAATCAGCTGCTAGCCTTATCAGAGCTTCTTTGTATGTTACTTCTTGTTTCTCCTGTGTTGCTTTTAAAATTCTCTCTTTGTCTTTAAAACTTGGCATTTTAATTCTGATGTGTCTTGGAGTAGGCCTCTTTGGGTTAATCTTGATTTCCTCTGTGCTTCCTGAACTTGCATGGTTTTTCCCCTCTCCAGATTCAGAAACTTTTCTGTCACTATTTTTTCAAACAAATTTTATATCCCTTGCTCCTTTTCTTCTCCTTCTGGTATTACTATGATACGAATGTTGTTGCATTTCATGTTGTCTTGCAGTTCTCTTAAGCTATTTTCATATTTTTTAGTCTTTTTTTCATGTGTCTGCTCTACCTTGGTATTTCTTTCTACCGTGTCTTCCAGCTCACTAATTCAGTCCTCTGCTTCATCCAGCCTGCTTGTAATTATTTCTAGTGTGTTTTTCATTTCAGAAATTGTATTCTTCATTTCTTCCTGGTTCTTGTTTATAGTTTCTATGTCTTTTTTCATACTGTTGTAATTCTCACTCAGTTCCTTGTGGTTGTCTGTGAGTTCCTTGAGCATCCTTATAACCATTCTTTTGAATTCTATATCTGATAGTTTTCTTGCCTCCATTTCATTTAGCTCTTTTAGTGGGGAATCTTCCATTCCTTTCAATTGCAGGTTATTTCTTTGTCTCCCCGTTTTAGGTGAGTCTTTTTGTTTGTTGTTGTTGTTGTTGTTGTTGTTGTTGTTGTTGTTTTCTATGATTCCTGATGCTCTGCTTTGCTAGCTGTCTTCATAGAGTGAACTTCTATGGTAGGAGTTCTGTGGGACTCAGTGGTGTGGTCTCTTTGATCTGCTTGGCTGGATGCTCTAGGGTTGCCCTTTCTTCTTTGTGCAGGCTCTCTTGTAGTTGGGTTTTACCTGTTGGTGGCTCCTTTGTTGATGGGTTCTCTCCTCCAATGGGTTTACTAGTACTCACAACTCCAACCTTATCTTGTATGTGATCAAGGCTAGGTAAAGGTGAAATGGATTAAGACAGCAAGAGAGTATTTTATGGAATTTAACGTACCAACAAGTAGAAAACAGGAGATCCTTTGGAGAAGTACAACAATAACCATGATATTTCACCAAACTAGCCATGTTTTATAAAAGGTTAAAAAAAGACAAGACTCTTATTAGAGGGGAAAAAGAATGTGAGATGACTCCAGAAAGCAGAGTGCTAGTGCAAGGTTAGATGATGGGATATAGTGAGAATAAGGGATAGAAATTTGACTTAGTGGTAAGAGAATAAAGTTAACCAAACAGTAATAAAGCTCAGGAAGATAGTGAAATGAACCAAGACCAGGGAAGAGTACTGTGTGGGAATTGAAACAACAATAATATGATAAGAAATATATGATCTGAATAAAAAGAATAAAAAGTAAAAGACCAAGAGTAGTGTGTTATTGGAATACAAGTGAAATGAAGGAAGAGAAATTAAAGTGAATTATGAAAGGAAGAACAAAGAAAACCAGTCAAACAATAATATCAGACAAAACAAAGAACACTAAACAGAAGGAAGAGAAATTTAAAATATAAAATAATAATAACAAAAATAAAAGTAAAAAATAAAATGCAAATTCTGTAGGATAGCAAAGTGAATTTTGTCTCAGTTGCTAGTGTTAGCCTTCTGATCTCTCTCTGGATCAGTCTTTGGTCCTTTCACAGCTCCAGGTCTTATTGTCTTACACTTGGAAGAAAAAAAAAACACCTACAGACTTTAAGTCTTCTAAGTGGGTTCTGCTGATCTTCCTGGATGCTGAAGGCAGAGGGAGGCAGGGCTCTGATTTTTTTTTCCTTTCTTGTGCTTCTGTGTTGGGGGCTCAGTCTGGGCCATAATATTCACAGGTGTCCAATTTCCAGCCAAAGCCCTGAGAACACTGCACGGTCCCCACTGTCCATACATGACAGGCCAGCACCTTTAATCCACCTCGTTGAGCCACCCTTTGTTTAGCCCATGAGGTGCACCAAGTGGGAGCAACTGGCACCCCTCCTCCCTCTTTGCTGGCCTGGGTACTGCACAAACACAAAGTCCCTTCAGGGCAGTTTAGTTCTCCTAATAAATTAAGTCTCTCTGGGGCCTGCCACTCCTCTGAGCCTCTGCTTACCCACTTTGATCAGTTGGTGAGGCACTCTGATTTGGAATAATTGAGCCCCTCCTCCTCCCTCTTTTCTGGCCTCATCACAAGGTGGGATAGTTCCTTGCCTAGCAGCTGAGAGCTTTTTTTTTTTTTAACAAACTCCCCTTGGTTGTGGCTGACAGTTCTTAACAAGCTCTTGGCTTTTCACACATCCCAATTCTCTAACCAATCCTGAGACTGTCTGGGTCAGGGTCAGTTGTGGCCCAATTCTTCTCCCATATACAGGTGTCACCTGGCTCCCTGATTTCTCTGGTACTGTCCCAGCCAGCAACCACAGTCCCAGCTGGGAAATACTGCCTCTGTGGGTCTCCCACCAAGTCTTTATTCACCCAGTGACTCCAAGCATTCAGGTCTCTCCTGGTATGGGACTGGCTTCTCTGCTCTGGGAGGGAAGGGAGCTATGAAGCTACAATCACTAATCCAGCTCTCCTCCAAAGCTCCTGCTGCATCCATGGTCCCTGGCATTGCAACTGTGGTCTGCAGCAGCCACGTTCTCTGGCATAAGTCCCAGGAACCTTCCTGTGGGCCTACCCAATCTCCTTACTGTCTGTTTTTAAATGTCCTCTGCAATATTTGGCTTCCAAACTTCATATAAGCTGGGATTTGTGGGCTGTTAACTCTGTTCTTCGGAAGATCAGCTAGGTGTCCCAGTTCGGTTCACAAGCAATGAGTTCAGCTCCCACCTACCTCACTGCCATCTTCCACCCCCTGGTTGTTTATTGTTTTTAAATTGGTTGTTTTCCTTCTTTTGTTTATACAAGGAAACCAAGTGTCTGTACCTATGCCTCCATCTTGGCCGGAGCTCCCTAAAATCAGTATTTTTTTTACGGAAACAACTAAAAATTTAACAGAAATTTGAGACCCATTAAAACAAGTTTTAATGGAAGAAAGACATATGTAATAAAATTATACCAAAAAAGAGCTTATAAGTGAGGTAGGGGTAAATAGAATTGAAGTATTCTAATGCCCTTATATTTATTGTTCAGAACAGTAAAAATTGATTTAAAATGTTTGGGAGTGATAAATATGTTCATTATATTGATTATTATGATGGGTTTGTAACTGTGTACATCTGTAAAAATCCCATCAAATTGTGCACTTTAAATATATGCAGTTAGTTGTATGTTTTTTCTCCCACCCTTGTAGTTAGTTGTATTTTAATTACATCCTGATAAGGCTTGAAATCTTTTTTTAAAGATATTGATTACATGAAGATGCATGTTACAATTTCTAAGGTAAGCACTAAAATAATAGACATCAAGTTTGAAACTTTTTGGAGTAAAGGAAAAATGAAATGATATAAAATAATTAATAAAAAATTTCAAGAGAGGGAGAAAAATCCATGGAATAGGAAAAAGAAGATGGTAGGTACTAATCTATATGTATTAGAAATAATATTAATTATAAATGAACTAAATAATCCAGTTAAAAGAGTAGTATATCTGACATTGAAACAAAATATAAGTAGATACTGTTTCTAAGCTACAGATCTAAAACATAAAAGTATAAAAAGTTGAAATGAAGATAATGGGAAATGGCATGACATTTAAATGTTAATCAAAAGAAAGCTAGTGTGACTTCTGCTTCTGGGTGGAGAATAGGTAACAGAAAGCCAACAATCCTGCTGCAACAACTCTAAAAACTAGAATTTTAAATCCATATCTTAAATAATCATGGGAAGCTGTGGAACAATAGGAATGAGGCAAACTAAAATTTAAGTGGGGAAGGTAGAAGGGGCTGCCTAGTTGAGGTGATGAACACTAGATGTTTTCTTTCTTGGTGGCCTTTGCAAAAAATTCTTAATGCTGAGAGAACAGACTTTCTAAACTCTCAATCAAAAGTCTGGTAGGGCCATGCCTTAAAAACAGCAATAAACCAGAGGTGAATTGAGTTGTCCACAGCCAGAACAACACTGAGCTACTGTGCACACATGTACATCAGACTGCCCCAGAAAAAACCCACTCCTTTGGATCAGAAGACCCATCAGGCACCATATGCACGTGCTCTGACTACAATCAACCTGCCAAAACCATCTGGCACACAGTCTACACAGAGGCCACTTTTCAAGATTGGGAAAGATAGCTAGTTATCTAACTCATAGGAACAAACACTGACAGTCAAACAAAATGGGAAGACGTAAGAATATTCCCCAAATGAAAACAAAACAAAACAAAAAACAGAGAAAAGCTCTAATGAAATGGAGGTAAGTAATCTGCCTGATAAAGAATTCAAAAAAATAGTCATAATTATGCTCAACAAACTTGAGAGTTGAATAGAGGAATCAGAGAGAACTTCAACAAGAGTTAGGAAATATAATAAATACCAGTCATATATGAAGAATACAATAATGAAAATGAGATACATTAGAAGGAATCCATAGCAGATTAGTTAATACAGAATAGATTAGTGACCTGGAAGACAGAATAGTGGCAATCACCTAACCACAAGAGCAAAAATGAAAAAAGGAATTTTTAAAAATAAAGATAATATAAGGGACCTCTGGGACAACATGAAATGCTCTAACAATCACAATATAAGAATTTTAGAAGAAGAAGAAAGAAAGGAGCAGAAAGTATATTTGAAGAAGTAATACTGAAACTTTCTTAATCTGGGGAGGCAAACAGATGTTCAGGTCCAGGAAACACAGAGAGTTCCAAACAAGATGAACCCAAAGAGGTTCACACCTCTTGTAATTAAAATGGCAAAAGTTAAAGATAAAGAGACAGTCTTGAAGGTAGCAGTAATGAAACAACAGGTAACATACAAGGGGAACCCCATAAGGCTATTAGCTGATTTGTCAGCAGCAACTCTATAGACCATAAGGGAGTGGTAGGAAAGATTTAAAGTGCTGAAAGAAAGAAACCTACAATGTAGAGTACTCTATCGGGCAAGGTTATCATTCAGAAATGAAAGGGAGATAAAGATTTTACCAGACCAGCAAAAACCAAAAGAGTTCACCACCACTAAGCCAACTTTACAAAAAATGTTAAAGGGTCTTATTTAGGCAGAAAGAAAGGGCATAACTATAAATAAGAAAATACAGGAAAGGAAAAAACCTCACTCTTAAAGGCAAATATGTAATAAACACAGTAAATCAGCCACTTAAAATACCAATATGAAAGTTAAAATACAAAAGTAGCAAAGTTAACTATAACTATAATAAATAGGGAATGCACAAAACAGAAAGATATAAAATATGATGTCACAAACATAAAGCATGGAGGGGGAGTAAAAATATAGTGCTTTTACAATGCATTTGAACTAAATGACTATCAGCTTAAAATAGACTGATATATATACAGATGGATAGGTATGAACCTCATGGTAACCACAAATCAAAACTTTGTGGTGTCTACAATAGACACATCTAAAATAGGACTCAGATTGAAAGTCAACTTTAAAGCAAAGTTTCTAGAGATAAAATGGAAATGTTATAATAATAAAAAGGTAAATTTAATAGTCAGATATAACATTCTAAAATTTGTATTAACCTAATAACATAGCTTCAACATATATAAAGCAAAACTTGGCATAGTTAAATATAGAAATAGGTAAATTCACAATCATACTTAGAGATAACTCATTTAAAGAACCCAAACATCAGTAAGAACACAGAAGGTTTGAACATGATTAATGGAGCATACCCAACAACTGCAGGTTTAACATTTTTTCAAGTTCACATGGGACATTTAATAAGTAGACCATATGCTGTGCCACAAAACAAGCAATTTTATGAATTGAAAACATGAAATATATTCTCTAATAAATTAAACATTAAATCAGTTAGAATGTTAACTAGAAATTAAGCAACACACTTCTAATAATGTGTTTGTCAAAGCAGATATATTTTTAACCAAATGAAAATGTAAATATCATGTATTAAAACATGTGATATGTAGCTAAAGCAGTGCATAGAGAGAAATCTTGAAGCGGAAAGAACAACATTGTCAGATATCAGGAGTTATTGTAAAGCTATAGTAATTAATAAAATGTGATATTGATATAAGAATACACAAATATGTCAATGTAATCTCTGAATTGCAAGGTTAATTTAACATTTTTAAAATCATTATAATTTGAAAATTGAACCTGCAGTAAGATAGAAGCCTATAGACTTCCAGCCAAGATGGAGGCATAGGTGGACACACTGTGCCTCCTCGCACAACTAAAATTAAGGACAACAAATTTTAGAAATAAAAGAACAACCACAACCAGAACAGACAGAAAATTGAACTGTACAGAAGTCCCAACAACCATTTATCCAGACAGGTAAGAGGGACAGAGTCGGTGGCTGGCGGAGCGGGTTCGAGGCAGGAAAAAGCGGTGGCTGGCAGACTTGGGCAAGCAGGGTGCAGGCAGCGGCTAGCAGACCCCAGTGGCAGACCCTGGGCATGGGTGTGGGGAGGCAATGAGCAGACCCAGTGAGGTGAACAAGGTAACTGGCTGTCCGCAGTCACACATTCGCGTGCAGATAAACCAGGTGAAAACAGCAGCAAGACAAACCACGCAACCCAGGGCCCCAGCGCCGGGAAATAAAGCCTAAAAGCACTGATTGAAAACACGTGTGGAGGTTGAGGTGCCGGGAGAGACTCCCAGCCACACAAGACAGTTCGTTGGAGAGACCCACAGGGTCCTAGAATGTACACAAGCCCACCCACCTGGAAACCAGCACCAGAAGGGCCCAATTAGCTTGTGGGAAGCAGCAGAGTGGACTGAAATCTGACAGAGAGAGCGGAGCAAACGCCATTGTTCCCTCTCTGATCTCGCCCCCACACACAGCGTCACAACCCAGCTACCTGGGTTACCCTGCCTGGGTGAACACCCAAGACTCCGCCCCTCATACGTAACAGGAGCAACCAGGACCCTCCCCCCCAAAAAAATGGCTCAAACAGAAGAACAAATCAAAGCCTCAGAGCCAATACTTTTAAGCAACCAAGAGATAGCCAGATGCACAGTTCAAAGCACTGGTGATCAGGATGCTCACAGAATTGGTTGATTTTGGTTGCAAATTAATGAAAAAATGAAGACTACACTAAGTGAAATGGAGAAAAATGCACAGGAAACCAATAGTGATGGAAAGAAAACTGGGTCCCAAATCAATGCAGCGGACCAGAAGGAAGAAAAAAACACACAATCAGAAAAAAAAATGAAGAAACAAGAATTCAAAAAATGAGGAGAGGCTTAGGAACCTCCAGGACATCTTTAAATGTTCCAACATCTGAATTCTAGGGGTACCAGAAGGAGAAGAGGAAGAGAAACAAGTGGAAAAGTTATCTGGCCAAATAATAAAGGAAAACTTCCCCAATTTGGCAAAGGAAATAGACTTCCAGGAGGTCCAGGAAGTTCAGAGAGTCCCAAATAAGTTGGACCCAAGGAGGAACACACCAAGGTACATCATAATTACATTACCCAAGATTAAAATGAAGGAGAGCATTCTAAAAGCAGCAAGAGATAAGGAGACAGTCACCTACAAAGGAGTTCCCATCAGACTGTCAGCTGATTTCTCAAAAGAGACCATACAGGCAAGAAGGGGCTGGAAAGAAGTATTCCAGGTCATGAAAGGCAAGGACCTCCATCCAAGATTGCTCTATTCAGCAAAGCTTTCATTTTGAATGGAAGGGCAGATCAAGTGCTTCTCAGATATGGTCAAGTTAAAGAGGTTCATCATCACCAAGCACTTATTATATGAAATGTTAAAGGGACTTATCTAAGAAGAAGAAGATAAAAACTATGAACAGTAAAAAAAAAAACAGCAAACTCACAGTTATTACAACCACATCTAAAACAAAAGCAAACTAAGAAAACAACTAGAACAGGAACAAAATCACAAAAATAGAGATCACATGGACAGACAGCAGCAGGGGAGTGGGAGGAGGAGAGAGGGGGAAAAGGTACAGAGAATAAGTAGCATAGACGGTAGGGAGAAAATAGACGGGGGGAGGTTAAGAATAGTATAGGAAATGTAGAAGCTAAAGAACTTATAACACATGGACATGAACAAGGGGAGAATGTGGGTTGGAGGGGGTATTCAGGGGTAGGGGAGTGAAGGGGGAAATGAGACAACTGTAATAGCATAATCAATAAAATATATTAAAATAATAATAAAATAAAATTATAATTTGTCATATTAACAAGATAAAGTAGAAAAAACATATAACCCTCTCATTTCATGAAAAGAGTGCTTAAAATTTAGTATCCACACATGATTTTAAAACTTTTAGCAAATTAGAATAGAAAGGAATTCCCTTATTCTGAGAAACAGTATCTACAAAAATCTACACCAAGCATCGTATTTAATACTGATCCACTGAAAGCTCTCTTTTGGAGGTTAGGAACCCTTCTTTATCATCACTTCTATTGAGTACTGTACTGCAGGTGCTAACCAACACACTAAAGCAATAAAAAGTTATAAAAGGTATAAAGGTTGGAAAGGAGGAAACAAAATAGTCCTAAGTTACAGATGATATGAATTGTATACATAGAAAAAAATTTAAATATCTACATGTAAATTATTAGAATTAACTAAGAAGGTTAGCAGGTTTGTGGAATGCAAAATCAATATACAAAAGATAATTATATATCTATATAATAGCCACAGACAGGTAGAAAATAAAATTAACAGCACATCCCATTTACAATGGAATAAAATAGTCACAAGTACCTAGAAATAAGTATAACCAATTTTCTCAAGACCTCTATGAAAAAAAATGAAAATTTAATAAGAAACTTTAAAGAAGAGTTAAAAGCCAAGGTGTGCCATGTACATGAACTGAAAAATGCAATATTTTGAAAATGTAAATTATCCCCAAACTCATCTATAGATTCCATACAACCCAAATGAAAATCTCAACAAGTCATTTTTCTTATAGAACTCAATAGGCTGATTTTAAAACACAAAGGGCCAAGAATTGCCAAGACCCTCTTGAAAAAGAAGAACAAAGTGGGAGGAATTGCTGTATAACATATTGAAACTTGATTTATAGCAAAGATGTTATAGAATAGCAGCTTTCAATAAAAGTTGCTGGAAAATTTTGATACCCACATGGAAAAAACATTAAGTTGGATGTCTAACTCACATCAAACACAAAAATCCACTCACATTGGTTTACAAGTCTAAATGTAAACTTAAAACTAAAAGTCTCTTAGATGAAAAAAAGTATCTTAATAACATCAGAATTGGGGAATAAAGAGAATTGGCATCAAGATTCAAAGAACAGTGACCAGGAAGGATTTTTGATAAGTATCACCACATTAAAATTATGAACTTATGCTCATCAAAAGATAAGAAAATAGCATTTAAAAATTGGTCACAGAATAGGAGTTATTTGCAGCATAAATAGCCAACAAAAGACTCATATCAACAATAAAATGACAACAAACTCACAACTATCAATAGATGAATCTAAAAGAAAAGAAAAACAATGAAAACAAAAACTAAGCCAACAAGTAGAACAGGAACAGAATTAGAGAAATAGACATCACATGGAGGGATTTCAATGGGGAGGGGGAGGGGAGGAATAGGGGGACAAAGGTACAGGGAAGAAGTATAATTAGTAGGCATAAAATAGATGGGGAAAAATAAAAAATTGTATAGGAAACAGAGGACTCAAAGAACTTATATGTACAACCCATGGACATGAGCTAAGAGGTGAGAACGCTGGAGGGTTAGTGGGGAAAGGCGGAAGGAAGATAAAGGGGGAGAAATTGGGAAAATTGCAATAGCATAGTAAAAAAATTTTTAAAATAAAATAAAGACTACATGCAGTACTCCTTCAAATCAATAAGAAAAAAAGCAGATTATCCCATAGAAAAATTGGCAAAAAAAAAAAAACAAAAACCCTGCAAACAAGCTTGGATAGACATTCCACAAAAGAGGAAATCCTGTGGCTACTACTCATAAGGAAAGATGCTCAACTTTATTATTAATCATGGAAATGCAAAATAAAACAGCAGATACAATGCTATGCAGCCACCAGAATGGCCAAAATGTAAAAACACAGTTAATACCAAGTGTTTGTGAAGATTTGAGTCAAATTGAACTCATACATTGCTGATAAAAATGGAAAATGGTGCAAAAGCTTTGGAAAACTGTGGTATTATAAAAAAGCTGAACATAGCATACTCAGCTATTTCACTCCAAGATATGTGCCCAGTGGAAATGCATATATATGTTCAGCAAAATACACTTATAAGAAGGTTCATGGCAGGACTTTGAGTAAACACCAAAAATTAGAAACAACTCCAATGTCCATGACTGTGGTATATTCACACAATGGAATACTATACCACAATGGGAATGAACAAACTATAGCTACACACAATGTACATGAATCTCACAACCACAATGCTGAATGAAAAAATCCAGAACCAAAGGATGTATACAATATAGTTTCACTTACTTCAAAAACAGGCAAAACTAAACTATATTCTTAGGGATGTATACATAAATAGTACAATTTTGAAGAAAAGCAAAGAAATAATTATCATAAACATTAAAATGGTGGTTACCTTTAGTGGGAAGGGAAAGAATGTGATTGGAAAGGTACACAGAGTGAGTCTTCTGGGTTGCTGGCAATATTCTTAATCTAGATGATGGTTGCATTTTTGTACCAAAAGTATTTGTTTTATGCAGCTTCTTTTGCAGTTTTAGTTCACAATTTTAACAGAATTTTTTAAGTAAAGAAAGTAGATCCAAAGACAGAACCCTAGAGCTCTCTTATATTTAGAGTGTGTTTATAAACGCTACATCCATTCAATACTCAAGACTTTTTGAGCACCTACCTTATACCACGCACTTGGTTCAGGTACTTGGAATATGGCAGTGGGCAGAACAGAGAAAAACCCCTGATTTGATGGAACTTACATACTAGTGAAGCCTAGAAAGAATGTGTCAAGGAGGATGAAGTGAATAACTACTCAAATGTTTCTTAGATGGAGATAAGATGAGGACATAACAAAATTGGCTATTCACTTTGATAAGTCACTCACATGATTTGGATACCACCTAAATATGGATGAGCTTCATCTAGACCTCTTTTGTGAATTCCCACTCTCTGTATATTTGCCAGTTTAATACACATAGATGTCCTGTTTGTCCAAAACTGTAAACCCCAACCTAGTCCTCAACTAGGGTTCTTCATCTCAGCGAATCGCATCACCATCCACCCATTTGCCCAAATCAGAAAATTAAAAGTTATCTTTAATCCCTCTTTTTCCCCTCCCTTCCTCTTTACACTTCCAATTTATAATCAGTGCTTCTAACTGTATCTCACATATAGAGAAAGCAAGAATGTGAAGTGTTTCTACATACCTAACCCACGAGGATATTACTTTTCCTCTGTTTTTGTTTTTGTTTTTCTTCAGGGCTCAGAATGGAAATATCCCTCAGTTCAAGAAGGTGGTTTTCCAGGAATTTACTGATGGCTCTTTCACTCAGCCCTTATATCGTGGAGAACTAAATCAACACTTGGGACTCCTGGGTCCATGTATAAGAGCAGAAGTACAAGACAATATCATGGTGAGCTGAGGACAATGGAATCACAAAAAAATTAACCCTGTACATTTTTGTCTCTGATTATAAAAATAATGTATTCTCACTTTTGAAAATCTTTAATATAGAAATAAATAAATTGAAAAATAATCTCACAATTACCGTTTTGCTATATGTTCATATCTTTTTTCCAAAGTATTCTTCTATTTGTGTATTCAGAATTATACAATGTATAATTCTACTACATTTTTACTAAATGTATGTCATAAACATTTCTTATGTCATTTAAAAACACTGCCTAAGTATCTTTTCAAGTGAAGACATAATAGTTTACTACATGAATTGATGATCTACTTAACTATTTACTTTGAATAGATACTTTTTTTCACTATTTAAATAATGCTGCGATCACAACTCTTTCCCCAGGATAAAATTCTAAAAATACAATGTACTCAATACATGAACATTTTAAGACTCTTGTACTGAATTATCTGTTAATGTCCTTTTCACATTTGACATTTTTGGAGGGAGTGCTTTCCTTATTAATTTATATTACCTCATATATAGATCATTGATTTATTAATGATCATTGATCATTTTAATGAATAGTAATTTTCCATGTTTGTTTCTCTTAACTTTATATGTAGTGGGGTTTTTTAAAGGATTTATTTATTTATTTTTAGAGGGAGGGGAAGGGAGGGGGGGAGAGAAACATCAATATGTGGTTGCCTCTCACGTGCCCCCTACTGGGGACCTGGCCCACAACCCAGGCATGTGCCCTGACTGGGAATCAAACTAGTGACCCCTTTCTTCATAGTCTGATGCTCAATCCACTGAGCCACACCAGCCAGGTATATGTAATGGTTTTTAAATTAAAATAGGTTTTTATATTTTAGGAAGTAACCTATAAATCTTTCCTTTATGACACTTTCATAGCTTGTATGTTTATAAAAATCCTTCCCTACACAGAAATTTGATTTCTTAAAATCACCTGTACATTCTTGTACTTTCTTTTATGGTTTAATTTCTTAACATTTAACTTTTAAATCCGTTAGTAATTTCTGTAGACTTAGAAGTTATTTTGGTGCATTGTAAGAGCCAAAGGTCAAAGTAGTTTTATTTTTCCCCAAAAAATAGTCATTCATTGTCCCAGTTGATTTACATTAAGGATATAGAAGGATCTAAAATTATGGGATTGTGAGTGAATTTTTTCTGCTTTGATTTTTATTTTACATTTCATATGGCCTATGAAACATGTCATTTTTTCAAATCTGAAAACTAGTCTTTTAAAAGATTTTATGCATTCATTTTGGAATTTTTAAAAAGATTTTATTTACTTATAGAGAGAGGGGAAGGAAGGGAGAAAGAGAGGGGGAGAAACATTGATGTGTGAGAGATGTCTCTCTAGTGCTCAATCCACTGAGCCATACCAGCCAGGGGTCATTCTGGAGTTTGTCATGAAGAACCTTAACCTAATATCAAGTCCTGAGATTATGGTCTCTTAAACCCCCTAAAGTGATATTTTCTCTTTTACTTTGGGATTGCATTTTAGTATTTAGGATTTTCTCCTTTGTAACATTGAGTGCATGTCTTAAAATTTTTTTAATCCAAAAATTCTTCATAGTTTCCTTTATAGAGCTTTAAGTTTGGGTTCTAACAACATCCATCCTATGTACCACTTCCTCTGGATATTAAAATATGGATAAAGCACAAAATAGATATTACTATTAGGGATATAAACACTAAAATGCTTGCATTCTTTTTTTTATATTTTTTGTTCTGCAGGTAACTTTCAAAAACCAGGCCTCTCGTCCCTACTCCTTTTATTCTAGCCTTATTTCTTATGAGGAAGATCAGAGGCGAGGAGAAGAACCTAGAAAAAAGTTTGTCAAGCCTAATGAAACCCAAAGTTACTTTTGGAAAGTGCAACATCATATGGCACCCACTAAAAATGAGTTTGACTGCAAAGCTTGGGCTTATTTTTCTGATGTTGATCTGGTAAGCAGATCTGCATTGTGCTGGCCACTTTCTGGTTTAGAAGAAACAGTTTTTGCAATATTTGCTAAGAATTTTGGTATTTATCCTAAGCATAATGGGAAGCTTTGAATAGGGGAGGTCGCATCAAATTTGTATTTTAGAAATACTATTCTGGAATATACCGAGGAGGATGAATTATTCTATGAGAAACTGAAGAGTAGGTTGGAGGAGCATAAAAGATGATGCAAATCTGCTCTGGTTCATAGGTGAGAGAGCTTCTACTCATGTGGTTGATGTCTTCCCTCTCAGGAAAAAGATATGCACTCAGGCTTGATTGGACCTCTTCTGATCTGCCGCACTAACACGCTGAACCCTGCTCATGGGAGACAAGTGACAGTGCAAGAATTTGTTCTGTTTTTCACTATTTTTGATGAGACCAAAAGCTGGTACTTCACTGAAAACATGGAAAGGAACTGCAGGGCTCCCTGCAATATCCAGATGGAGGACCCCACTTTTAAAGAAAATTATCGTTTCCATGGTACTATATCCCACACCCAAATATTACTGACTGTGAAATGCAGCATGCACTATGACAAATGAGCCTCGAGTCTGAGGCTTGGACATTGCATGAATTGAGAGTATGTGTATGGGAGTGGAATCCTCCTAGAAATCAATATTTTTGAGTGGAGTGGAGGAAAAGAAACTTCTACAACAGATTTTAACAGCCTTCTATGTTTTCCTTCTTCAGCAATCAATGGCTATGTGATGGATACTCTACCTGGGTTAGTAATGGCTCAGGATCAAAGGATTCGATGGTATCTGCTCAGTATGGGCAGCAGTGAAAACATCCATTCTATTCATTTCAGTGGACATGTATTCACTGTACGGAAAAAAGAGGAGTATAAAATGGCAGTCTACAACCTCTATCCGGGTATGAGCTACTTTGTGCTCTTTCTTCTACCTACTCTACTTGTTGAGTATTTACTTGAAATGGTCTAGGGCACCCAGGATATGATCAGTGAACAAACCAGACAAATGTCCTGTTCTTGGGCAACTTACTTTTTCAACTAACTTTACCCTACAGAGAAATAATAAATAAGTTAGCAAATGAACATGAAAACTTCAGATACAGATAATGTGCTATAAAGTAAATAGAACACAATAAATGAATAATGTCATAGCACTTCCTAGGAAAAAGGGGATTTTTTTTCCATCTCAAATCTCACAGAGCACCAGTAATTATCCAAGGAGTGATTTGTTTATGACTATTACCAATACATTGATTAAAGCACTACTTACAATGTTGATCAAAACACAACTTCATTTTAGTTCTCCACTGTCCCTTTAAAACAAATTTAGTAGTGGGAACAAACTTGACCTATTTCTGTGTAAAACTTCTGTTAATACCAGTGACTTTTCTGCCCACTCTTATCTTAAGTAATAAGCAGTCCTGTGGTCACTTTACATCACAAATATAGTTCATCAGAAATTACAATGTTCACTCTAAGATATTTATAAAATTTCTGAACTTGATTTAACTTGAGTCTCTCCTCACCTAATTTGAGCCTGCACAAAGCTAGAAGCCTGCATTGGAGAAGGGAGGCACAGTTGAGTCCTCTGTTTCTCTTACCTGTGCTTATTGTGCTTCCCCCAACTCCTTGCTGGCTGCTGCTTTGACCTACAGCATGCAAAGGGTCAAGGTAAAGGATAGGATAGATGCTATTTACTTATAACTAGCACCATTGTTGTAAGCAAGCTTCACGCTTTGCACACCTGGCAGATTTTTTTTTTTACTTTTTATTTTTTTCTTTTCTTTTTTTTAATTTTTAATTTTTGTTGTTGTTCAAGTACTGTCTCATCTTCTTGCAGACAACTTTCAGGGGCTCTTCAGAGACTCCCTTTTGGGACCCTCTCTCATGAAATCCCTTTGACCTGGCTGTTTCCACCTTTATTCCAAGTGGTTGGCCATTCATTTCTCAGACCCTCAGCATTTACTTCCAACTTTCTGCTGCTAGGGTTACTTTAGCCCTCAAGTCAGCCTTAGTAAACTAGATCTGGGAGGACCTCTCTGATTTTTCTTTCCCAAGGAGCCTGAATCTGGTCAATGAGAAATAAACCTGTGGCTCTGAAAAACCCTAAGGGAACAGGCCTAATGAAGTAGCTTCCACCTATCCCTATCACCAAAGCATTCTATTGCCATCTCTCCTATTTCCCAGGGTGGGGGGCTGTCAGAACTGTCTCTAGTGTCTCCAACTATGTGGGTCAGACAGCAAGCACTTTGGGTTTCAAGGGTCCAATAGTGATGGAAATGACTTAGATTTCCATCGATATTCTACATAAGCTAAGTGTCTCGTTCTCATTTCTTTAGTGAAAAGAAATTTTTTTGTTCCTTTTGTTTTTGTTAGGTGTTTTTGAGACAGTGGAAATGCTACCATCCAAAGTTGGAATTTGGAGAATAGAATGCCTTATTGGCGAACACCTACAAGCTGGGATGAGCACTCTTTTTCTGGTGTATAGCAAGCGTGAGTAGCAATGTGGGCAGAAGCTCCCTGCCTACCCAGCCTACATCTACACAGCTTTTCTTCCTCCTAGAATGGTTGCCTTTGTCAAGACATAAGTACAAGTTCAAAGTCATCAAATTTGTAATGAATATTGCTGGTAGAAATAATAAGAGTCTTCAGAGGAGGGCTTGAAGCTTTGAACACTTTGAACCTGATGCTCTAAATACACTGTGGGGCAAAAGTAGGTTTATAGTTGTAAGTACATAAAACAGAGTTTATTCTTACATTATTATTTATTGATTATTGTATTATTTTCCATACAAACAACTATAAACTGACTTTTGCCCCAACCCTCTATTTAACAAATGGGTACTAAAAAATATCTCTTCCTTTTCACAACTTTGTGAAGCTCCAAGATCTCCAAGAGCAAATTTTAGAACTTAATTTTGGTTCAATTATTTAAGATAACTTACAAATATTGCTTGGAAGAGCTTGAGATTTAACCCTAAACAAGTAAGAGAACCACTGGTCTACTTATGTACAGACCCTAGTATCCTCAGCTAAAAAGTGTGAATAGTTCTAGCACTTTCTTGTTGGGATGACTTAAATGAGATTATATAATAAAATATTTTATATAATTTTTGGCACATAGTAAACACTAAAAAAATATGAGCATTTGTAGGTAGTCTTCCATTTTCATTGACTTGCACTTGTGAAGCTCAGTTTTCTGCACTTCTAGCTATTGTGTTTCCCTCATTTGATTACAGAGTGTCAGGCTCCACTGGGAATGGCTTCTGGACGCATTAGAGATTTTCAGATTACAGCTTCAGGACAATATGGTAAATATTATTATTTTCTCTCTAAGAACTGGACTAATAATACCTTTCTTACTTTTGTTAGAGAAATTTAATAACCAATCCATCTCCATCTATTAATTTTACTCTATAGGTGCTTCTCAAATCTGTTTTCTTTTCATTTCCCACTGTGAGCTGTCCTAATTTATGCCACTATCACTTCTTACCTGGGTAAAACCACTGCATCCTTAAATGTCCTGCCTGCCTTCAGTGTTGTACCCTTTGAGTCCATTCTCTTCACTATAACAGGAAGCTACTCTTTTCTATGAATAGTGATAGTTAAACTTCAATAGGATCTATAGAGAGTTCTCAGACACTGTTTTAGAGCAGGGATCAGCAAACTGCAGCCTGCAGGCCAAATCTAGCCAATCACTGGTTTTTGCATGGCCTTCAAGATAAGAACAATTTTTCTATTTTTAAATGATTGGGAAAATACAAAAGAAAACTAATACCTTATGACGTGGAAATTATATAAAATTCAAATGTCAGTATCTATAAATAAAGTCTTATATTGGCATCCAACCACACCCATTCATTTACAATCATATGACTGCTCTCACTGTACACTAGCAGTTACGAAATTATAACAGAGACCAGACACCAGATGATCTGTAAAGTTAACCCCTTTATAGGAAAAATTTTGCCAACCCCTGTTTTACAGGGAAAAAAACTCCTTTGCAAAAGAGGCTTGAGTGTTATACACCAAAATAGCATTATTTTTCTCTGAGTGTAAGGATATTTTTTCTATTTTTATATTTACTTATATTTTATTTTTATTTTCTAATTTTTCCACAATGAAGGTACATTGTGTAGTAAAGATACAATATTTGGTAGTGCTGGTAACACATTCCAGTATCAGCTAATTAGAGATGCTAATGATCAATAAAATTATTAAATTTTAGAAAATAAAAAGGACAAAGACAAGCAAAACACTTAGGTAGTTAGTAATTGATACTACTGTGCTTTATGCCTTTATCTTCTTCACAGCTAGGATTAACCTTTCTCAAGAGACTAATTTTATTCCTGTCTAGAACCTACCCAACTGAATCTAATCTCTCCTCTTTCTTGGGCAAAGGACAGTGGGCTCCAAAGCTGGCCAGACTTCATTATTCTGGATCAATCAATGCCTGGAGCACCAAGGATCCGTTTTCCTGGATCAAGGTCAGAAAATACATCACATATTCCTCTTGCAAGCTCATAGCACTCTATATCTCGTTTATATATTTTAATCAAACTCCAGGTAACAAATGAGGAAGAGCTCAAGAATAGAATTGATCATGTTGATGTGTTTTATTTATGTGCTTTTAATCTTTTACCGGGATTAGAACATCTGAATACTTCTACAACACTGAACTCACCACCTCCCAAGATCATGCATTTGATTATTCAATGTCTCCAACTGCCTAGGTGTCCTATGGTCCTCCTATCTCTTCATTATTTTAGAGAACTGAATTCATCTTCTTCACAAATTCTATACCACCGAGTAATAGAAGACACTTACCAAAGTTAGTCCAATCTTGTAAACTAACATTTCTTCTAGAGCAGCACTGTGCAATAGAAATAAATGCAAACCACATGTGTAATTTTACATTTACCAGTAGACACATTATAAAAGAAACATGTGAAATCATTTTAATAATATGTTTTATTTAATATAACATATGCAAAAATATTATCATGTCAACACGTGATCAGTCAGGAAGTGGTCTCTTCAAGGGCATACATATGGGAATTTCTGGATCCCTTCCATGCCACATGAGAGCTGAGGACAGCTTGGAATCACCAACTCAACCTCTCTGCCTAACCACGAGGGTAGATTCCTTCTAGAGCCCAAACAGGGAAAGGAATAAACTTTTCTGCTTACAGCTTTTCTCTCAATCTGTCTAACATGACTCCCACCTCTGCTACTTACAGCCTGGAGAAGGAATAATGTACACACATTTTACCACCTACTTCCCATAGCTCTATCCACTTCTCATAATGTAGCAACTTTCTTCTTTTCTTAGTTGCCTGAGGACATTCCCCTACATATTTTTTTTCCTTTGTGAGATGGCACCTGCTCTTCTATTTCTCCTGAGGTCAAAATAATAAATAGGAATCAGGAAAAATAAACTGGCTTACCACTAAGCAGACACAAAGAACACATCTTTTAATGCCACATCAACTTCCGGAGAGGCACATCAGCTCATTCTTTTTTGTTTGCTTTGTAGGCACTGCTAATTATGATTCAATTTGAGAAAACTGTTCACTAATCCTAACAAACAAGAAGTTTTGTTTGTTCATGAGGCTGCCAAAACACATGTTCTCACCTTGTATTTCTGTGTTTATCACTCATTCAGCCTTGCATACACCCCTGTGTAGTGGACATTTCAATCTATTTGGCTGCCCTGCATCTATTCTATGAATTTATTTTTTGTAACAGCATCCTCATTTCCATTTGGGGAATTATATTTCCCTCACTGAATATAATCTGATGAGACTAGTAAATTGTCTTTTCCACATCAAAGAACCCTGAGTGATACACTCTGTTAAGATTCTGCTTACTAGATTTGATCCATTGTTCCAGCTTTTCAAGATTCTGTTTCCCAAAGTACTTCCTAATCTTCCCCGTTTCAAATAATTTATTGACTTGATCACTAAACTCTTTTATATTTTAGCAGTCATGATCAAAATATTGAAGTGGCCAGGGCTTCCTTACTATGTTCTTAAAACAAAGCAAGCTATTAAATCCTCACCACAACCTTATGAGGTAGATTTTATTATCATCCTCATTTCAGATAAGGAAGTTGAAGCAAAAAAGTTAAATAACTTGCCCCAAGTCACACAGCCAACAAGTGGCTGAGTCAAATTCAAACCCTGATAGTTGGGCTCCAGAGCCTTATATATTTTTTGGGGGGTGCAAACCATTTTATTGAGGGTTGAAGGGCTGGGAGGACAAGATCCAATGTGCTTGGCCCGGCTGGCATCTCCCCAGCTTCACAGCCACAGAGAAGCCAGAGACTTAATTCATAATAATTGTACTATCCCATTTCCAGAATGCTCCATTTAGGTTGATAACCATCTATTAACTACCACTGTTTGCTTATGGAAATTGAACCAGTTATAAATTTACTTTATTGCATTATCATCCAACCTGTATTAAATCACCTGATCCTTAAGGTGTTTTTTGCCACCTGTCCTACTGAAGTTCACATACATATTTCCTTGATCTGGTAACTTTATAGAATAAAGAAATGTAATAACTAGCCCTGGCATGAGCGCTGGCCTGTGAACTGAAAAGTCACGTGTTCAATTCACGGTCAGGGTACATGCTTGGGTTGTGGGCCAAGTCCCTAGCTGAGAGCATGTGAGAGGCAACCAATCTGAATCTTTCACACATCCATGTTTCTCTCCCTCTGTTTGAGGGAGAGAAAAAATGAAATCTTAAAAAAAGAAGAAATATAATTAGTATGTGTGGTGCCAGGTGGGTACTAGAATTATCAAGGGGACTACTTAATAAATTATATAAATGTCTAACCATTATGCTTTACACCTGAAACTAATATAAAATAATATTGAATGTCAACTGTAACTGAAAAATAAAAAAATTTAAAGCAAAAAAATAAATAAATAAATAAGAAAGAAAAAAATGGTACCAGAGAGCCAGCAGATAAGAAGTTGGTGTTGAAGAGGGTGCTGACAGGAAGAGGAGTTGGGGTAGACATCTATACTAGTGAGAAAGCCTGGCAGGTGCACAAAAGCCAGGCCACCAGGCATAAGAACACTGGACTGGCTTGAGGGGTGTCAGGTGACCAAGACCAGGCAATCAGCAGCAGGCAGTTGGCAAGCTCCATGGAGATATCCCACTGAAATATTTGTATTTGTATGCTATGTGACTCATTACCACCTTGCTTACTTCTTCATAGAGATGTCTCTTACTGTCATATTCAAATACTTGGCTGGATACATAGGTAAAAATATTGAATCTGTAATTGCCAAATTGCTCCAACATTCTGATTATAATGCAGAAGAGGCACAACAAGAAGATGAAGTAGATAAGATTGGCAATTGGCCAAGAATTCATCAGTTACAGAATATAAGTGGAAAAGGGGACTGGCGAGGCTTTATTCAACACGTATTTCTTTAAAGATTTTATTTATTTACTTTTAGAGAGAAGAGAAGGGAGTGAGAAAGAGAGGGAGAGAAACATGCAAGAGGTACATTGATCAGTTACCTCTTACACGTCCACAACTGGGGACCTGGTCCACAACCTAGGCATGTACCCTGACTAGGATCAAACCAATGACCTTTTTTGATTGGCAGGCTGGCACTCAATCCACTGAGCCAGACCAGCTAGGGCTGACAAGTCTTTATTGAAACTACTAGAAGGTACAATAGTCAGTGGTCCAAAAAAGACCTCTCATATGCTACATGAAGAAAAAGTAAAGCCAATTCAACAAAAGCCATGATTTTTGTCCCTGGCATTTTCAGTTGTTTATGCCACAAGACCAAGAGGAAAAATGAAGTGTCTTCAGTTGGAAATACTACCTAATTTGGAAAAAAACAGCACTATAACTTCTGAAGATTTGCTACTCTCTGTCTTGCTACCCTGCCTCATTTTTCTCTGGCACTTATCACTACACAGTGCTGTAAATAAAAACATATATATGGCCCTGGCTGGTGTGGCTCAATGGATTGAGCACCAGCCTGTGAACCAAAGGATCACTGGTTCAATTCCCAGTCAAGACACATGCCTGAGTTGTGGGCCAGGTCCCCAGTAGGGACCATGTGAAAAGCAACCATACATTGATGTTTTTCTCTCTCTCTTTTTCCCTCCCTTCTCCTCTGTCTAAAAATAAATAAAATAAATAAAATCTTTTTTAAAAACATATATATGATAGTCTTTTTCTCTAATTCAAATGTAAGTTCCATGAAGATAGAACTTTTTTCTTGTTCATTGCTATATTCCCAGTACCTAGAACAGTACTTGACAAATAACAAGTACAAAAAATATATTCTTTGGATGGATGGATGGATGGATGGAACTTACAATCAACTGAAGTACACAGTCATTAAGCAACACAGTCATGTACAATCCAATTTGAGTGTGCCAGGCATCTGTAAGAAGTTTCACTTGCTTGTTAAGGCAGTAACTGGAGCCAAAATTCCTGTAGTAGATACCCCCTTTTAATGCCTGCATGGTCCATGCCCTCTTCTTTAAAAACCAATCATTCCACCCTGGCTGGTGTAGCTCAGTGGATTGAGCACTGGCCTACAAACCAAAGGGTTGCTGGTTCGATTCCCAGTCAGGGCACATGCATGGGTTGCGGGCCAGTCCCCACTTGGGGGCGCATGACGGGCAACCACACATTGATATTTCTCTCCCTCTCTCTCCCCTCCCTTCCCCTTTCTCTAAAAAATAAATAAATAAAATCTTAAAACAAAAAACAATCATTCCCTACTACTCTGCCATTTCTCATTAATTTCAAATATTTGCTAAGTAAGCATCAGTATTATAACAAGTGCTATGTTAGGTGATGGTACTAGAGAGAATATAAAAGCTAACGTTTATTGCTTAGTATGTATCAGGCACTGAACTCAGTATATTACATTTATTAACTCTTTAATCCTTCTGGTAACCCTTTGAGATAAACATCATTATTATCTCCACTTTACAGATAAAGAAGTTGAGACACAAAGAGGTTAGGCGACTCAAACAGGTTCAATGCCTTCAGGATCTCAGTCTAACAAGGAAGGCAGATAAGCAAGGAAACTTTTATAATATGGTGCAATAATTTGATGTAATGAAGTTATTATACAAAATGAAGTGGAAAAATACGAGTAGAGCAGCAGAACTAAATTTGTCTCGGTAAGTCAGGAAAGGCTAACAAGGAGAAATGGTTTCTGAACTAACATTTGAAGGAGAGGTAGCAGTTTATCACTGATAGAAATGTTAGGATGGAAGCTGGTGTGGACAGAAGAGAGAAAATTGGCTTTGACTAGGCTGAGGTACAAACAAAGCACTAGGTTATGTGAGTTCATATGTGCAGCACAAAGGATGTAAGTAGAGGAAATGGGGACTGAATTATTTCAAAGTGTTCTGATTTTATAGGAAGTAGGCTGGGAACACAATAAGCACCTTCCTTACTCCTTCCTGTCATATACCCCACGGCTTCACACACACCCTCATTTCAACATTGGTATCTGCTTCAACTGCATACCCAAGGTAATACTGAGCAGATCTGTGTCAATACAGATTCTTCTTAAGCCAATGATTAATTTCAGAAGGTGGGATATACACTTAAAATAAATTGTTGTTTTAATTGGCAGGTGGATTTGTTGGCACCAATGATTATTCACAGCATCATGACCCAGGGTGCCCGACAGAAGTTCTCCAGCCTCTACATCTCTCAGTTTATCATCATGTATAGTCTTGATGGGACTACATGGCAGAGTTATCGTGGGAATTCCACTGGGACCTTAATGGTATGTAATTAGTCCTTTCTTAGAGAATGCATGAATCTTTTAAAGAGCTTTTGATAGATTTCATATATGGGATAAACACTCATAGTATCTACAAACTTAATTCCAAAACAGTTTTCCACATACGCATACTACAAGTGATTATGGATATATGGACAAAAATGATAGTACCAAGGATCTCATAGATAATAGAAATGAAAAGATGCTCTATTGATGGAAATATGTGATTCAGGAATGGGTGGATTGATAAGATTGTGAGTTGCTTATAGATATTCTAAGTCTGAGGTGACAATATGGCAATCAAGTTAAATGTCAAGCAAGCAGTAGATGAGAGGATTGGCTTTAAAGGACAAAAGCATGAATGAAGGTGAACATTTACATCTTCCACACAAAAGGATGGGTGAAATCTTGGGAAATGGTGAATTCTCTAGGGCCCAGCTCAAGACGCTTAATTAAACAGGGCTTAAAACCTTATCATTATCATCTACTCCTCCTTCATTTTCATGTCCCCTAATGAATTGATCCATAAATCCAGAAAATTCTTTCTTTGTAATACCTCTTTTGTCTCTTCTGTTTCATTTATGCTGCTGTTACCATAGCCTGGAACCCCACCACCTCACAAGTGACCTATTACATTACATTCCTAACTAATCTTCTCCTCTTGTCTCTTCTCTAATAAAGCTGCATGTCATTTTAGGGATAATCATCTTATTCTCCTATCTAAAACATTTCAATGTCTCTCTCTTGTCTTCAGAATAAAGTTCAAAGTCCTCAAATGGCCCTGTGCAAGATAACTTCTATTTGGCTGTCTAGATCCATTTTCCTGTTTCCCTACCTTGCTCCTTGTTCTGTGAGCCTTATCTGTGTGAATACATTAACAGGCTACCTTATGCTCTGACTTTTGATTGGGTTTCACTGGAAAGAAATCATAGGAAGCAAAGAAACTAAGATCAGGATATTTATTCTTTTTTTATTTTGAGAATTTTGGTGAGTTTATTTGAGTCAAATTGACAAGAGTTTCTGGGAAGCAAAACCTCAATGCATTGAGAAAATGCTTCACAAAATGGCAATTTTCCACCTTATTTTATACAGTACAATCAAAAGAGGAAGGGGGTTATGTGAAATCCATTGCTGATATATGAGGGAGGTAGGAGAAAGCAAAGCAGGGAAACCTTTGGAACTGGATAAAAAGGTAAAATGATAGACAAGTGTTTTTACACAGGTGGGTAGAGGATAGTTAACAGTCAACAATAAATATGATAACAATAACAGTGAGGAGATTTGTGGTCTCCCACTCTGGCATGATGCTTGTGCCTCAGGGGTGCTTGTACCTCAGGGGTTTGGAAGAAAAGGGAAGTTAAGTTGCCTTGGTTGGTGCGATTGAATGGATTGAGTGCTGGCCAGTGGACTAAAAGGCCACAGGTTCAATTCCCTGTCAGGGCACATGCCTGGGTTTCAGGCAGGTCCCAGTGGGGGGCAAACAAGACACAACCACACATTGATGTTTCTCTCCCTCTCTTTCTCCTTCCCTTCCTCTCTCTAAAAATAAATAAAATCATTTTAAAAAAGAAAGAAAAGGAAGTTACCTGACATTCCAAAGATATGTTATCCTAGATGAAAAGAGATTACAGACAGGTTCAATTAAAGTAAAGATTGACTTTTTGTCCCAGGAGATTTGCGCCTAGGACAATGACTGCCCACCATGACCTGCATTTAGTTAATAAGTTTTAATTTCAGACCATCCTTTATGGTTACTTTAGGTCTCTGAGTTCGTAAGAGGTCATGCAGGCCTCCCCTGAATTTGTCAGGTTTAGTATGTGGCCTCTTTTTCATCCACACTTCCCCCTTTTGGTCATAAATCAATCCGAAGGATGCATTGATGACCAACTTCTTGGTTGGATAGTGAGGTCCCACTGTGCTAGGAAGCCTCAGAGTCAGCATTTGTTTTGCTGAATGATGGACCATTGGGGGTGGGGCAAGATTTTAACCTTGGCTGGAATTCTAGGCTGAATTTTTTCTCCAAAGTGAAAGATAGGTAAATGGCAGGTAGTCAGGTCTTATGGGCTTTATTAAGAAAAACATTCTGGATCATTTCTTTTTTAATTTAATCTTTATTGTACCTTTTACGTTACCTTTTAGTCCCCTTATATGCCATTCCCCCCAGCAATCACCACACTGTTGTCCATGTCCATGAGTCCTTTTTCTTTTTGTTCAATCCCTCCACCCACTAACCTCCTCTACCCTAGCTGTCATCCTGTTTTCCATCTATGAGTCTGTCCTCATTTTCCTTGTTAGTTCAGTTTGTTCATTAGATTCCACATATGAGTGAAATCATATGGTATTTGTCTTTCTCTGACTAGCTTATTAGCATAATGTTCTCCAGGTCCATCCATACTGTTGCAAAGGGTAAAAATGTGTGTTTTTTTTTGTTTTTGTTTTTGTTTTTTTTAATAGCCAGGCAGTATTCCATTGTATAGATGTCCAATAGTTGTTTTATACACTCATCTACTGATAGACACTTGGGCTGCTTCCATATCTTGGTGATCTTGAATAACTGCAATGAACACAGGAGTGCTTATATTCTTTCGAATTAGTATTTTGAGTTCCTTCAGATATATTCCCAGAAGTGGGATCACTGGGTCAAAAGGCAGATCCATTTTTAACTTTTTGAGGTATCCCCATACTGCTTTCCATAGTGGCTGCACCAGTTTGCATTCCCGCCAACAGTGCAAAAGTGTTCCCTTTTCTCCACATCCTCACCAGCACTTGTTTGTTCTGAATCATTTCTAGCCTAGGAGCTATCACAATCCTGGCTTTGATGCTTTTCTCACTTTTCTATATTTTACATCTTGTATAGTTTGAGTGCACACCATACATCTTTTCAGTTTTCATAATTTGACCATGAGATAGGATTCTATTTACTATGGCCCATTTACTTCCCATTGGAAGCACTCAGATGCTGTTATTAATTTGATTTCCAATAGTTGTACAATCAGAAGATGTAACCTAAAGTTTTAATCAGGACCACAGCTGTAAAAACACAATGCTTCAGTTTACAATTACCATCTAAAAAATTCCAGAGGCCAGGAGAACAAAAGAGTTTTGTAAATAAATGTTTCTGTGTGGCTCAGTAGCAGTTATAGACGGCCATGTTTTTATAGTCACTTCAGCTTCTATCTCAAATAATATAGTTAGTAGTCTTTGTTAGGTTAGGGTATAAGCACTTTCAGGACAAACTATCTCCTTTTAACTTCTCCTAAAATATATACATCTCTTTTCTTCCTTTTGCAATAGCATTTTTTCTAAATTTCAAAACAGGAGCCATAAAAACAGTATTATTGATAATACAAAAATTATCTTATATACCTTCAGTAATTAACAGTTGGGCTGTATGTAAAAGGTTTGGGAAAAGTCTAAAGAACAAGTATAATTATTTTTTAAGATTTTATTTATTTGTTTTTGGAGGGAGTGGAAGGGAGGGGAAAGAGGGGGACATACATTGATTCATTGCCTCTCACACTCCCCCATCTGGGGACCTGACCCACAACCCAGGCAAGTACCATGACTGGGAATCAAACTGGTCACCTTTCGGTTCACAGGCTGGCACTCAATCCACTGAACCACACCAGCCAGGGCTAGAACAAGTATAATTATTAAGATTAGCAGGCAGGTAAAAATAAACATAGTTTAACATTAATTTGTAGGCCTTTTGTGTCAAAAACAGGGCCAGCTAAGCCCCTGATAAAATGCCTTCCAACAATGTTGGAGAGTCTTTCATGTCTTTTCCAATGGAAAAAAATCTCCTGGCTATAAGTCATGGTCTTTGAAGTTTTTGACTCCTGGAAGCACAGTGTGAAATATGAGTAATTTATTAGTCCATATAAGCTGGTTAATGAGTCCTTGATAATAATACAAAATGCCTCCTTTTAGCTAAGTTGATTCTTATGTCCCTTTATCTAGATTCATAGGGTGGCTGGTGATGATCTCATGAAGAGAAAGGCTATGTTTACCATAGATTTCAGGTTGAGGAGTACCATAAGGAGAGCTTCTGGTCAAAGGAGATTAAAAGCTTCTGAAAATTTACCCAGTTGAGTTTTAATTGTACCATTTGTATGTTCTACCAATCCAGACAACCAGGGGTGATAGGCACAATGAAAATACTGTAGAATAGGACAAATATTGCAAATAGATTGTATTATTTGTCTAGTAAAGGAGCCCCTCAGTCACCAATTCAGAAGGAACTCCTCAATTGGGAATTAATTTTTTTAAAAACTATGTACTGTCCTAGCTGGTGTGGCTCAGTGGATTGAGCACTTGCCTGGAAACCAAAGGGTTGCTGGTTTGATTCCCAGTCAGGGCACATGCCTGGGTTTCAGGCCAGGCCCCCAGTAGAGGACATGTGAGAGGCAATCACACATTGATGTTTCTCTCCTTCTCTTTCTCCCTCCCTTCTCTTTTGTCTAAAAATAAATGAAAAAATCATTTTAAAAACTTTTACTGTTGTGGCTTGTGTGGCTCAGTGGATTGAGTGCTGGCCTATAAGGCTAAGGGTCTCTGGTTCGATTCCTAGTCAGGGCACGTGCCTAGGTTGCAGGCCAGGGCCCCAGATGAAGGTGCGTGAGATGCAACCACACATTGATGTTTCTCTCCCTCTCTTTCTCCTTCCATTCCCCTCTCTCTAAAAATAAATAAATAAAATATTTTTAAAAATAATAAATAAAAATAATTTACCTACCATTGAAGGTGTTGCTCTCCTGCAAGGGAATGCCTCAACCCATACAAAATCATAACTAATAACTTTTTGTATTCTTCAGATGGTGGCATTTGGGTAAAATCCAATTACCATACCTCAACTGGACCTAAAGGAAGTAGGAAATGTCCTTGGGACCAATAGAATGATTGTCCAGGGTTATATTTGGACAGATAGAATATCTGCTATATACTTTATGAGCTACAGTAGCAATAATATTGTTCGCTCCATGAAATTATCTTTTAGGGCTCTAATTTTAAATCATCTATATGTTAAAGTACAGTGTAGGTAACTAAGCTCCTAGAAGTAAGATTGGCTTCTGATTGGGTCCAAGCCACATCTCTTTGTCTGGGACAAAGTTTCCCCCTTTTGTTGCCATGTTCTCTTTTCCTCTGCAGCTGCCCATTGGAACTATAAAAGAGTGTTTTTTATAGATTTAATAGAAAGCAAGGGGCATTCTCAGGTAATTTGGCTGTTTAATGCAGCCTATCTAGCTGTAGCATTGGCTAAATACTGTCCTTTTGTTTCCATGGTGGCAGCTTTAGAAAGCCCTGGAATTTTGATAATTGCCAACTATTTCAATTTCTGTAGGAAATTTAATAATTTTGCAATTTACTTTCCACTCTTTATGGGCTACCATGAGAAAATTAAGAAACCTCACTGCTTCAACAATATTCTAAAGTTGTGAGCAACACCAAAGGCATAGCTATTATCAGTGTAAATATTGGCTATTTGATCTTGGGCCAGTTGACAAATCTGAGTTAAAAAATTAATTAGCCTTGTTCAGCAGACCTTACTCAGGTAAATAAGAACTTTGTTATGTCCACCATGGAAGTTATTGCATATCCTGTTCAGTAACATTCATGTTTATTTTTCATAGATCTATCTGTAACCAAATTACATCAGCATTATCAAGGAGTTTCCCAAAAACCATTCCTAGGAACAAGAAGATGTTCAGGTCAATTTGATTTTAGCCAGACATATAGAAGCTGGGTCATTAATAAAAATTTGTAATCCAACTGTGACAATGTCCAGTCAAACCCAGGAATCCTCTAAGCTGCTTTCTTATTTTTGGAAGAGGAAAAGACAGGATTCCTCTGAGTATCTCAGGGTTAATTAGTAGTCCATCATTACATATCAGATAACCAAAATATCTTATCTGGGGTAAATAGAATCAGAGCATGTTCTTTGATATTCTATTGTATTCTTTGGGGAATCTAGTAATTTCCTATGGTATAAACTAAATTATGCACATATTGGATTAGAGTAGAATCTCTAAGATATTTAACATCATCTAAATTAGCTTTTAGTATCTAAGACAATAGTTGGGACTCTCCCATATATACTTGGGGCATTACTGTCCAAGTAAACTTGTAATCTTCCCATGTGAGAGCAAAGAAGTATACAAATAGAACATTATTATTATTATTATTATTATTATTATTATTATTATTAATTTGGCAAAGCTTCCCATGTAAGTTCAAGCATCTCAAATAAGCCTAATTAGTTTTAAATTTTTCCTCTATAAGGAGAGAGAATAAATCCTTGAGGTATTCCAGGGCCCCTTGGAATAACTCAAAATAATTTCTCAGTTTAAAACTTCTCTTAAAATTTAAACTTTGTGAAGATTTATCAAACAAACTTAACCAAAAGACCATAACATAAACCATTTTTGTAAATCTGGGTAAAATAAGCACATATTTTATAGTAATAACTTGAAAGGACATCAATCAAATTTAAACCAGCTCAAATATTTTGTCTGGACCACAGAATCCTGCTTAATCTCTTTAGGCCAATAAAATATTGCACCCTAGTAATGACATTTGGAGACAGGAAAAAGAAACACACTACACATAATATACAAATGAACACATCAAAACCATATACATAATCTGAATTACTAATTTCTGTAGAGAAGACCCAAGATTTTTCTCATTTACTTGATAACTTTTGAGAAAATTGCAAAAGGGAGGGAAGTTTCTAAACAGCAAGCAGGAAGACCTGTTGAGACTTTCAATAAAAGCTTCAAGGGCTGTGACTATGTGGTGGAAATAAAGGAAACCTCAATCTAAGGAATTAAGCAACAGGAGAGAGATTGCTTGGGGGGGCATTCTTTACAAACTTGAAACTTCCATAAACTTCTATAACCTTCACAACTTTCTATAAACCTTTTTATAACTTTCATATTTTCACAAACTTCTCACCCATTCAGAAATAACCATCTTTAGAACAATTCACTTTCTTCTTTTTCCCTCAAAAGTATTTCCATACCATGCCTTCTATCACCAAAACCATGCAATTTCTTTCCAACCTAACTTGTTTTTTTTCTTTCTGACTTAATTTAAAATTTTAACTTTTAGAAACCTCAATTTCCCATGATAACCAAAAATAAGTAGCCAGTATTCCCTAGATTGACTTTTATGAATACATTTCATAACCAATAGAAACATAGATTCTTCTATTGGCAAATGCACTCACTTTCAAGAAACAGACCTCTGACAAAGACATTTACTAACAAGACACTCATTAACAGCTACAAATTCACACCACAGTCTCTCTTCAACAAAAGCCAAAAGCAGGGGAACCCAAGACTTGTCTAGCAATCAATGTTTTAGCATTTCAAAATATCCAGATATCCAATAATTTTATTTTTTATTAAAGATTTTATTTATTTGTTTTTAGAGAGAGGGGAAGGGAGGGAGAGAGGTAGAGAAACATCAATGTGTGAGAGATACATTGATTGGTTGCCTCTCACATGCCCCCAAATGGGGACTCTGCCTGCTACCCAGGCATGTGCCCTGGCTGGGAATTGAACAGGCAACCTTTCAGTTCTCAGGCTGGCACTCAATCCACTGAGCCACACCAGCCAGGGCATAGATATCCAATAACTTTAATCAAAATTCACTAATTTAGAAAGGAATAGCTTAAATAAATTAAAATTGATGTGATCAGATATGGTTAAGGTTTTTTTCAACTTTTTTCGACAAGAATTAACCTTCCAAAAATTTGCATTTTAAGAGATGGTCCAGATAAGATATTTTGCAACACAGATGGACTGGAGAACATTATGCTTAGTGAAATAAGTCAGCCAGAGAAAGACAAATACCATATGATTACACTCACATGTGGAATCTAATAAACAAACTGAACTAACAAACAAAATAGACACAGACTTATATATGAAGAGCAGGATGACAGCTGAGGCAGGTGGAGTTTAGGAGGTGGAGAGATACAGCAATAAGGAAGAAAGACTCATGGACATGGACAACAGTGTGGTTAATTGAAGAGGGCGTATAAGGAGGCTAAATGGTAATGGAAAAATACAATAATTTTTTTTTAAAGAAAGTGTTTTTGGAGGCCAGGTACACTATATTTGCATTTCTTTTTTTTAAGATTTTATTTGTTTTCTTTTTAGACAGAGGGAAAGGAGGGAGAAAGAGAGGGAGAAAAACATCCATTTGTGGTTGCCTCTCATGCACTCCCTACTGGGGACCTGGCCTGCAACCCAGGCATGTGCCCCAACTGGGAATTGAACCGGTGACCCTTTGGTTTACAGACTGGTGCTCAGTCCACTGAGCCACACCAGCTGGGTATATTTGCATTTCAAACACAGACTCACAGATTTTGGTTTCAGAGTTGTAAAGAGGAGAAATGAGGTATTGGCATTTATTAGCTTCAGAAGCCTTCGGTTCAGAGACAGTCTGTACAATTTCTTATTAACTTTTTAAAAACATATCTGTCCTCTAGAAGCTTTTAATTACCAAATCAATATACACTTCTCATTCATTATTTAGTTTTAGAGCTGGCATTTTCTAATTTTGCATGCAAAAAAATTAATTTAGGCACCAAAAGAAAACTGCATTTGGGCCATTTCAGGTTGATATCACTCCTAGTTAAATCTTCCCATTTCTGTAAAGTACTTGCAAGTCAAGGCTTCCTACCAGGAGTATTAGTGAGGGCTAGGGTCTGGAAGTTCTGGCCTTGGAGGCACAATTTCTCAAGTTAATTTTAGTTTTATGTTGGGATCTGTAGAGCCTGTACTTCAGACTCTCAGAAAGCAATTCCAATTGAAAAGCCAAAGTTAAAAACCAGCCACTCACTTTTTCCTCTAGTCCTGCCTGAGGCTGGGTTCTGTCAAGGCTTAATCTTAGTCTCACCTCGAGGGTTTAAAAAGACAGCTCAAATAAGATCAGAGCCTCATCCTTTAAAACAGGGAAGTCTGGAATTCCAATTGAAACTCACCCAAGTTCACCCTTTGCAAACAAGGAGCTGGTGAGGCACAATGGGCCCCTCCTGGTACATAACATGAGTCTGGGTCTACAGGGTGGTCCTGGATGGGCTTCTTTGGAATCCTGCTGACTACGGCCAGTAAATGTCAATGTAAGAAACATTCAAACCCACAGAGAATTTTTGAGCTTATTTGAGCCAAACTGACAAGAATGACTAGGAAGCAAAACCTCAATGGATTGAGAAAACATTCCTAATATTTATTCTACGGGGGCTCCCTCCTTGCAAAGGACTTGGCTGTATCTCTATACTGAAGGTCACGGTTCCCCTCAAAGTGTCTTTCTGTACTTGTTTCAGTTATTATTGCTAATAACTAAACCACCTCAAAACTTAGTGCAATAAAAACAACGATCTTGTTTTATTCATGGATTCTGTGGGTCAGGACTTTGAACAGGGCACAACAGGGATAACCCGTCTCTGTTCCACAATATTTGGGGCCTCAGCTGGGACAATTAGACAGCTAGAGGCTGGATCATCTGGCAGTATCTTCACTTGCATGACTGGTGGTTGACGCTGACTAACCTAACTAGGATAGCATCTGAGGCTGTTGACTGAAGTAACTTTAAATGGCCTCTCCTTGAGGCCTGGGCTTCTCATAGCATGACAGTCTCAAGGTAGTTAGACTTTTTTTGAATTGTTGTTCAGTTACAGCTGTACCAATATTTCCCCCATTGTTCTCTCCTACCCCACCAACGCCTTCTCCCTCAGTCAGTCCCCACCCTGTTGTGCATTACCATCAGTTCTTTATACATGTTCATCGTCAAGGTAGTTAGACTTCTTACGGGGCATCTTAGGCACTCTGTGAGTGTTTCAGCTAACAAGATGGAGAATACATTACCTTTTCTGATCTATTCTTCTAAGTCACATGGTATCACTGCCAAGACATTCTATTGGATAAGCAAGTCACACATTCACCCAGATTCAAGGGGAAAAGACATAGACCCCCATTTCTCAATAGGAGTAATGTAAAGAATTTGTGGTCATTTTTGTAAAACACTACAAGAATCTACCTACTTCTCTCCTTTAGGATTCTGCTCCTTCTCTCATCCCTCCAAGCCTAGAAATGGTAAAACCATGCCCCCACCTTCCTACCTAGGACCTTTATTGAACTTTCCTCAAATTATCCTAACTTGAGTGTTACCTGTTTCTTGTTGGAACCCTGTCTCATACAGTAAATGGTGCCAGATGTAGCCCTAGGAAACAAACTTTCAAAATGGAATTCTAGGATTATGTTGCTAATATATTCAAGGAATGTAGGCATAATTTCCTTGCTTAGAGAGAAAGCTGGGTGTTGGGTAATCCATGACATATGGTGGCATCACAATTTCCCATTGCATCACTAGTTATATTATGGGATGAGTTACAGATGGTGAAGAAGACATTGGGAGATTAAATTGACAGTGACGTTTAGTCGCTGTGGCAACAAGTGTAGCACCACCTGATTGTAGAATGACTTTTCTTTTTATGGCATACATAGGGAAAATGAAATTAAATGGTGTGAATATACATAAAAAAGAACACCCATGAACATACATGGAGAATCAGGATACATCCATGGAGCTGTGGAGGAGTCTTCCATATCCTGTGGTTATAAGCAGATACTTGGACTTAAGACCAAGTCTAGGGGCTGAGCATATGAATTGCAGAGTTGTGGAGACAATTAAATGCTCAACCCCACAAGGTCTATTATGCTAGGGTAAGGGCACTGCTGGAAAGGAGAAGAACTCTGAGACCTGGTATGAGTACACTTAGGTAGGCATGGATAAGGCTGAGAATTACAAACCTCCATACTTCCCTGAACCTCCCCTACCTAAGAAGGCAACCTTTCCCCAGTCTCTGAAGCAGTCCTCCTTTCTCTGCATAAAAGTGTCTCAGTGACTACACCTGGAAGAGTTGACTAGCGACCCTGTTTGGTTATTATAAAACCCAGAAGAATCATGGGAAAATGACACATCATCACAAATTTAATCAGGTGGTGATGAAAAAAAATTGCAACTCCAGATGTAATATTTTCTCTGGAACAAATTAACACAGAACTAGGCAACTGATATGGAACTTTTGACTGGGAATTTTTTTTTCCTTCCAAACTATTTGCATTTATACAGCAGCAACAAGAGTAATATTAACTTTACTGTTCATGCCTCAGGTTGATGTCAACTTCCTTGTTCTTAATATAGACCGAAATTAGTCCAAACATCTTGATACCACACAAAACACCATACTGGTCCATAACATTAATGACAATATGCTGATAGGACCTGCTAAGCAGGAAATAGCAAGCAACCTAAATGTATCTATGATTAATATATTAATATACATACACACAGACACAAGTCACATATACAGATATACAGGGTCCCGCAGAAGTAAGGCCTGCTTGACTGTGGTTGGTAAAGTAATAATATGGGTGTAGTAATTTATAGTTTTAATTTCAACATTTCACCTACATGTCACATGGTGTGCTTAAGTGTGATACTGTTATGTTACAGAATTACATGCTTATGATTTTGTAATAAAAGATTTTGTAACAAAAAGGGGCATTATTTGTGCCGGACCCTATATATAATGTATGTATATAATAAGACTATCTTGTTCTTGACTTTAATGGGGATGGATCCCATATTTCACTGCTTAATATAATGTTCACTGTTAGTTTCAAACAAATACCTTTTATCATGTTTAAAAAGTTCCCTTCTATTCTTACTTTGTTTGGAATGACTGCAGAATTTCATCAAATGCTTTTTGAGCATCTTTGATACATATGATCACATTTCAAATTATACTTATACTCAATGGTGTGCTGGCAAATGTTTAACAACTGACTGGGGCAAAAAGCAGGGGAGCGGCTATTAGGGGTAAAGCCCTTATCTGTAGCATTTGCTGATCTATGATGTAAATATTCCCATCATACCAGGTCCCAAGCTGCTGGTATATGTCACTGAATGTAGATTTGGAACACATGAGCATAACTGGCTCTCACAAGCCAGTACTAGCAAGCTCCAGCACAGTACTGTGCTACATTCCTGGGAAAACTGCCCTCTGTCACAGTGTATTAATCATTTAAAACTTATCTGGATCTAATTTGCCTAATTTGTGAGCATCCTATTTAGAATTTTTCTATCTATACGAATCAATAAAATTGGTTTACCTTTTTCAGAGGCTCTATTTATCAGGTTTTGGCATGAAAGTTATACTGAACTTGAAAATAAAGTAGAAAAGCTTGTTTTCTTTTCCATTAAACTATTACTTCAAAATAGTTTAAACAATATAGTAATCATGGGTTTAATGAAAGTCAGATGGAAAAGCTGCTTGAGTTTTGTGCCTTATTTAGTGGTAGATACGTCATTATTGGCATTCTCATTTTGTTACCTGTAATTAATTGCTATAAATGTGTACATTGGAGTCCTATCTCCCTTACCACGCTATGTAGCTTTAGCTACATACACACATATATATCTCTTTTCTCCCCTTTATCAGAGTTAGTGAGTGCTGTCTATTCTTTTGGAAATTCAAAGAATCAACTCTTGGTCTAAAAATTGAACATAGACTTTTAAGGTGTTGTTTTACAATTCATTAATTTCCATTCAAAACTTTAAAAACTGTCTTTCACTTTCTATTGGTGTATTTTTGTTTCCTAGAATCTGCAGTTGAATGACTAGTTCATTTATTATCAATCTTTTTAATTGTTCAAGTAGTTTTCTGCCTTTTCCCCCCACCCCAACCCAACACCCCAGCCCTCCCCACCACTCTCCTGTTTCCACCCTCCCCCCATTATTGTCCATGTGTCCTTTATACTTGTTCCTGCAAACCCTTCACCCTTTCCCCCTGAAATTCCCTCCCCTCTCCCCTCTGGTTACTATCAGCCTGTTCTCTATTTCAGTGTCTTTGCTTGTTCATTTATTTTGTTGATTAGGTTCCTGTTAAAGGTGAGATCGTATGGTATTTGTCTTTCACTACCTGGCTTATTTCACTCAGCACAATGCTCTCCAGTTTCATCCATGCTGTTGCAAAGGGTAGGAGCTCCTTCTTTCTTTCTGCTGCATGTAGGTTGCTTCCAGCACTTGGCTATTGTAAATTGTGCTGCTATGAACACTGGGGTGCCTAGGTTCTTTTGGATTGGTGTTTCAGGGTTCTCAGGATATAATCCCAGCAATGGAATTGTTGGGTCAAAAGGCAGTACCATTTTTAGTTTTCTGAGGAAATTCCATACTGTTTTCCACAGTGGCTGCACCAGTCTGCAATCCCACCAACAGTGCACTAAGGTTCCCTTTTTTTTTTTTCACAACCTCTCCAACACTTGTTCTTTATTGCTTTGTTTATGATGGCCATTCTATTGCCAATCTTTCCTGTTCAATGATAAGGATAAAAGTTATTAACTACTCTCATAAAGGTCATTAGTTTAAGGTATTGAGTATGGTTGACACTTGAACAACTCAGAGGGTTGGGGTGCCCATGACCCATGCAGTTGAAAATCCACTTATAACTTAAAGATGGCCTTCCACATACATGGAATCCCAATTGCCAGTTGACCTTTGAACGATGTGGGTTTGAACTGCATGGGTTAATTGAAAATATCTGACTATAAGTGGACCAGTGCAATTTGAGAGCCAACTGTAGTATGTTCTAGGTTCAAGCAAAGGGGTGAGAAAACTAGAATCCATGGATTTGGACTTGTGTGCAACCTGCTTTTGTATGGACTGCGAGTTAAGAATGGTTTTTTGCATGTTTAAAGTTGCAAAAACAAAGAAAACTATGTGACAGAGACCATTTTTGGCCTGAAAAGGTTAAAATATTTCCATCTGGTCCTTTACAGAAAGTCTGTGGACTGGTGATCTAGACTAATAGCAGTAGAGATACCAGACAGTTAACATTATCCAGAACCCTTCCAACCCAGAGCTTGCCTAATTTATAAATTTCCATCGTAGTAATCTTCCTCCAGTGTAGTATTTCTCAAATGTTTTTATATCTTTACACCACTCACATACAAAATATTTTTCATAAGAAATATTTTTATCATAGAAGTTCCTCATAAAGGAGTGAAAGGGGAACCCCCAACACCCTTTAAAGGTCAGTGATTTACTGCCTCCATTTTTTAAAGATTTTATTTATTTTTAGAAGGACGGGAAGAGAGAAGAGGGAGAAACATCAGCGTGTGGTTGGTTGCCTCTCCACATGCCCCCTATTGGGGACGTGGACCACAACCCAGGCATGTGCTGACTGGGAATCAAAACAGAGACCCTTTGGTTCGCAGGCCTGTACTTAGTCCACTGAGCCACACCAGCCAGGGCTACTGCCACCATTTTCAAGTTTATATTTTAAATGTTAATTTTGAATTGTCAATGAATATTTCAATGATGCGGATCTTTCCCTCTGGTTTTCAAGTTAAAAAAAAGACTATGTCCTTTAAAATATTTTTGGTCATGTTAGAAATCAGTGTTAATTTTGATATTAAGATGATATGTAGCAAGAGAACTCTGTCAAAACCACTGAAATCCAACCTTGGTCCAGCTATCCCTACTATAAAATTTCTGAGGGACATAAATAAATGAGGCAATGGCAAATGGAAAACAATCTTTAGTGCTTCCTAAAATTATACTTCCTAAAATTATATCCAAATACTTGCCTCTCTGGTAATCCCCTCCATCCACCTCCTCAATGCAAGTTTAGATCGGAGGCCTAAGAAGGACTTTTCTTAAGCCCAAAATCAAATACTATCACCAGTCACATTACATAATTCTTAAGCATTCCTGTCATAATACAGTAAGGCAGCAGGCCAGGCTTGCAGCCCAGGGTGAGAGGAGTATACCAGAAAAAGCAAAAGCACAAAGGAGCATGCACCCTTACCACTTTTTCAGTAAACTGGACTAGGTTCTTTGGGTCCCAATAGACCTTTCGTGGAAGCCAAATGAGAACACAGGAAGCATAGCTCAACCTGTCTCAAATAGGTGTGTCCTGTAGATCCTTACCTATTGCATCCACACTGTTGAAACAGAAGTAGAAAAGAATACCCCAAAAAGTCCCACCCATTTTAGGGCACTTAACTCATAGTGACAACTGTCCACATATCTACTCCCCCAAAAAACTGCAAAACAAAAACCTACTCCCAAACTGTATCCTTGGATCTTATCCTAAAAGATTAGTACTGTATACAACTTCAGGTTAAAAAATGCATTTTCCCAAAGCTGAATGATTGAGAACCAGATTATACTCTGAAGAGTTCTTTCACTTTTGAAACTGTAAAGAAAACTGAATTTTAAAAAAGCAGCTAAGTGGGTTTGCATGTAATATTTGGACCAAAAAGCCTTAAAAATTTGGTGTCTTAAAATGGACGCCATTGTGGTTTTGAGGAATGACACTGGCTTACATATAAATAATCACACAACACCAAAGAACCATGCTGATTTTACATATTTGAGATAAACAAGAGTTGCAGAAAGATCCCTACTACAATTAAAATGGTCATGTGGATTAGAGGTACCTCTCAGAATAGAACATAAATGTGAATTTCAGTGCACACCTCACACAATTGGGTTGGGCCCCACACCCCCTCATTCCACCCCCCAACCTGACCTTAACCTAGATACATTTATACTGGTGTTGTCTCAATAAGGACCACATCACAAATTATCTCTGTAGATTCCTTGTCTGGCATAGCCCACACACTAGGCACACTGTCAATTTCAAATAAGTAAATACATCTCGAAACTAAAAAAGAACTGTTTCTGCTTTCTGACTCTTAACAGGTAGATGTTATACCCATTTTATAGATTAAGGACATCTAAACCACAAATTAGTATTGTAATGGCTTTATCATGGCCTTAGGGCTATAGCAATGGTTGTATGAATCAAATGATTCCCAGGAATACATATGGGGCAGATAAAACAAAGACATGGGTGATCACATAGCCAGATATAGAAATACACCGAGAAATTAGTCATAATTTTAAAAAATCACATAGCTTAAATATGTCGACAACTGTGCAAAATGAAATCCTGACAATGAAACGAAGATTGAGGGGTGGGGAAATGGGGCAGGGCAACGAGTGGAAGAGGAAATAGATAAAAGGATTCTCATATTTATATTGCAGTTTTTGGGAAGCGAGGCGTGTGTTCTATTCTGATCTTATCATATTGTCTTTTTCTCCCACTGCTGTGGGAATAAGTCTTTATGGTGGCAAGAGGAATAAGCTAAACCAAGGTAGAACTGCTGTGATCAATGTCTTTTATTTTCCCCCAAATGCAAAGGCAGATGCGTGAGGTCTGGTAACAGGCAAAAAGTCACCTGGTTAATGTGAGTCATCAGATCCCCTGTCCTGAGGGGGAGATGGTTTCTTGCAGAACGAGGTGAAGGAGGTGGTTCTGCTCGGCACTCAACAGTGGCCACATCTCCACCTGCAGCGATTTGATAGCTTCTGTGTCCTTTTCGTGGGTAGCCATGACCAAGGACTGGAGCAGCAGAAAGAGCTCCTCTGGAAGCTGGCCACTGGTCTCCTGCCCGTGGCTGTCGAAAGCCTCCCAGGAGTACTTCTCCAAGGTGTGGGCATGCTCTGGGAGGAGTTTGGCGGGCGGGGGGTTGCAGGAGCAGCAACAGTAACACGCGGGACACCTCGCAGCGTACCAGGATGTCTGAAAAGGCTCCCAGTACTGCGGGAGAGGGCGCGGCTGCAGAGCCCGCATTCGGAGGGAGCAGCGCGGCCTGCAGGGCTGGGGATGCGCCGAGTCCTTGCTGGAGGCCTAATGGCTGCGACTGTACCTGAGGCTGTGGCTGCGGCGGGACCGGCGGCAGCGGTTGCACCGGGTGGCTGCCGTGCTCCTGCGCCAGGCGTTGCAAGCGCGTGAAGAGCGCCAAGGCGCCATTGTAGTCGCGCGCCAACAGCTGGCAGGAGGCGGCGTCGCCGAGCGCGTGCAGCGCAGCCAAGGGCAGCTGGGGCAGCTGCAGGTGGGCGGCTCGCTGGAAGTGGACAGCGGCAGCGGCCGGCTGACCCAGGTCGCGCAGGGCGGCGGCCAGCTCCAGGCAGAGGGCGGCGGCGGCGGCCGGCTGGCCCAACTCAAGGTGCAGGCGCACAGCGGCACCCAGGGCGCTGGCAGCTGCCTGCAGTGGCTCCCTCGTAGGCGGCGGGGCAGACGAGGCGCTGGCGCGCGTCGCGTTCCTGCCGCAAGAAGAGGCGGGCGGCCTCGGTGAGGGCCAGAGCTTCCCCGGGCCCGTGGAAGAGCGCCTGATGGCAGCGCGCAACCGCCAGCTGGCACCAGGCCGCATAAGGCAGGCACTCCTGGGCGCGCAGCTCTCGGCCCAGTTGTCCGAACTGCTCGCCGGCCTCCGCCACGTTAGGCTTCCGCAGGAACCGCTTTTTTAGCTTGTTCGACACCTGGCGATACCTGGCCAGGAAGTCCCCGGCATCCGGTCCCGGGGCCGCGCCGCCCAAGCCGCTCGCGGACGCCGCCATGTTCCCAGCCCCGGCGCTTCCGGGCGCGCCTACGCAGCTCGTGGACGTGCGAGTGCTGGCGGTTGGCCCTGACGTGCCCTGCGTCTGGCTTAGGCCAGCCTTGCTACCTCGCTGGCACCGAAGCCCGGAGCCCCCCTCGTTGCCCTAGTGATATGCAAAATATCGGGTTCTTGAGGCGGGGCCTGGCCCTGCACCTCTGTTGCTAGGTAACAGCTTGTTTACCGGGGGTTGCTAAGGGTGTTTCCTAGCCTCTGTAAGGGATCGAGAATCAAACTAAACTTGTGATCCCACGTCACCGTCATTCCGATTTTGCATCTGTCTTGATTGCCTTCCACCCCCCACTCCTCAATCTTCCCTTCCATCCACTGCCCCCACTGGAGTCCATGCCAACCCCTTTGTCCCCTCCTCCATCCAGCACCCGAGTTGGCATGACACAGTCACCTTATCCCGATGCCTTAGTCACGGTCTGGGTACTCCACCCCAATGAATACCATCCTTCGGGGGGCTTTGATGGGCTTTGACTTGCTCAGAGGCCGTGGGGGAGTCTTCCTCGCCCCATCCTCACAGCCATCTCAGGCAGCCTCTCCCACCCAGGGCCACGGCCTGCACCGTCAGCCCCAGAGGCCGCTCCTCTCGCCATCCCTGATTCCACCCTCACCCACCAGCAGACACCACCCCCCCCCCATCCCTCCAAGGAGTTCAGGCCCTCAACCACCACGCAGACACAGTGACCGAAGCAGGCACATGGGTTTCTTTCAAGTGTAAGCAGTTTATTTTCAATGACTTTGCCCAAGGCACCAGGCAGGCACGGGCTACTTGGGCTGCGAACAGGCCTGACGCCCTGGGGCTGAGGCCCGGAGAAGCCATGTCCTGTTGGGCAGCTAGTGCCAGCCCGGGGCCACTTGGGAAATAGTGGTGTTCCCAAAGAAGACACTGAGCAGAGCGTTGTTGTGGATGGCCATGTCCACGAGCTGTGGGGTGATGCGCCTGCAGCCGCTTCTCTGGGCCTCGCTCCCTGCCAGCTGCAGGACCGTGGCGGTCAGGTACTGCACGATGGCCGCAAGGAACACGGGTGCAGATGGGGTCAGATGCTGGGCGTAGTGGCCTTCGCGCAGGAGGCGCTCCAGGTGGCTGACCGAGAAAAGCAGCTCAGCTCTGGCGGTGCGGGTGCGGGTCCGCCTCTGGCGACGGTGACCGTACCGGACGACCCCCCTACGGCTCCTTCGACCAGGCATGCTGGGCGTTGGGCGCTCTTGGTCCCACCGGCGTAGCTCTGCAGTGCGCTGCGGGGTGCTGCGGGGCACGGCAAGGTGCGGCAAGGTGCGGCAAGGTGCGGCAAGGTGCGGCAAGGTGCGGCAAGGTGAGATTGGGCAGTTGGTCCCAACCTCCCTAGATGGCTGGTACACAGGTTCCTACTGCGTATCCTAGCAACCACAGACCGGCCCCCTGGTTGGTGGAGGCGCACGGTGTGTGACACAGGCGTTCCATGAGGTCACCGCTTTCCCATTGGCCCCGGAGGGCCTGGGCCTGCCAAGAGAGGGCGCTGGCGGCGCCCCGGGCACGCGGCCCACCGGGCCCTCCCTTCGACGGAGCTCTCTCTTTCCACTGGACAGGAACGTTGTATGGAAAAAGCAACAGACGCGTATGGTCCCGTGGCACCGGGTAAACACTCGTGGTGTCGGACGGCCATCACAACTGTCTACTTCCACAACACTGGGGCCACCCAAAAAGAAACCCCTGTACCCATCAGGCAGTCGCTCCCCGCTGCCCGCCCCCTGCCCCGCTCCCCAGGCCAACAACCTCTCCTCTCCCCCAGAACCCAGGCTAATAGGAGCCTTCTTCCTGTACATAGAGGTGTGGCTACTCCAGAGACTTCCAGAGATGCCATCATACAATGAGTAGGTGGCCTTTTGTGTCTGGCTGCTTTCACTTAGCATAACGTTCTCGCCATGGTTCACTCACATGCCAGCACGCATCAGCACCTGAGTCTTCCATTGCGTGGGTGGACGACGCGCTGTGCACCCGCTCATCAGTTGACGGGCATTTGGGTGATTTTCACCTTCTGGCTGTTGTGACTAGCGCTGTGGTGAACATTCCTGTACAGGCTCCTGTTTGAACACCTGTTTTCAGTTCTTCTGGGTATATATCTAGCAGTGGAATTGCCAGGCCAAAAGGTAATTCTATGTTTAACGTACTGAGGAACCGGCCAGCTGATTTCCACAGTGGCAGTGCCATTTTGCACTCCCAACAACAGTGTATGAAGGTCTCACTTTCTCCACATCCTCACCAGTACTTGTTGTTTATTGATTTATTGATGATACCCATTTTGACAGGTGTGAGGTGATAACTTTTTATGGTTTTAATTTGCATCCCTCTGATGAGTGGTAACATTAAGCATCTTTTCATATGTCTATTGGCCATTTGTATGTCCTCTTTGAAGAAGTGTCTATTCAGGTCCTTTAACTATTTTTTAAATCAGATTGTTTGGGTTTTTGTTAGTTTGAGTTTTTTTGGTGTTGACTTTTGTAAATTCTTTTTTGTAAGATTTATTTATTTATTTTTAGAGAGGGAAGGGAGGGAGAAAGAGAGAGAGAGAGAAACATCAATGTGCGGTTGCGGGGGGCCGTGGCCTGCAACCCAGGCATGTACCCTGACTGGGAAGCGAACCTGGGATACTTTGGTTCGCAGGCCGCACTCAATCCACCGAGCTACACCAGCCAGAGTGATTTTTGTAAATTCTTTACAAATTTTGGATATTAACTCCTTTCAGATGTATCACTAAATATGTTCTCTCATTCTGTGGGTTGTCTTTTTATTTTGTTGATGGTTTCCTTTGTTGTGCAAGATCTTTTTAGTTTGAGGAAGTCCCATTTGGGTTTTTTGTTGTTGTTGTTTTCCTTGCCTTAGGAGATATATCAGTAAATACATATTGCTACAAGCAATGTCCTGGATTTTACTGCCTGTTTTTTCCTCTAGGATTTTTATGGTTTCAGGTCTAACATTTAAGTCTTTAATCCATTTTGAATTTATTCTTGTATGTGGTGTAAGAATATGGTCTAGTCTCATTTTTCTGCACTTATCTGTCCAATTTTCCCAACACCATTAATTGAATAAACTATCTTTGTATGTGCTTGCTTCCTCTGTTGAATATTAATTGACTACAAAAATGTGGGTTTATTTCTGGGCTCTCTATTCTGTTCCATTGATCTATGTGTCTGATTTCATGCCCGTACCAGGCTGTTTTGACTACCATGTCCTTATAGTGTAGTTTGATATTAGGTAGTGTGATTCCTCCAACTTTGTTCTTTTTTTCTAGGGATTGCTGTTGCTATGCAGGGCCTTGTGTGGTTCCATATACATTGTAAAAATACTTGTTCTAGTTCTGTGATATATAGGAAGGACTTGTGGACATGGACAAAAGTGTGGTGATTGCAGCAGGGAGGGAGATATAAGGGGACTAAATGGCAATGGAAAAACAAACAAACAAACAAACAAATAAATAACTGAACAAAGGGTCATACATCATGATCAACTGGGTTTTATTCCTAGGATGCAAGGTTGGTCCAATATGCACAAATCAATAAATGTGATGCATCACATAAACAAATGATAAAATGATATGATTATATCAATAGATGCAGAAAAAGCTTTTGACAAAATGCAGCATCCATTTATAATCTGAAAAACTCTCATCAAAGTGGGAATAGTTGGAACACATCTGAACATAATGACAAATCCACAGCTAATATCATATCCAATGGTGAAAAACTGAAAGCATTTCCCTGCAGATCAAGAACAAGACAGGGATGCCCACTTTCAACACCCTTATTCAACATAGTACCGAAAGTCCTAGCTACAGTAATCAGACAAGAGAAAGAAATAAAAGGCATCCAAACTGGAAAGAAAGGAGTAAAACTGTCATTATTTGCAGATAACATGATACTGCATATAGAGAACCCTAAAGAGTGAACCAAAAAACTACTAGAACTGATAAATAAATTTAGTAAAGTAGCAGGATATAAAATAAATATCCAGAAATTGGTTGCATTTAATACACCAATAATGAACTATCAAAAAGGGAAACTAAGAAAACAGTATCATTTAAAATTGGATTAAAAAACATACCTAGGAATAAATTTAACCAAGGAAGTAAAATTTGTACTCAGAAAATTATAAGACACTGAAGAAAGAAATTAAAGAAGATACAATAAGTGGAAATACATGCTGTGTTCATGGATAGGAAGAATTAACATTCTTAAACTGTCCATATTACCCAAAGAAACCTATAAATTCAATGTAGTTCCTATCAAAATAGCAATGATTTATTTCACAGAAGTAGAACAAACAAGCCAAAATTTTATATGGAACCACAAAAGACCCTGAATAGCCTCAGCAATCCTGAGAAAGAACAAAGTTGGAGGAATCATGTTATGTATATCAAACTATACTATAAGGCCATAGTAACCAAATGAGTGTGGTATTGGCATAAATACAGATATATAGATAAATTGAACAGAATAGAAAGCCCAGAAATAAACCCATGCCTGTATGGTCAATTAATATTTGACAAAGGAAGCAAGAACATACAATGGGGTAAAGACAGTCCATTCAAGAAATGGTAATGGGAAAATTGCACAGATACATGCACAAAATGAAACTAGGACAGCTTTTTATACCACATAAACTCAAAGTCTATTAAAGACTTAAACTTAAGACTCAAAATAATAAAATTCCTAGAAGAAGCACAGGCAGCAAAATCTTAGACATTTCTCATAGTAATATTTTTTTCTGATATATCTCATCAGGCAAGGGAAACAAAAGACAAACTGGACTACATTTAACTAAAAAGAAACCATCAACAAAATGAAAGACAACTGAATGGGAGAACATATTTGCTAATGATACATCTGATAAGGGGCTTATATCTGAAATTTATAAAGAACTCATACAACTCAACACTAAAAAAAAAACACACACACACACAAACCCCAAACAATACAATTAAAAAATGGGCAAAGGACCTGAATAGACACTTCTGCAGAGAGGACATACAGATGGGCAATAGATATATGAAAAGATGCTCTATATCACTAATCATCAGAGAAATGAAAATTAAAACCACAATGAGATATTACCTCACATCTGTCAGCATGGCTACCATCAATAAAATAACAAACAACAAGTGTTGGCAAGATTTAGACAAAAGGGCACCCTCATGCACTATTGGTGAGAATGCAGACTGGTGCAGACACTATGGAAAACAGTATGGAGGTTTCTCAAAAAATTAAAAATGAAACTGCCTTATGACTCAGCAATTCTACATCTGGATATATATCTAAAGAAGCCCAACATATTAATTTGAAAAAATATATACACCCCTATGTTCATTGCAGCATTATGTATAGTAGCCAAGCTATGGAATAAACCCATGTTCCCATCAATAAATGAGTGGATAAAAACCTGCGGTACAGGTATGCAACGGAATATTACTCAGCCAGAAAAAAAGAACAAAATCTTACCATTTCCAGAAGCATGCATGCTCTTAGAGGGTATCATGCTGAGAAAAGTCAGTCAGAGAAAGACAAATACCATATGATTTCACATATAGGTGGATTCTAAAAAACAGTAAAAAACAAACACATCCACATATACAGAGAACATACTGATGGTTGCCAAACATGAGAAGGTGGGACATGTGATGAAAAAGGTGGAAAGGATTGAGAATTACACATTGTACCAGTCAGAATGGCCATCAAAAACAAATCAACAAACAAGTGTTAGGTTGTGAAGAAAAGCAAACCCTGGTGCGCTGTTGGCAGGAATGCAGACTGGTACAGCCACTGTGGAAAGTAGTATGGAATTTTCTCAGAAAACTAAAAATCAAAGTACCTTTTGACCCAGCAATTCCACTGCTGGGATCATACCCTAAGAATCCTGAAACACCAGTTCAAAAGAAACTAGCTACCCCAATGTTCATAGAAGCACAATTTAAAATCACCAACTGTTGGAAGCAACCTAGGTGGCCATCAGTAAATAAGTGGATCAAAAAACTATGATACATTTATACAGTGGAGTACTACACAGCAGAAAGAAAGAAGGAACTCCTGCCCTTTGCAACAGCATGGATGGAACTGGAGAGCATTATGCTAAGCGAAATAAGCCAGGTGGTGAAAGACAAATACCATATGATCTCACCTATAGGTGGAATCTAATAAATGAAACAAACAAGCAAGCAAAATATAACCAGAAACATTGAAATAAAGAACAAACTGACAGTAACTACTGGGGATGGGGGAGGGGATAATGGGAGGAAAAAGGAGTAGAGTTATCAAGGAATATGTATAAAGGACACATGGACAAAGCCAAAGGGAGTAGTGGGGGGATGGAGACAGCTGTACTTGAACAACAATAAAAAAAAAAGAGAATTACACATTGGTAGTTTCAAAATAGTCACAGGGATGTAAAGTACAGCATAGGAAATATAATCAGTAACATTGCAATAATTGTGTATGGTGCCAGCTTGGTACTGAAAATATCAGGGGGAACATTTGTAAAGTATATGATTGTCTAACCACACTGCTGTACACCTGAAACTAGTACAAAATAATATTGAATGTAAGTATAATAGAGAAAAAATTTTAGAAAAATAATGCAACCCATATGAAAAAAATGTTATCAATTGTTGAGGAACTGGAAAGCTGAAAACTTTATTACTTTGGTCAAAAGATAAGCTTATCCATTCCCCTCTTCTTTTAAGTGACATAAAGACATAGTTTGAAAATACAAAAAAATGAAATAAAATAAGTGCCAAATTAGAAAATCATAAGGTTTCGTGAGTACTGTATCTTAGTAATGGGATCCACCTGGTTTAATGTAAAAGGGTATTTTTGTATCATTAATGATTTATTTGTCTTGACCTCTTACTTTGATTATAATATTTCTACTTGTTTATTTGTGTGGTTACTTTTGATGCTTCTGTAAGCATTTCTGTTATGTGCCACTAGTTTTTCTTCAGTTAGCAGGTAATCTAGGGAAGGAGGGAAAAAAACAGAAACCCAATCACTGTGAAAGGTTTTTTAACATCAGTAAGTTGAAAACAAACTAAAAAGAAAATAAATGATCCAATTAATACTAAAAAAATACATTTAGTAGAATTAACCAGTGAAACCATCTAGGACAATTCCTGGCACATAATATAAACAATTTAGAATTTGTGTAATCATTAACTATTTGTTGAATTAATGCATTGTCTCTCTAAGAAGGTTTCTAATCAAGACACAAGGACTCAGTAAAAAATGAAGCACATACTTATTTTTTTCTTTTTTTCTTTTTTATTTTAATCATTGTTCAAGTACAGTTGCAGATACCCTTATAAAATAATGCTGTAATTTATGGGGAAATGCTATACACTTATTAATATTTTTTCTCCCATAGGAGAAATATTTTTTAAAATTTTCTAAATTCCTCATAATACTATAACTCTGATATGTGGTTCAGGGTGGGGCAGAAAATAGACTTACAGTTGTGAGTACATGAAACAGAGTTTATTCTTGTATTATTATTTATTAATGATTGCATTATTTTCCATATGAACAACTATAAACCCACTTTTCCCCACCCTGTATAACAAACTTACATTGATTTCATGTATTAGTGTATTCAAGCAGATACAGAGGACCAAGTATTTTATGAGATATAATTTTCAACTTTTCTTATACTATAAGGCATGTTTTAATTCTAGGTCTTTTCAATTGGCATTACTACCATATTTCTCAAACTGTGTTCCTTTTCCCTTAAATATGTTATGTACTTTTCTCTAGAATGTAGACATGTCAAGGCCCTAAATTCCATATGTTGGATATTAACAATTTTTTCATGAATTCATACATAAGGAATTATTAATTAATTAATGCTGCACAGTTCACACATACACACACAGAGCCCACATTTTTTTAAATTGAGGTGACATTGGTTAGAACACTTGACTGCAGAGCCCAAATTCTTAGAAGATTGTTGAAACTAGTATGATAAGCTACTGAGTCCCAGTCTTATTTCACAGCTGACTCTGCCCTAAACTAGTGCTTCTCAAATTTCATGTTCTGATTCAGTAAATCTGGAATAGGGCCCAAGATATTATATTTCTAATTGCTCTGAAGTGATGCTGATATTGCTGGTCTGTAGCCCACACTGGATTAGCAAAGCCCTAAATGGCTTCCTCAGCTGTTGGTGAACATTTTACAGGGCCCCAAAATACACTACTTCACCTGCACATACCTAATCTTCCTTTTTCCATTCCTCTTCCGTGTTTTTCTCCTTCATGAACTCTATCCTAACACCTGTCTAGCCAGAATGGTTTTGAGTGTTGGTTGCTTTTGAGAAATGAACAAAGCAAAATTAGAAGGGAGATATAATTGGGAGGAATTGCTTTTTGCTCTGTCTTCACTTTACACGTATCTGTGCTAATCCTCTACAGGTTTTCTTTGGGAATGTGGATTCATCTGGAATAAAACACAATATTTTTAACCCTCCAATTATTGCTCGGTACATACGTTTGCACCCAACACACTACAGCCTCCGTAGTACTCTTCGCATGGAGTTGATGGGCTGTGATTTAAACAGTAAGTACCAAGTCATCTCATCTCCTGCCACCTCCCAACCATGAGTAGGATAATTAATTAATGGTCCTAGTTTTCCAGAGACTGGGAGTTTTCTCAGCACACAGAACTTTAATGCTAAAACCAGCACAGTCCTGGGCAAATCCAGGACTTGGTCATTCTAACCATGAGATTCCTCATGGGCAGCCGCCTCCTACTTTACTATTAATATGGCAAATCGAAGTCAAACAAAGCTGAACAGAGCTGACCAAAACACAAGGGGATGTTAACAATGACAGAATCAATGCAAAGTTAATACCTGATAAATGACATCATGGTGACAGTAGTACTAGAATGCCAGTAGAGACAGGTTAGTGGGACCAAGGCTACCTCTTGTCCTTGTGATTACATTGTGCTTTCATTTCTTTGAGGTTGCAACATTCCACTAGGAATGGAGAGTAAAGCAATATCAGATGCACAGATTACTGCCTCATCCTACTTAAACAATATGTTTGCTACCTGGTCTCCTTCACAAGCCCGACTTCACCTCCAGGGGAGGACTAATGCCTGGAGACCCCAGGTAAGAGGCAACAAATTTTCTATTTAACTGATGCAGAATGGGAAGTAGTGGTCGGGAAACAATAAGGAAAGCCCTTGATTGTTTCTTCAGAAGTATTTCTGTCACCTAGTTGTTCCAGAAGAGTGTCAAGGAAGGTTGACTGTGAACAGAAAAACCCAGAGATATTTAGTGGCGCCATGTGATTTCACACAGCATTTATTGGGGGAAATGATCCCTAATTCAACCATCTGTAAACAGAATCTCTATATGTGGTAATAGGCTATTATCTGTCAAAGAACTGTAGTAGCTAAAGTCTAGTTTTATAGAGAGAAATATCAATAATTAGCTCTCTTTGCAGGTTTCTCAGTGCCTCAAAGAAAAGGGTCACAGTCGTGTAGATTTCATTGGGCACAGTTCTTTCCCAGAACCACTCAGTATGTGATTTCTCAATCACTGAATAGTTTTGTGTGTGTTTTTTTGGATGAATGAAGTTAATGGTCTCTGCGTATTGTATTGCATTGTATTGTATTGTATTGTATTGTATTGTATTTCCTCCAGGGGCTTATTTTAAACAAAACAGGTTATAGAACACATTGCTAAACTTGCAATACTGTAGTCAGTCTCTATATGGCTCATATATTCATTCAGCAAGCATTTACTAAGCACCTTTTAAATAGCTGACCCTGGGGATACTGAAATAAATAATGAAAATTTTAGCCCTTAAGTTACTTAGAGTCTAAAAAGGGAGGTTGACAAGCAAATGATTAAAATCATTATGCAGAGTGTAAGTGCTGTGACATGGTTAATAAGAAGGGTTTTGGGTATCTCTGGGAGCAACTAGTGACCAACAGGATACTAGTCTAACTAACTTCCTCAGGTGAATAATCCAGAAGAGTGGCTACAAGTGGACTTCCGGAAGACAATGAAAGTTACAGGAATAACCACCCAGGGGGCGAAATCTCTCCTTACCAACATGTATGTGAAGGAGTTCCTCATCTCCAGTAGTCAAGATGGCCATAACTGGACTCCGTTTCTTCAGAATGGCAAAGTTAAGGTATGTTGCTATCATAGGAAAGGCACAGATCTGTCCTAAAGCTTGATATTTAAAGATATAGCTAGGGTTGATACATGATCAGACTTTCAGGGTAAACTTTACTGAGTATCTATAGTAATAGAGCGACACCATGAAAAGCATTTTGAGAGGACACAGTGACTCCAAGCAAGGGTATATAGTCCCTACCAACAACAGCAAAAAAACAAACAAACAAAAAAACCACCTCTTTTTTCTTTTCTTTTTTTTATTGTTGTTCAAGTACAGTTTTCTGCCTTTCCTCCCCACCCCAGCCCAACCCCCAAGCCCTCCCCACCACTCTCCTGTTTCCACACCACTCCCTGCCCCCGTTATTGTCCATGTGTCCTTTATAATTGTTCCTGCAAACCCTTCACCCTTTTCCCCTGAAATTCCCTCCCCTCTCCCCTCTGGTCACTGTCAGCCTGTTCTCAATTTCAGTGTCTTTGGTTATATTTTGCTTGTTCATTTGCTTTGTTGATTAGGTTCCTGTTAAAGGTGAGATCATATGGCATTTGTCTTTCACTGCCTAGCTTATTTCGCTTAGTATAATGCTTTCTAAGAACTTTTATTGTAAAATAATGATCTTAAATCAGAGCAAAGAGAGGTGAAAATGAGACAATGTAAAATAAAGAAACTTTCCTAAGGGAAATGTTTATATTAGTGTTGTTGTCAGGACACAAAGTTTTGAGCAAAATGCAAGGAAAACTGAATGTGAGACTTCTGCTTTGAGTAGGTAATGAACCCAGAAGGAGCTAAAATAGATAATGGTGAAAAGAAGGGTAAGGGCCTAGTCAAAGAACACATATGAATGACCCCACGGACATGGACAAAAGTGTGGGAATTGACTGGGGTGGGGGGAGTGGTAGGCTAGGCGGAGGAGGGCAAAGGGGAAAAAATGGGGACAACTGTAATAGAATAACAATAAAAAATTTTTCAAAGAAAAAAAAATAAAGTAGTTGCAAATAAGTAACACCTCCTGACATCTGGAAGACCCATTTTCAAATCCACTCTAGAAGAAAGCACTCCTAGTTTAGGCCTCCAGGATTCCCACATATTAAAGCAATAAGATCATAAACATAGATCAGCAATCATAAAACACAACAAAACTACTAGACTGTGAGCAGAAATAATCAATACAGATTTAGAACCTGAACAACATCCAATTGACATTATCAGATATATATTATGAAATAATTATGCATAAAATATTTAAAGCAATGAACTATAGAATCATAAAAATAAATGATAAATTATCTAAAATTATAAGGTAGTTTCTGGGGGAAAACAGTACTTTTAGAAATAAAAACATAATTGTTGAAGTTTTAAAATAAAAAAAAACAATAGCAAATTAGGCACAAAGAGAATTGAGTCAATCGGAAGATATATGGAAGATATATCTGAAGAAATTACCCAGAACAGCACAGGAGATGAAGCATATAAAAAATAAATTAAGACAAATATGTCATGGAGAGAAAGCCTAACATACATAATTGGAATTTCAGAATGAAAGGAAAGAAATAGTGGAGAAGTAGCAAACAAACAAGGATGACCACTTTTGTCATTTCTATTCAACATTGTACTGGACGTTATAGCCAGAGAAATTAGGTGAGAAAAAGAAATAAAAGCCATCCAAATTGGAAATAATCAAGTAAAACTATTTCCCTTTGCCAATGATATGATATTATATGTAGAAAATCCTAAGGAATCTACAAAAATAAAACTTTTAGAGCTAATGAATGAATTCAGCAAAGTTGCAGAATACATGATCCACACACAAAATAGTTGCATAAGCAATGAAAAATCCAAAAAGGAAATTAGAAAAATAATTTTATTTACAATAGCATAAAAAAGAATAAAATATTTAGGAATAAACTTAACCAAGGAGCTGCAAAGCTTGTACACTGAAAACTACAGAACAGTGCTGAAAAATTAAAGATAATCTAAATAAATAGAAAGATATCCCAGGTTCATGGCTTGGAAGGCTTAATAGTGTTAAGATGACAATACTATCCAAAGCTATCTACAGATTCAGTGCAATCCCTATCAAAATCCCAGTGCAATCCCTATTAAAATCCCAGTGGACATTTTTGCAGAAATGGACAAGCTGTTCTAGTAATTCATATAGAATTTCAAGGGACCCAGACTAGCCAAAGCAATCTTGAAAAGAACAAAGTTGGATGACTCACAATTCCCAATTTCAAAACTTACTACAAAGCTGCAGTTATCAAAACAGTGTGGTGTTGACATAAAGATAGATCAGTGGAGTAGAATTGAAGTCCAGAAATCAGCCTATACATCTATAAGTTGATTTTCTTTTTTAAAAAATTGGTTTCTTTTTTTAGATTTTGTTTATTTTATTTTTAGGCAGACTGGAAGGGTGGGAGAAAGAGAGGGAGAAAAACATCAGTGTGTGGTTGCCTCTCCTGCACCCCCTACTGAGGACCTGGCCCACAACCCAAGCATGTGCCCCAACTGGGAATCAAACCAGCGACTCTGTGGTTCTCAGGCCACTGCTCAATCCACTGAGCCACACCAGCCAGGGTAATAAATTAATTTTCAGTAAGCATGCCAAGACCACTCAATAGAAAAAGAATAGTCTCTTCAACAAATAGTGCTGGGAAAACTGGATATCCACATGCAAAAGAATTGTTACCACACACCATATAAAAAATAGTTAATTGATCAAATACTTAAATATAAGAGCTAAAACTCTGAGACTGTTAGCAAAAATTATAGGGGTAAGTATTGATGACCTTGAATTTGACAATGGTTTCTTAGGTGTGACACCATGATCACAAAAAAAATAGATATAGTAGACTTCTTTAAAATTTTTTCATGCATTGAAGGCTACTCTCAACAAATCGAAAAGACAACCCACTCATTGGGAAAAAAAAATATTTGCCAATCCTGTTTGGTAAAGGATCTAGTATCCAGGATATAAAAGAACTCTTAACTTCAATAACAAAGCAACAATTGAATTTAAAAATAGACAAAAGACTTCAACAGGCATTTCTCCAAGGAAGATATACAAATGTCCAACAAACACATGAACGAGCATCAACATCACTCATCATTAGGAAAAAGCAAATCAAAAGCAAAATAAGATATCACTTCACACCCATTAGTATGGCTATATATTTTTTTAAATACAGAAAATAAAAAGTATTAGCAAGGATGTAGAAAAACTGGAACCCACATTCCTGATGGGAATGGAAGATGGGGCAGCCACCATAGAGAACATTTTGGTGGTCCCTCAATAAGGTAAACATAGCATTTCCATATGAGCCAGCAATTCCACTACTGGGTACATATCCAAAAGAATTGAAAATATGCAATTGACAAAAACTTGGAGATGAATGCATTTAGCAGCTTCAACAAGACAAAAGTACTGATACATGCTACAACGTGGATGAAACTTTCAAACATGCTAAGTGAAAGATGCCAGACATAAAAAGCCACATATTGTATAATTCCATTTATATGAAATACCCAGAATAAACATATATCTAGAGGCAGAAAACATACTTTAAAATGGGCAAGATGGTAAATTTTATTTTATATACATTTTACCACAACAAAAAGAAACGAGGACACATACATTACCATAATGAGGGTGATGAGTTGACAGCTGATTTCTAAACAAGAATGGAAATCAGAAGATAGTTAATAATATTTACATTAAGGAAAAATCTGAAACCTCCCTGCCAAAACAAAAAAGTCAAGTGAAAATTTCTCTAATGCATTACAGCAAAAGCTAAGAAATTTTCCTACATACATGAGTGATTTTACAATCTAGTAAAATCCTCCCAACATAAAAATTAATAGGATATTTACTATTTATCGGTAAATTTGAAAATTAGATTAAATTAATTAATTGATAGTAAATGTAACTTACTAAAGGAAAAGGAAAACTTGGAACTCCTAAACCCTTTAAGAAATTGCATTGGTGTTCAAAATCTTTTTACAAAGAAAACTCCAGATCCAGATGGCTACATGCAATACTCTATCAAATTTTGAAGGGAAAAATAATACCAATATTCTTTTAGAAAAATGAAAAAAGTGCACATTATCCAACTTCTTATGATGAGGACAAAACCCAACAAGGACAATTCTATTAGAAAGGAAAATAATAGGCTAATTCTATTCATGAATATACATCCAAAATAAAATATGAGCAATATGTATCCAAGTTAGATTTATCCTAGGAATGCAGTGTTGGCTTTAACATTAGAAAATTAATATAGTCCATCACATTACTGGGCTGAAGGATTACATAAGCAATAAATGCTGAAAAAAAGCATTTTATAAAATTCAACATCTATTCTTAATGAAAAAGTTAACAAAATGAGACCAGAAGGGAAATTTTTTAAAATATTTTATTTATTTATTTTTAGAGAGAGGGGAAAGGAGGGAGAAAGAAAGGGAGAAAAACATTGATCAGTTGTCTCTCACAAGTCCCCAACCAGGGATCTGGCCTGCAGCCCAGGCATGTGCCCCACACTGGGAATAGAACCAGTGACCTTTCTGCCGTGGTCCAGCCGCAGCTAGGTCCAGGGGTTCCTGAAAGGTGGGTAAGGCGTCGGCCATGGGAGACAGACGACAACACGCCTCAGAGGACAGTGATGCTCTGTTCCGTTTATTGCAAGTACAAGCAGGTTTTTATACTTTCATTTTTAGCAGTGATTGACATTTGCAATTAGGTAAAGCAGAAAAAAATTGATACAAAGGTAACCAGGAAAAGTACAAAAATTCCCATAGATTCAGTTATATTAAGCAAAGATTATTTTAACCAGGAGAGCCATAAATCAGACAATTAGAAATAGCTGTACGTACAGAATGTGAATGTCTTATTGTTTATTAAAGTTCTCAGAATTTATCGTGGGGCAAAAGGATACGCTAAATTGAATAGAGGTTATAGGAAATTTATTATAAGGCCTTTGTGATGTCTAACTTACCTATTTACCTTTTCTGTCTAAAATATTTCTCTATGTACCATGGACTCTAACTCCCTGGTAACTGTTTCTATGTGCTTAATTTATAATAGTTAACCAGCTTTTCTTATTTCTTTGCCTGTCTAATTCTATTTGATATATACTCCTATTCAAGGTAAAAGCAGGGCTGTTACTCCAACAACTTTTAGACATTCAGGGGCTATTTCATTAGAGGGGATTTTATTCTTTGGTCAAGAAATTATTTTATACAACTTCATAGGAATTATGCGAATCAATAAACCTGAGATACAGGTATCTAACAATCCCACCACCTTTTAATCTCCAAAACAAACATGTAAGGAGAGATAAACAGGAAATTCAGCTATAGTAAACCCTTTCTGTTCCTTAGTTAATAAACACCAGGGAGGTCTGCTTTGAGCTAGCCTTTCCATGAAATTTAGACTATTATAAAACACTTGAACGTCATCCTAATGGACCATTCTAATGCCACCCTCATTATATGCTCCTGTATAAGGCAATGGGAGATCTGGAACCCTCTGGAGACTATTAGCTCCTTTTGGGGGATACCATAATTTGCCAATAATCTAATATGCTACCCAGGGGTATCCCTGGGCTGTGGGTAAGGGTCTATATAGTTTTTTCTCGTTTTCTTGAAAGACTCTTTGTATCTATGGGTAAGGAACAGGCATGGGAAAGTCCACCAATAATTCAACCTATTGTAACTGATTTATGAATTCTTTTATGGGAACAATCAGGGATAATTTCTTACTCAGGTTTATAAACACCTTATTTAAAACAATCTGGGCATGATTCAATAGTCTAGGGAGAACTAGTTGTCCCTTCAGAATTTCCCTCAAAATCAATCATTGACTCTTTTCAAGCCTCTTTCTTCTCATGGCCTGTTCTTATGGGAATCAGGGTACAAAGTAAGACCATGATTAATATTAGCAAGGAAATTATTAAAAGCAATCCCCAGAAAAGTTACTGCCCCCCTTTGTATGTCACGCTCTCTTCCAGGAAGATGGATTCCTTGAATGCCCTCTTTCCATGTTCAGACCTTGTCAAAAAACATGGTTAGAAGAGGGTGTGGCACCTTTCAGTTGGCAAGCCAGCACTCAATCTAGTGAGCCACACCAGTCAGGGCTAGAAGGGAAGTTTCTTAGTCTGATAAAGGGCATTCACAAAACTCTTACAACAAATACATTTTAGGTGAAAACACAGAGAACTTTCCCTTTGAGATTGAGAATAAGATAAGGATGCCCACTGAACAAATTATGTATTGCTGCATAAGAAACTACCCAAAAACTTAGAATTTATGGATCAGGGATTTAGGTCAATCTGGCTGGCTGGTTTGTCTGTGAGCCATGTGACATCAGTGGGAATAGAGAGATGGATCCACTTCCTAGATGGCTTCCTCGCTCACAAGTCTTGATGTTTCTATCCACACGGTATCTCTTCAAGGCCTAAGTCTTTCCATACAGTTTTCAGATAGATGATAGATAGATAGATAGATAGATAGATAGATAGATAGATAGATAGATAGATAAAATAAAACCATTGGTAACTCACCTACAGAATAACTGGAAGACAGAAAATACTATAAGTTTCAATTTGCAAGTAAGTAGGAAATAAACCTGCAAAGCTAGCTGACCTAGCTCCAGAACTCACTCTGAAGAGAGTTCAGAAGAAACTGCAAAAAAAAAAAGAGGAAAGGTCAATGTAAGACCTAGTAATGGTAAAACACAGATGAAATCACTTCTAAAAAGAGAAAGTCACACCCCAAGTGATGAAGCACCAATATTTGAGACCTGCTGGATCATAGCATTGGCTTGTGGAGAGCTGAAAGGAAAGAGATTGAAAGTGTGTGGAACTGGAGGTGGCGGATTTGCAAAAGCAGTTTTTTCTGTTGAAGGAAGATACATATCTTGGAGGCTTGGTGATGAACCAAAAAAAAGTCAAGTGGTGGAAATTAAGTGTCGTGTAAAACCAAAAACAAATCACAAAATCACAAGAAACAAACCTCTTACTGCCCCATTAAAGAAATAAATTGTGTTTCATTTTATCAACAGTAGGGGGTACTCCTGTACTAAGAAATCTAATACATCTCCCAAACCTTTTACAAAAGCACCTTGTATTGCTGGAACAAGGAAAAATAAAGAATTTCTAAATGTGATTGTGTGTTTGGTTCAGTCTGTTCTTTGCCTTCCGCTATGAGATAAAAATGTGGAAGAAATGACAAGATTAGAAAATCAGTTTGAAACTATCAATATACTATGTAATTTTTGTAAGGAACTTTAATGGATACTAAAACCTTTGGATAAAAGCTTAATGGGGAACAGATTATTTACATGGTGTCACAGATTGTTTGTTTGGAAAGGGAAATAGCCACCTTTGTAACAGAGAGATCTGGTGGACACCACCTTAACCAAGTGATCAAACTTTGTATCAATAGTGGGACAAACTGCTATCATGTGTCCCCTGATGTGATGTGGTAGGAAGGACACATCACCTACTACAGTATTCTCTAAAAATGTTTAACCAAAATGTAATAATTAGAACACAGTCACAGAAATTTAGAATGTGGGACATTCTACAGCACAATATTCCTAGACTTTTAAAAATGTCAGTGCCCATCCCTGGCTGGTGTGGCTCAGTGGATTGAGTGACAGCCTGCAAACCAAAGGGTTGCCAGTTCGATTCCCAGCCAGGGCACATACCTGGGTTGCAGGCCAGGTCCCCAGTTGGGGACCTCCGAGAGGCAACCACACATTGATGTGTCTCACCCTCTCTTTCTCCCTCCCTTCCCCTCTCTTTAAAAATAAATAAATAAAATATTTTTTTTAAAGTAAGTGTCAGCCCTGGCTGGTGTAGCTCAGTGGATTAAGCATGGGCTGCGAGCCAAAGTGTCGCAGGTTTGATTCCCAGTCAGGGCACATGCCTGGGTTGTAGGCCATGACCCCCAGCAACCCCACATTGATGTTTCTCTCTATCTCTCTTTCTCTCTCCCTTCCCTCTCTAAAAAAAATATATAATAATAAAATTAAAAAAAAAACACTACAAGAGAAAAAAAAGTGTCAAAAATTTCCAAAGTAAGTTTTCCAAATCCAAATAAATAAATAAATAAATAGATAGATAGATAGATAGATAGATTGAAATACCAATATCATGAAGGACAATAAAAGATCAGAGTGGAGGCTCTTCTACAATAGATTAAAGGGGATTCAAAGAGATATACAGTAAAGCAATGTGTGATCTTTCATCAAGTTCTGGATTGGAAAAACTATATAAATATATTATTGTGATATCAATATCACATTTGTTAGGTATAGTAACGTTATCCTGTGGTTATGTATAAAAATGACATTTTTATGTTTGGTTTGTTGAAGTATTTGAGAGTAAAATGCCATGATTTTTACAACTTCTTCTCAGGTAGTTCAGAAAATGTGTGTGTGTGTGTGTGTGTGTGTGTGTGTGTGTGTGTAAAGAAAGTAAACATATCAATATGTTAACAATTGATGTTCCTAGTTGAATGTTTAAGTGTTCATTTTATTGTTCTTTCAATTTCTTGAAGTTGATAATATTTCAAAATAAAAACCTGAGGGGAAATAACCGGAAATAAGTCTAACATATGTGCAAGCCTCCAAATATAGCATAAACATTTCTTAAACAATCTCAGAACAGGAACCTTAATGTTTCTCAAACTTCAACAAATGTTTACAGTGTATTTGCCATGTATATACATTATGCTTTATATTCTACAGTGAGTAAGGTCTCTACTCTCATGGAACTGACAATTGGTAATGAAAACAGGGAACAGTCAATAACCGTGTAAATGAATAAACTAGAAAATATTGAATGCTGTGAAGAAAGTGAAGTTGAGGTTTAGAGTCAATGAAAGTCCTGTTTTACGTGGCATGGATCTCTCTAAAGAGATGGCATTTAAACTGAAACCCAAAAGATGAAAATGGAGCAGCAGAAGGCATAAGAGCATTCTGAGCACAGGGAACCACATATACAAAGGCTCTCATGATAAAAAGAGTTAGCATCATCCAAGAATTAAAGACAAAGGCCTCCACAGCAGGCAAGCAGGGTGCTCTTAATTCTAGATGTCACACCCACTTTCCCTGGCCGGGGAAGCTTCCATGTCGGGGAAGCTATTTTTTTTCTTGTTGGACAACTAATAAATGCTATCATTACTCTTTCAGGTTTTTCAGGGAAATCAAGACTCCTTCAGACCTGTGGTGAACTCTCTAGACCCACCACTGCTGACTCGCTACCTTAGAATTCACCCCAAGAGCTGGATGCACCAGATTGCCCTGAGGCTGGAGGTTCTGGGCTGTGAGGCACAGCAGCTGTACTGAGCATAACAAGAAATAAAGTACAAGACCTTTGGCATTTTCAACGGAATAGTTCTGAGACCTTCATAAATTCTCCTGATCCAATAAAACAACTATAATGTAGAATTTCCTCCATAAAATGTAGTAAAATATAATTGTTTATATTTTATTATAATCATAGGATTTTCTTAAGTGCCCCCTCCCACCCCTATTAACCTGGTAGCACTAGGATAACCAACCATCCCAGTTTGGCCTGGACTGTCCCAGTTTAAGCAAAGCCCTTGCCAGTCCCCTTGCCCCTCTTTTCTAGGCCCAGACCATTCCCTAACTCCAGTCCAGCATGCCTCTCAGACTTGCCTTCTACCCCTGAGCCTGGCCTCTGGGTTACTTCCTGCCCTACATTGCCTTGGTGCTATCATTTTTCTACGTATTTCAAGTATGCAGTCCAAGCACACACTGCCCTGAAGCTTCCCAAAGGAGTTGTCATTAATCCAGCATTTTATGGGAGTGTTGCATCCTATTTAACTCCTAAGCTTTTCTACAGCTGCTTGAACACTGACTATATATATATATATATATATATATATATATATATACATGGAAACCCATCTGGAAAGCATTCTCCTGCTGACAAATTAGGTCTCTCACATAGCCACCACTTCCTCCTCTGTAGAAAAACAATGTATTTAAACTTGGCAGAGATATTCATGATGTAAGCATTTCAGATTAGGCTTTGAATATTTAAAATAAAACTCTCACTTTTTTATTATCCTAGTCAAGCATGGAACAAAACATATTTGGAGATTATAGCACCACAGCCTTGAAACCAAAAGGCAAAACATTTTAACAGTCTGCAAAATGGAGCTAATGTAAGAAGTACTATATTAAAATCTATTTTTGGCCCTGGCTGGGTGCTCAGTTGGTTGGAGCATCATCCTGTACACCAAAAAGTTGCAGGTTCAATTCCTGGTCAGGGCACACACCTAGGTTGCGGGTTCAATCCAGCTGATTGATGTTTCTTTATCTCTCTCTCTCTCTCTCTCTCCCCCCTCCCTCTCTCTCTTAAATTAATAAATATATCCTCAGGTGAGGGTTTCTAAAAGTTTATTTTTGCCTCCTTAGAAATAATTATCTTATTTAGCCATCCTGGGGCACTGTTAGTAGCATAGTCTTACCTCAAAAACTAGTGTTATTAAACTGAATCTCATAGATGGGATTCAGGAGCCTCCCCCAAATCCTCTGGATCAGATACAACATTATCTATGAATGCTTATGTGCCTTTTTCAGAAAGGAATGTGCAAAGATTTAATAAGATTTTAAGGGGTGCATAGCTTTAAAAAAAATCTCAGAAAGAAGTAGAAATAAAGCCATTTGGCCCTGGCTGGTATGGCCCAATGGATTGAGCATCAGCTTGCAAACCAAAAGGTCAAAGGTTTGATTCCCAGTCAGGGCACATGCCTGGGTTGCAGGCCAGATACCCAGTTGGGGGCATGTGAGAGGCAATCATTTGACGTTTCTCTCCCTCTCTTTCTCCATTCCTTCCTCTCTCTGTAGAAATAAATAAACAAAATCTTTTTTAAAAAGCCATTTGGTATTAATTCTAATCAACAAAAAATATAATGTTAGAATCACAGGGGTATTGGGAACCTTGAAATAAAATGACTATGTCCCCTTGAAATGGTGGTGACCAAGAAAGATAACAATCATAATAGGCTTCTAAAGTACATATTTTTTTGTATTTCTAGAGAAAAATGAGGGAAATCCATAGCTATCTGGGAGAGGAGATACACCACTGTAATTTTAATAATGCACTCATTTTAGTCCTTCCCTCAGCTAACTTACTCCTGAACTGACAACAAGAATGTCACAAGGAGGAAATTTTATACCAGGACTAAAAACTAGAGACCCATTTAGATAGTTGAAATATCAAGTCAGAAGAAAACCGAGCTGATGAAAACAGAGAGAAAACACTCCAGTCTGTCACATCCACCACACAAGAGGAACCTGCCCCCACTTGCTCCGTAGCCAACACATAAAGTTTTAAAGGGCTTACTGCTTCTTATATCTGCCTGCTCCCTTCACTATGACACACAAACATCTCTTGGATGGTAAAGAGGGTGAGAGGCAAGGATATGCCCTAGAGCAGGTGGAAGAAACATCCAAAGTTTGCAATCCAGGGCAATTTGAAAACAGGAGTTAATAGGATAAGAGAAAATTGTATTGCAATCTCAGAAAAGGCAACAGAATAGTTGTGGGGGTTTTTTTATGCTAGAGCATTTTCTAATAATCCTGCTTGACCCTAATCTCATCTTTTGGGGGGACTATACCATAGCTATCACAGTGCATATAATCCCATAGCACAACTGATCAAGGTGCAAATGGTTTATAGTCCTGTGAGATTCTTTTAAGGTCAGAGGTTAATTTACAGAAATCAATATGTTGTTTTGCTTTATAGCCTGATAAGAGAAGTTAACCCTAAAGGTGATATGGTTTTATTTTCTGTAAAAGGTTATGAACTCTTATGTCTAATTTAATAATCTTTTTTATAGGTTCCAAAGGGTAACACTGCTGACTATTTCATTGATTCACAGTAAGTTTTGTTAGAGAATATTCAAGGAGCTTTTGCCACAAAGTACACTTATAAAAGGCAATTGCTACACAAATTATCTTTGATTAAATCTGAAATAGTATAATTTAATAATCTTGTTTTGGCATTCTTTTCCCATTGACTATATACATCTCTATTTCCCAAATGTTCTCAGAACCAGCTCTTTTGTCTTCCTGCCACTTTCCTCAGTAAGCAGTTAAATAAGACATCGACACGTACAAACAAATGGACTTTGAGAGTTGTGTTGTTCCGCTTGAAATAAAAATGTGGGCAATGATATTTAGAATACAGAGGCACTGAATAGCACAATGGACACTTTCAAAAAACAAATTACTGAGTTAGAGTAAATTGAACTCAGTAAAAAGTGATATGATTTATGAGATGCAAAATAAAAATTTAAATTAGAAATGAAACCATGATCTAGGAGAAGAGCTTATATAGATGCAGACTGAGAGAGCAATGAGGAGTTTCTGTTCAGCAGGTATAGTTTCAGTTATGCTAGATGAATAAGTACTAGAGAGCTACTGTAAAACATAGTTTCTATAGTTAAGAAGGTATTGAGCACTTCAAAATTTGTTAAGAGGATAGACTGATGTTAAGTGTTCTTATCACAATAAAAATTGAAAGTCCTGAAGGAAAGATCAGAGGGGATGTGGTCAAATAAAACAATAGAAAACATTTCTTTGACATAAAATGATAATAACTTAAAAAATTTGAATCTTCAGATCAAACAGAGTCTCTCAGTACAAGGCAGAATTAAAGAAAGGCCACAACAGAACACAGCCTAGGACCAATGTTAAAGATCCAAGGATAATAAGGAAGAAGGAGACTGTGTATTGTTTAGTGGCATCAACCCAGCCAAGTAGGAAAACAGACACTTGTTAACACCAAAAAAATCCACTTTTATCATGCTGGTTGAGTTATTGATAAGATCACTGAGAACATAGTGAGTTAATTATCAGATTGGTGAGCAAATGCAATCTCTTATGACAAATATAGTTTGCAACTTTAAGTGAACCAATATAATTTTCTGTCACAAACATTTATCAAACAATCTCAAGATTACAAGTCAACATTCTTTGGAAGATACATATTAAAACAAGTCTATCTCTCAATGTTATAGAAAAAGCTCTGTATCCTTTTTCGTAAACAAAGTATATAGAAACCCAGCTTTATGATGACAGATTAAGCAGAGAGTTAACTTTAATGTTTATGAACTGATTGTAATTATTCTTAACCTCCTTTTTTGGCTATCTATTCAAGAGTATTGACTGACATAGCACTCCCAGAAACTTGTGGGTATGATTTAATCCATATTGCTTAACCAAGACTGAGACTTTCAGTCACATGCTTTTATATTTTATAAGAATAATATGTTCAAAACATCCTATCAGGATTGATCACCTACAAACAGAAAGAATTAGAGGGATATCATTGGTGGTCTCCTGTTCTTTGTCTAGGTAGCATTCTTGTATTTCAGAAACTGCCCTTCTCACATTCCTACTTGGTCCTACTTGTTTTGTGAACCAAGATTCCTTTTTGTTCCTAAACAAAAAGTTGGGTTTCTGTACATTGCAACCCAAACAATACTTTCTAAACTTCATAATTCTCAACTGCAATCTTCAATTCAACAAGACAGTGAGAAAACATTTACAGATATATGAAGAAAACATTTCCTCAATGCAATCCAAGATTTTCCTGCCTAAGTATGTATATTCACATACTTCTATTTTCATGCCAACCTTTCTCCTATGCACATCTAAATATCCCAGTGCCTACTGTATACTTTGCCTCAAATGTCCCATATATTATATTAATTGTCCTCTCTACCAGATCTCCACTCAGTATTTGACATGACTATTCACCAAACCAGAAACTCAAGTTTTATCCTCAACATCTCCCTCTCCCTCAGTGCACCATTTCTTATAATTCAATAGGTACTGTCCATTTTCCCTCTAATATTTCTTAATTCATATCCAGCTTCATCACACACCATTCTTCCATGTCCCACTTTGCAATTGCTCCCTCTTGGCCTCATCTTTTACTGTATAACACTGTTCCCTCTGTAATAGTGTCTTCCTGCCTTTTCACCAATCTAGCTAATACCTATTCATCTTTTAGGTCTCAACTTAAATATCACTTAAATATAATTTCCTCTAAGGAGGTTTTTTGTCCCATGAATCCTGCTCATATTGGTTGCATGACACTCCTCCCAATGCTCCCCCAGCAGCCTGTTATAGTTTTAAAATTGCTTGAGGACTTCCAACTAAAGATGGTAAATTGAATGAAAGCCTTAACCTTCACTGTCCAATAAAATAATCATAAAATTGTTTAAAATTGGGGGAGAGCTTCATAAATTCTTAAGGAAGAGGAAGCCAGGGTAATAAAATTTTAGGAAGTAGAAAAAATAAACATAATTGAAAACTAACTTAGAAAACCCTAAGCAGAACCTTGGGCTGTCAACTGGGAAATCCAAGAAGAAACTGGATTTACACTACAGAATCTTCCAAAACAGCCAGGAATTGGTGGCTTTGAGTAATTCTGGGAATGGAGGTACAAGTGGCATGCTGAACTAAGGAAAATTACTTGAGAAACTGTTCAATTAGACAATTTGAAAACTGGTTTAATCCTACAACTATGATGTTCTATTCACTTCTACACAGCAACACTAGCAGAAGCCTAGAAGCTTATTCTCTCAAGAAAGTAGGAGAGAAAATCTAAGAACTGGGAGATGCCATACATGATCAAGAAAGAAACGCTTACTCAGCACTCTTTCCTTTCTAATCTCACAGATAAAGGTTACTGTAGATACAAAATAGACAGGGGGAGGTTAAGAATAGTATGGGAAATGGAGAAGCCAAAGAACTTATATGTATGACCCATGGACATGAACTAAGGTGGGGGAATGTGGGTGGAAGGGGGGTGCAGGGCAGAGGGGAAGAAAGGGGAGGAAAATAAAAATGGGACAACTGTAATACATAATTGATAAAATATTTTTTAAGAAAAGAAAGAAAGAAAAATGTCTGTATGCTTAGCTGTCAGATAGAGACTGGGGGAGGATCAAATGCAGTAAATGATATCATAAGGGGTGGTAGAATTCTATTTAGAACTTCAGAGACTTGAGGCGAAGATTCTGGCCAGCTTCTCCTGCTGTGCTTTGAAGACTGCAGCCTAATTCACTGACTTCTTTGGACCCCTGGTGCTAAGTTAATTTTCAGGTAAGTGGCTTCCCAGCCAACTCAACTCACTTTAAACCCTGTCAAACAGTGAATGAGTATATCTGTTATAAATGTCTTAAGTGACTTGAGCCAAATTATAATGACTGAAATAGGAATTTATTTTTCTCATACCAAGCAGTCAGGAGGTAGGCAGATAGATGTGTTAGTTTGGTGGCTTGAAATTGTCAGAACCAAAATAGATGTCATTTTCTTGGCTTTTCTCTCATGAACATTGCCTCATGGTCACAAGATGACTGCTCCAACTTTGGCTAACACTTAAACAATGTTCAAGGCAGCATAAAGGAAAAATGGTAGCACCATCTGTTTGATTAATACAGCTAAAAGTCTTCCCAGAAGCTACCCATCAGATTTCTGTTATGCTCTCTCATCCAGAACTATGTCAACATAGCCATTGCTGGCTACGAGGATGGCTGGGAAAGGGAGGGTCCAGCTTTTCTTTTTTCTAGTTATATGTAGTAAATAAAAAAAGGGTGGGGATAACTGTTGGTTCAGGCAGTGAATAATATCTGCCAAAATTCACCATCAGTTCATTTATTTAAAAAACATTATTGAGCACCTGAACACTCTGTGTGGTAGGTACTGTTCAGCAGTGAACAAAACAGACAAAAATCCCTGCCCTCAAGTGTCTGACATTCTAGTCAGGAAAGACATATAATAAAATAAAACAAAAAAGTTATATATGTATAACTTTTATTTTTATATATATTTATGTATAACTGAGATTAAGCATATGGAGAAAGATAAAGCAGGAAAGGCAATTAGGAAGTTTTGTGAGTGACACAACTTTAATAAAGGGTTCTCAGGAAAATATTCATTGAGAAGGTGGTATTTGAGTACCTCAAGGAGGTGAGAAATCAGTCATGAGAATACCTGGTGGGGGAAGCATTCCTTGGAGAGAGAATAGCAAATGAGTAAGCCCCAAGGTGGAAACACATCTGGCTTGTTCAAGAGCAAATGAGGCTCAGTTACAGTGATCAAGAAGAGGTAATAAGATGTGAGGTCAGGGAAGTTTAGAGAACATAATCTGATTTACAACAAAGCAAAATCTCTTTGGCTGCTCGGTGGAGAAGGCTGAAGGGAAGTGAGAATGGAAGCAGAGAGACAGAAATGATGGTGCATTATGAGCACACGTTGTAGGTAAAGTAGGCCAGGCTTTTTGATAGGTAAGATGTGGGAGTAAAAAAAAAAGAGTCAAAAATGACACCACATGTTTTGGACAATTGAACAACTGAAATGATTTCCATTAACTGAGATAGGGAAGTCTGAAGTGGGATTATAGTTTAGAAAGGAATGTCAGCTGTCTGACTGATAGAGCGTAGTAAATTTTTGTTTTGTGTTGTTTTGTTTTGGGGAGGGTGGCTGCATTTTACTTCAGAAAATGACTGTATTCAGGGTTCAATATTGTCACCTAGTGAATTATTCTTGTGTTCATGACAGGTAAGAAGCTTCTTGCTATAAAAACTAACTCACCATTTTCTAACTTTTTAGACAAAGCTGCCTTGGAAAGAGCCAAGAAAAAATCCATCTCCCTTTGGCTGAGGCAGTACAGCTGAGTGGCCCTCAGGGGAACCCATGGAACCCCAGAAGCTGTTGAGCATTGGATTTCTGCTATGCTCTCTGACTTGCCTCTTATTGGAAACTGTAGTTTCCTCTGTGTTACCTTCATCTGCCTTTGGAATACAAGACAAAGCAGGATTTAAACCACGCTCAAGGGGTGTGTTCACTGTTAGAATAAATGTTGCTACCTTCCAAAGAGATAACATGCATGTCTTGGGTCAGGAAAAACTGATTTTGTATTTAAAAATAATGTTCACAGGAGAGCAAATGATCAGGGTTTGGTTCAGTTTAGTTCAATAGGCATGAACCCATCCACTATGCACTGAGCCCTTTGCTAAATGACATGAATTACAAGTTCACAGGTGGACAACCGAAGTCATAGATGCCAACTTCCCATGGAATATAACAAATACTCCCCCAAGACAAAAGGGTAATTAAAGTTGTTTTGGTGGAGCAGTCAGGGAACATTTGATAAAGAAAGTGAATTTAAGGGAAACCTGATGACCCACTGATCCGGCTTAAGTGCTCCCAAAGCCTAGCTTCCAACATGCACATTTCCTTTCCAGAGGTCCAGCTCTGGAAACTGCCTTGCTGGTGAGTAGTGAACCCTCTTGACACCACACCAGAGACACTTTTGTTTTCCCTGCCTCTTTCCTTAGGGTTAAATCACAGTACCCCCTCCTTCCTTCTCCACTTCCTAAAGAAAACAACCAATATCTCGAACCTTACCTTAATTGGCAGACTCCCTCTAAAGTTCCTTCAGACAGTTGCCCTAGCACCTTCCTACTCAGGATGCTCCTGGGGCTGGTGGCCTTCTCCTTTCTCTTAATGAAACACTCACTACCTTCAGTCTCCTGCAGAACTCCCAAACATACTCCAGGCAATAACACATTCATTATTAATTTATGCTCCTCTTTCACAAAGTACCCCATTCATCCACCAAGACCTCAAATAAGCTCTTAAATTATCTAAGGCAGGGCTTATTGTTCCTATTTGACTCATGACAAGGCAAAGATTATATCCTTCTGGGGATACCTTTTTTTTTAATATGTACCCCTTGAACATTTTAGAGGAAGCACGGCAGAGTACATAAGTATACAGGTTCTGGGCAACTGTAAGAGCATTATATCTAGGACAACTATTTGAACTTGAACCAGGATTGAAATCCCAGCCTCACCATTTACTCGATCTCTCCTTAATGAAACTCTATGCTCTCTCTACAGAAAACCACAGGACCTGGCAGACTAACTTCAGAGATTACTTGTGGGATCTCATCAAAAGTTTCATACCTCCAGCAGCCATTTTTGCTTTTGTTGTCAGCACAGCACTAATGGGGATCCTCTGCTGCCTCACGTAAGCTGTGGTGGGTTAGGTAAAGGGGAGGAGAGAGGGAACCTGAGGAACAGACAGGAAAAATCAGGTTCCACACCAACCTGCACAACAGCAATTAGGGAAAATTTTAAAGAAAGTGATTCTGGGACCAAAACTCTGAAAAGCCATGCAACCATCTTTTAAAACATCTCCTCTACTTTTTTTTTCTTTCCTCCAACTTGCTCTGTCCATTACCAGTGACTTACAGGTGACATTTAATAACTAGTATTTGCAACTGCTCATTTTTTTTTACTAACTTCATTAACTCCGAACTTCTCTTTTGTTTAGGAACCAAAAAATGCATAATTAACTGTCTTATCAATTGCCTGAAAATTTATCAAACTGTTTATCTGCATCAACTGTTTTCAACTGGTGTGCCAGAAGAATTTTTATTTTTATTTTTTAATTATATTTTATTGATTATGCTGTTATAGTTGTCCCAATTTTTACCTCTTTGCCCCCCTCCATCCAGCACCCCTCTCCCCTTCAGGCAATCCCCTCAGTCTGTTCATGTCCACGGGTCATGTGTATCGGTTCTTTGGCTACTCCATTCCTATACTGTACTTTATATCCCCATGGCTATTATGTAACTGCCTCTTTGTACTTCTTAATCCCCCTCACCTCTTCCTCCCTTTCTCCGCTGCCCATCTGGCAACCATCAAAATGCTCTCCTTATTCATGATTCTGTCTCTGTTCTTGTTTGATTAGTTTGTTTTTTAGATTCAATTTTTGATGGATATGAATTTTTTTAACATTTTATTGCCCATGGTTTTGGTCTTCTTTTTCTTAAATAAGTCCCTTTAACATTTCATATAATAAGTCGCTTCAGGGTTTGTTTGTTTTTTCTTGTCTGGGAAGCTCTTTATCTGCCTTTCAATTCTAAATGATAGCTTTGCTGCATAGAACAATTTTGGCTGTAGGTCTTTGCTTTTCATGACTTTGAATATTTCTTGCCAATCCCTTCTAGCCTGCAAAGTTTCTTTGGAGAAATCAGCTGACAGTCTTATGGGAACTCCCCTGTAGGTAATTAACTTCTTTTCTTTTTCTGCTTGTAAGATTCTCTCTTTATCTTTAACCTTTGGCATTTTAATTATGGTGTGTCCAAAGAGTGGGCCTCTTTGGATCCATCTTCTTTGGGTCTCTGTGCTTCCTGGACTTGCATGTCTATTTCCTTCACCAAATGAGGGAAGTTTTCTTTCATTATTTTTTCAAATAGATTTTCAATTTCTTCTTATTTCTCTTCTCCTTCTGACACCCCTATGGTGTGAATGTTGGAACACTTAAAGTTTCCCAGAGGCTTCTTACACTATCCTCAATTTTTGGATTCTTTTTCTTCTTGCTGTTCTCATTGGTTGTTTTTCACTTCCTTATGTTCCAAATCAATGATTTGATTCTCAACTTCATCCACTCTACTGTTGTATCCTTATAAATTGTTCTTTATTTCAATTAGTGTACCCTTCATTTCTGACTGAGACTTTTTATGCTGTTGAGGTCCTCACTAAGTTCCTTGAGCACCCTTATAACTGGCATTTTGAACTTTGCATCTGGTAGACTGCTTATCTTCATTTTGTTTAGTTTTTTTTCTGGAGTTTTGATCTGTTCTTTCATTTGGCCCATGGTTCTTTGTCCCCTTGTTTTAGCAGCCTCCCTGTGCTTGTTTCTATGTATTAGGTAGAGTTGCTATGGCTCTGTGTCTTGGTAATGTGGCCTAATGTAGTAGGTGTTCTATAGAGTCCAGTGGCACAGCCTCCCCTATCACCCAAGCTGGGTACTTCAGGTACACCCTTCATGTGGGCTGAGTATACTCTCCTTTTGTAGTTGAGCCTTGATTGCTGTTGGCACATCAATGGGAGGGATTTATCTGAGCCATTCAGCTATAAGGACTGGCTGTGACCACTGACCACTCACCTCTGCCCTCTGGAGAGAATCATCCGTGCAGGGGCAGTGTGGTGGTGCTCTGATATGGCCTGTAGCTGTCCACTGGGCATGCAGGCTCTGGGGTTTTCTAGGTGGTGCGGGCCAAGGTCAGCCCCCACCTGTGTTTTTCCCAGGACCACCCTGACTGAGGTATAAAGCAATCTGAGATGGCTGCTACTTGTGCAGGGCTTGGAGATTCCCAGGTGAAGTCAAGCTGTGAATCTAGGCTGGCTGCTGCTAGTGCCAGGCCTGGGGCCACTTAGCAAAAAGTACAGGGTCTAGGGGCTCACTGAAGCTGGCTGTTGCTTGTTTGAGAGGATTTAGGAAGTTGTGAAGCATGAGCTAAGACCAGCCATTCATGTGGAAAATCCACTGTTAAAAGCTTGGGTGAGCCAGTAGGTTGGGTGGGACAGAGTCCCTGGGATCTTCAGGGTAGGCAGGGCATACAGTGTTAGCCAGGTTGATGGAATCTCAGATATGGCACCAGAGCTCTGTGGCTCTGTGGAAAATGTTCAGAAAAGGGACAGTGGCTTCTGCTCGCCTTGATGCCAGACACTTCAGTTTTTCCCTATATGCCACTGGTGCCTTTCAAACTGCTATGCTGGTGCTGGAGCTCAGAAGGACTGAGTCTGAGTAAGTCCATGTGTGGCTTCTTTAAGAGGATCTTCTTGGGACTCCACAAGTTTCTTACACTGACTCAACCCTGACTGGTGTTTGAAGCCAGAAGTTGTGGGGACTTATCTTCCTGACACTGGAACCTTGGGCTGTGGGTCCTGGTGTGGAGCTGGGACTCCTCGAACCAAATTTTTAAACATGCAATACCTGACTATTTAGTCATGGCACTGACCTTCTTTCCTTTAGATTGTCAAATAAAATATGACAACAGCTAACACAACAGCCATCTGGTGTGAATGAATCAAAATTATACTTAAATTTTGGTCAAATAGGCAAAAATATATTTTTGGTGTGCCGCAGAATTTTAGCAATTAGTTTATGTGTGCAATGAGATAGTAAAGGTTGAAAATCGCTGATCTACATAAATCACATGAAGTCAAAGAGATTCCTCAAATAGTTGACAATATATTTAAGTATAGCTAGAAAAGCATAAATTTCATTAATTCAGTCAGTACTTACCAAGAGATAACTACCTGACTGTCTCTGTCCTGGTTGCTAGAGAGACAGAGAAATAATTACACAGTGGTGATCAGTCCTATGGTGGGGGACAGTTCAAGTGGGGGAACCTATAAAAGTGGGTGTTGGGATAAAAGAAGGTTTTGTGTAGTAAAGGACTGTTCAAACTTTGCAATGTAATAAACTGAGAGCAAAGATTAGATGAAGGGAGTGGTGTCTCCACCTATGACTCCTAAGAACCTCAAAATGGTCACAGGATCAACAACTGTGTCTAGGAAACAACCTTAGGTATAGTTAATGGTACATAGAACTGACTGGAGCCAAATAGAAGTCAGAAGTTTCTGAGAGAAGCTTACTGCTAAAGAAACCATAAACCAAAACGAAATGAACAATTCATTGTTTCAGGCTTAAAACAGTATTTGGACACAGGTTTGAAGGCTCCTAAGAGGGCATGCTCCCAACACTGGCTTCAGATGCAGTCATAAAGAATAATGGACAGAAAGGGCCTTCCAGAGGATGGACAATGGGCCAGGGAACTCCTCTTGTAAAGCAAGATCCTGGCCTAATCAATGTCTGCCCAACAGGATTCCAGGATAATTACAGAGCAGTGACTGCTGTGTGTCTTCCATTCTTCCTCTTTCCATATGAGAATGTTTATGGTGGTTATCCTCTTCCTATGCCAACCATCATGTATGGGGTGTGGAGATCAGGAGCAGATAGCATGTTTCAGTTCATAGGTCACTTAACCAAGAAAAGCTAGACCCAGGTTTGAGAGACAAACATCACCCAGATGCTCTGGATTTTGAGCTGGACAGAGTAAGGAATGGATTTGAGTCTTGGGGAAATGTTTTGCCACAAGCCAGGTGTTCTGGAAGCAGATAGTGAGATAGGAGTTTGGTATGCATGGTATTATCAGTAATCAATGCTTGTGGAGGGTAGGAGTAGGAAGGGAGAAATTAAACTGCCTTGCAAGTTCAACAAAGCCTTGGTTGACCCCATCAGAGCTTTCCCCACATTACAAAGGTCCAGCTGAAATAGCTGGACTTTTATAACCATGCCTTGATTCATTAATGGATGTGGGAACTACAGGCAGCTCTTGACAGCTGAGGCAAACCCTAAAATTGCTAACAGCTAGAGGCTATGTGTTGACAGCAGTCTCAGCAGCAAGACCAGTTCCAGGGTGGGGGTGGATCTTGGTGTCATGTTTCTTCCATCCAAGTGTCATGTTTCTATGTGCACTACAGCATGGCTGTGTTCCATGTGTGGAAGGAAGAGTGGAACAGATATCAGGGGATCAGTAAGAAAAACAGACAGACTGGGTATATGTTTACCAATCTTGTTCCTTCTTAACAAATACAGAGGAAGAGTGCATTTCCTAACTAAAGAAGCCAGGACTCAAGATATATCTGATTCTGCATCTTTTAAGTCATTGTTACTCAAACTATGACCAGCAGGCTAGCTGCAATAGAAATATTGGAAGTATTGGTTAAAATGGACATCCAGAAAGGCTACTGTGAAGATAAAGTAGGCAACATGCCAAGAGAAATACTTCCTTCTTTGAAGTTGATGGCTTAACCTGAGGAGAAAATTCAATAAGTCCTAGCCGGAAACAAACTGCCCAGTGAAAGAAACATGAGGGCACTGGGGGCAAGAAGGCAGACCAGAGATAGCAAAACAAAATAAGACTTGATGAAAAAATATAAAAGGAGATTTGAAATACAGGATCAAAAAAGCCAGCACTATTAAATAGAGGTGATTTTAATGAAAGTAAGATTTAAAAAATGATGGATGCAGGAGACAATTTCTTTGTAGAAGAAAAGCAAAATAATATAACAGAAAAAAATACTTCAAGGTATAATTTTAAATGTTTCAGAAATAAAGGACGATTTGAGTCTATAGTCACAACGGATTCATCAAGTCACAGCGAAAATTGGCACTTGGCCCTGGGCACATAATAGACTCTCAATAATACTTGCTGATATTTTATTACTGCATTTTACAGCAAGGATTGCAAATAGTTGCTCTGTGCCTCTTTATTCATCCTCTGTACTCACCAATACACTATTAGCTATAGCTGTAATGAAGGCTTAATCCAGCTGCTGATTACCTGAGGAAATCAACATGGAAGCTTCTTGGCATTTGAGTGGCAATCAGGGGGACTAAGTGGCACCACCAAGTATGCAAAGATATATGTATAAGGAATTTTTAGTACAGTTTATAATAGTGAAAAAATAAATGTCCATTGGTTGGTTAAAGAAAGCACTGAACATTCTTCATACAATGAGTACTATATAGTAACCAAAACATTGTTGTAGAAGGACAATTACATGGAATCATACTCATGAAACCTTGTTGAGTAGAAAAAAATCAGATTATAACAGAGGATATACAATTTAATCCAATTTGTTATTAAAAACTATTAATATGGGAGAAAAGCCTTTAAGGACTTTACCAAAATATTAGACATTGGTTATCTCCTTGTGTTAGTGAATAGGTGGTTTTAATTATTACTATTATTGTTATTTAGTTTCATGTTTATTTCTGTCTATCTGCACTTTCTAATCTTCCCGCAACAAACTGTATTGTTTGATTAGTACATTTTAAAAGATTCTTTAAAAGCAAAAGCAAAGCCCTGCCCTGTGTGGCTCAGTTGCTTGGAGCATCGTACCATAAACCAAAAGGTTGCAGGTTTGATTCCCAGTCAGGGCACATGCCTGGGTTGTGGGTTCTGTCCCTGGTCAGGGCGCCTCCAAGAAGCAACCATTAGATGTTTCTCTCTTACATCATGTTTCTCTTCCTCTTTCTCTTTCTCCCTTCCTTTCTCTCTAAAATCAATAAACATGTCCTAGGGTGAGGGTTTAAAAAAAAAAAGAAGAGAAACTATCTGACCATACTTCTACCTCTACTGCAAATCCCAACTGTACCAGAAACACATTCTTATTCGTTTTCTCAAGCCATCAGAGCATTTTGTTCATATAAAATCATGTGGTTTATAGACAAGAAGCTGTCTAAGATTCTATCTTGGAAAAGGTGATGTAATGACAAAGTAACTCTGTAAACCAGGAGAGTGTATAGGAATTTAAATTTTGTTCAGCACTCATTATTTTCTCTTCTTTTCAAGTATTCTTGTAGGTGAACCAGCGTAATGAAGTACTAGAATATTCAGCTGAGCTAACATGGAGTTTAGTTTGATGGATTCCAAGAGAGTGGAGAATGTGCTTACAATAAAAAAGTATCTATTAGTTAAAATTGAATTGTCTTTATCTGAAACTATTGTTGCCTTATTTTCTCTTTTAAAACATGCAATTGAAAAATGGGAATAGTCTTATTACTGTGTTGATTATAAAAGTAATACATACCTGTTGCAAAATTTTTTCATAAAATACAGAAAGAAAAAAGAGTACCCATAACCATAGAGCCCAGAAATAAACATTGTTAACATTGTGGTGTATCTCCTTTCAAACTTTCCTATGCTTATATTACCAGTTTTCCAAAATCTGTTCTATGAAACAACACTTCTGTTTTAATAAATGTTATGAGACAATAGGTGTTCTGTGGTCAATTGAGTTTTGAGAAATGCTGGATTAAACAAATTTAAGCATGGGTTTTTTTATTGAATTTATTGGGGTGACTGGTTAACAAAATTATATGGGTTTCAGGTGTACAATTCTATAATACATTGTCTGCATATTATAGTCTGGGTTCACTACCCCAAGCCAAATCTCCTTCCATCACCATTTATCCCTCTTATCCTCTTCTACCTCCCCCACCCCCTTTCCCTCTGGTAATCACCATACTGTTGTCTGTGTCTATAAGGTTTGTTTGGGGTTTTTTTTTTTTGCCTTAATCCCTTCATCTTTTTCACCCAGCCTCCAACCCCCCTCCCGTCTGACAGCTGTCAGTCTGTTCTCTGTATCTATGGGTCTGTTTCTATTTTGTTTGTTTCTTTGTTCTAGGACCTCTAAGAGCCTTTAAAAACTAGTATGAATCTCCAGGAGAGGACATAATGTGCAGAATTTCCAAAATAAATTCGAACATGGGTTTGAGAAATGCTGAAGCACACACAGTTGCAGAAACTTGTTCACACAGATGCTTCTTCTTTTACCAAATAACATACAATGCATGCTCTTTTGTAGCTTACTTTTTTCTTCACTATGACATCATAGACAAATTCCCATGTCAGTAAATATATGCCGACATAATCTTAATGTTGCATAGTATTCTTTGCAGTGGGCATGACATAAGTCACTTAACCACTCCTCATATAATACTAATTACAGCAATGTGCCACATAATAATGTTTCTGTCAATGACAGACAGCATATATGACATTGGGCCCATAAGATTATAATGGACCTGAAAAGTTCCTATCACCTAGTGACATGGTAGTGGTCCTAACATCCTAGCACAATGCATTACTCATGTGTTTGTGGTGATGCTGGTGTAAATTAACTTACTATGCTGCCAGTTGTATAAAAGTATAGTACATACCATTATGTACAGTACATAATAATTGATAATAATAATAAACAGCCATGTTGCTGGATTATGTATTTACTACACTATAAATTTTATCATTATATTTTTAAATTACATTTTATTGATTATGCTATTACTGTTGTGCCAATTTTTCCCTTTGCCCCTTCAACCACTGCCTCATACTCCCACAGGCAACCCCCCACCATTGTTCATATCTATGGGTCATGTGTATAGGTTCTTTGGTTACTCCATTTCCTGTACTGTACTTTGCATCCCCATGGCTATTCTGTAATGACCAATTTGTACTTCTTAATCACCTCACCTCCTCACCCATTTCCCCACACCTCACTCCCATCTGGCAACCATCAAAACACTCTCTGTATCCATGATTCTGTCTCTGTTCTTCTTGTTTGCTTAGTTTGTTTTTTATATTCAATTTTTGATGGATATGTATTTTTGCCATGTTATTGTTCATAGTTTTGGTCTGCTTTTTATTTTTAAAAAATATTTTATTTATTCTTTAAGGGAGAGGGGAGTGGAGGGAGAAAGAGAAGGAGATAAACATCAATGTGTGGTTGCCTCTCACATGCCCCCAACTGGGGACCTGACCCACAACCCAGGCATGTACCCTGTCTGGGAATCAAACTGGTGACCCTTTGGTTCACAGGCTGGCACTCAATCCACTAAGCCACACCAGCCAGAGCTGTCCTTTTTTTTCTTAAATAAATTCATTTAATATTTCACATAATAATGATTTGGCAATGATGAAGTCTTTTCGTTATATTTCTTGTCTGGGAAGCTTTTTATCTGCCCTTCCATTCTAAATGATAGCTTTGCTGGGTAGAGTAATCTTGGCCATAGGTCTCTGTTTTTCATGACTTTGAATATTTCTTGCCAATCCCTTCTAGCCTGCAAAGTTTCTTTGGGGAAATCAGCTGACAGCCTTATGGGAACTCCCCTGTAGGTGACTAACTTCTTTTCTCTTGCTGCTTAAGATTCTCTCTTTATCTTTAACTTTTGGCATTTTAATTACGATGTGTCTTGGAGTGGGCCTCTCTGTGCTTCCTGGACTTGCATGTCTATTTCCTTCACCAAATTAGAGAAGTTTTCTTTTATTATTTTTTCAAATATAGTTTCAATTTCTTGCTTTTTCTTTTGTCCTTCTGGCACCCATGTGATGTGAATATTGGACCTCTTCAAGTTGTTCCAGAGGCTGCTTATACTATCCTCATTTTTTTGGAGTCATTTCCCTTCTTTTTGTTCTCATTGGTTGTTTTTTGCTTCCTTATGTACCAAATCATTTACTGATTCTCAGCTTCATACACTCTATTGTTGTATCCCTGTAAAATGTTCTTTATTTCAATTAGTGTATCCTTCATTTCTGACTGGATCTTTTGCTACTGAGGTCCTCACTAAGATCCTGGAACATCCTCATAACCAGTGTTTTGAATTCTGCATCTGATAGATTGTTTATCTCCCTTTTGTTTAGTTGTTTTTCTGGAGTTTTGATCTGTTCTTTCATTTGGGCCATGTTTCTTTGTCTCCTCATTTTGGCAGCCTCCTTGTGTTTGTTGCTATGTATTAGGAAGAGCTACTTTGGCTCCGTGTCTTGGTAGTGTGGCTTAATGCAGTAGGTGTTCTATAGGGTCCAGTGGCACAGCCTCCCCTATCACCCAAGCTGGGTACTCAAAGTGTGCCCTCTGTGTAGGCTGAGAACACCCTCCTCTTGTAGTTGAGCCTTGGTTGCTGTTGGCAGATCAATGGGAGGGATTTACCCAGGCCAGTCAGCTGCAAGGATTGGCTGTGACCACTGACTACTCACCTCTGCACTCTGTGGAGGATCACCTGTGCAGGGGCAGGGTGGTGGTGCTCCAATGGGGTCTATAGCTGTCCAGTGGGTGCTCTGGCCCTGGGGTTTCCTGGGTGGTGCAGGCCAAGGTCAGCCCCCACTTGTGTTTCGTCAGGGCCACCCTGATTGAGGTATAAAGCCGTCTGAGATGGCTTCTACTTGGGCTGGGCTTGAAGATTCCCAGGTGAAGCCAAGCTGTGAATCTAGGCTGCCAGTTCTGAGCCTGGGGCTCACTGAGGTCAGCTGCTACTTGTTTGAGAGGATTTAGGAAGTTGTGCAGCAGGACCCAAGACCAGCCATTCATGTGGAAAAGCAGCTTGGTTGGGCCCATAGTTTAGGTAGGGCAGAGTCTCTGGGGATCTCCAAGGCAGTCAAACAGTGTTAGCCAGTTTGATGGAGTCTCAGATATGGCACCATCTTATCAGCTCAGTCTGAATGGATGAGGTGTCTTTATATCATTACTTTTGAGTGTACTCTTTCTACTTATAAAAAATTTTTGGGGACTTCCAACCAACATTCAGGCATAGGTAGATACACTTTGCCTCCTCGCACAACCAAAAGAAGGACAACAAATTTAAAAAACAAAAAATAACAAGAATTCCAAGAAAGTCAAACTCTATGGAAGTCTTGACAGCCAAGGAGTTAAAGAAGAGACATTCACCCATACTGGCAGGAGGAGCAGAGATAGGCAGGCAGGGTGGAGAGGACTCACCACAAGGCAGCAGCTGGAGCACCAGGGTGGATGAGGTGGTGGGTGGTGGACCAGGCAGTCCCATGCTTGCATGCAGATAAACTGGGAGAAACAAATGGGGAGTGAGATAGGCCACACAACCCAATGTTCTAGCAAGGGGAAACAAAGCCTCAAAACCTCTGACTGAAAAAATCTGTGGGTGTTGTGGTAGCCAGAGAAGGTCCCAGACTCACAGAAGAGTTCGTTGGAGAAACCACAGGATCCTAGAACATACATAAACCCACCCACCCAGGGGAATCAGCACCAGAACGGCCCAGTTTGATTGTGGGTAGTGAAGGAAGTGACTGAAGCCAGATGAGAGCCAAGCTACCAGCATTGTTCCCTGTCAAACCCCTCCCCCACATACAGCGCCACAACTCAGCAACCTGGGTTGCCCCACCCTGGCAAATACCTAAGGCTCCACCCCTTACCACATAAGAGGCATGAAAATATGGCCCAAATGCAGGAACAAATCAAAGCTCCAAAAATAGAACTAAGTGATGAAAAGATAGCTAACCTATCAGATGCAGAATTCAAAACACTGGTAATCAGGATGCTCACAGGAATGGTTGAGTATGATCACAAAATAGAGGAAGAAGTGAAGGCTATGCAAAGTGAAATAAAGGAAAATGTACAGGGAACCAGCAGTGACAGGAAGGGAACAGGGTCTCAAATCAACGATTTGGACCAGAAGGAAGACATAAATGTTCAACCAGAACAGAATGAAGAAACAAGAATACAAAAAAATGAGGAGAGGCTTAGGAACCTCCACGACAACTTTAAACGTTCCGACATCCAAAGCATAGCGGTGCCAGGAGAAGATGAAGAGCAAGAAATGGAAAACTTATTTGAACAAATAATGAAGGAGAACCTTCCCAATCTGGCAAAGGAAATAGACTTCCAGGAAGTACAGGAAGCTCAGAGAGTCCCAAACAAGTTGGACCCAGGGAAGTACACACCAAGGCACATCATAATTAAGTTATCCAAGATTAAAGATAAGGAGAGAACCGTAAAAGCAGCAAGAGAAAAGGAGACAGTTACCTACGAAGGAGTTCCCATAAGACTATCAGCTGATTTCTCAAAAGAAATCTTACAGGCAAGAAGGGGCTGGAAAGAAGTATTCCAAGTCATGAAAGGCAAGGACCTACATCCAAGATTGCTCTATCTGGCAAAGCTTTCATTTAGAATGGGAGGGCAGATAAAGTGCTTCTCAGACAAGGTCAAGTTCAAGGAGTTCATCATCACCAAGCCCTTATTAAATGAAATGTTAAAAAGACTTATCTAAGAAAAAAAGATGATCAAAAATATAAACATAAAGTGACAATAAACTCACAACTATCGACAACTGAACCTAAAACAAAAACAAACTAAGCAAACAACTAGAACAGGAACAGAATCACAGAAATGGAGATCACATGGAGAGTTATCAACAGGGAGGCGGAGAGGGGAGAATCAAGAGAAAGGTACAGGGAATAAGGAGCATAAATGGTAGGTACAAAATAGACAGGGAGAGGTTAAAAATGTATGGAAAATGGAGAAGCCAAAGATCTTATATGTACAACCCATGGACATGAACTTAGCGTGGGGGCGGGGGGGACGCTGGTGATAGGGCAGGTGCAGCACCAAGGGAAATAAAGGGGAGAAAAAAAGGGACAACTGTAATAGCACAATCAATAAAATATATTTTTTAAAAAGTTTTCTGTAAAACAGTATGTTGTACTATATCAGCAGGAGCCTTATACACCTTGTCTCTTGATTGCATCATTTTCTCTTGTGCTCGATTTAATCTTGTGTTGTTTTGTACAGTAATGTGCTGTATTGGCTTGAACCCTAGGGGCAATAGGCTATACCATATAGCCTGGGTGTACCATAGGCTGTACCACCTAGGTTTGTGTACATGTACTGTATGACATTTGCATAACAATGCACCCACCTAAAGACATGTTTCTCAAAAATATCCTTCAGCAGTGTGTGACTGTATTCAAGGTGGTTCTACTTTTTCACTATTATAAATATAATGCAGGTGATACTTTTATAAATTGTTAATTTGTATTTCCCCTTTGCTGTTCTGCATTTGAAGTCATTCACTCAGCGGACACTTATTGAACACCTACCATGAGCCAGGCACTATTCTGGACAGGTAAGGAAATAGGTTAATCCTGGCTCTTGTGGAGCACCTGTGCTAGTGGAAGGATTCAGATTATTCGAACAGCAACAATAGGTGTTCCAGGCAGAATATGCAGCAGGGAACAGGTGCTGGGACAAGAGCACTCCTGGTATGTTCAAGTAGCAGCAAAGAAACCAGAGTTAGCAAGGAGCAGTATAGGGCCTTGTGGGCCATTGAAAGAATCTGGGCTCTTCTTGGGGACAATAACAGAACCAATAGAAGGTTTAGAGCAGAGAAGGGACATAATTTGACAGCTGTTTTTAAAGGGTCATCTCAGCTGCCACATTGAGAATGTAGAGGAGTGAGGAAAGAAGCAGGGAGACCAGTGGGGATGCTTTACCAAAATCCAGGTGAGAGATGATTTTGTTTGGTGTCAGGTGGGGAGTAACAGAGTTACAGGAAGTGTCAGATTCTGGAGATACTGTGAAGAAAGCCAGCAGAATTTGCTTATGGGATGCATGAGGTATAGGGAAGAGTGAGGCTCCAGGCATGCCTCTCAAGCTTTTGACCTGAGCAAGTGACAGGGTGGAGTAGTCATTTATTGAGCTGATAAACTACAGGAGATTAGGAATTTACTACATGGAAAATGTAAAGAGAAAGAAAGACTGAGGTTATATTATAATTGATACTGAGGTCAGATCCAGCCAGCTGCCAGTCACATGGCTTGTTCTGTGGCAAAGTGAACTTGGTTAAGACTACACCAGCCCTGGCTGGTGTGGCTCAGTGAATTGAATGTCAGCCTGTGAACCAAGGAGTCGTCAGTTCGGTTCCCGGTCGGGGCACATGCCTGGGTTGCAGGCCAGGTTCCCACTAGGGGGCGTGCAAGAGGCAACCTCACATTGCTGTTTCCCTCCCCATCTTTCTCCCTCCCTACTTCTCACTCTAAAAATAAATAAATAAAATCTTAAAAAAAAAAAAGACTACACCAAAGCTAGGCAGGGGGCCTGACAGAGGCTAGCAAGAGCATTGCTCAAACCAAAAGACCATAGGCTGCCCTAGAGGCCAAGAGGGATGGGAGGGACAGGAGGATAAGCAACATCCCTGTGGACACCAGTGGGTGTCAGTTAACACTTGCAAGCTGAGACAAGGGGACTAATTTCACTCCAAAGAATAATAAAAGCCACGCATCCTTTGTCCCACACCCCCACATATCAGGAGACCATCATTCTTATCAAACCTGAAATGACTGTTTAATGTATCACCTTACACTGAGCTTTAAATGGGATTGGACACAAACTTAAGTTTTTCCCCATGAACCAGCAGGCAGGAGCTTGGGAAGTCATAAATTACAATAAACAGAAGAGTGGCATTTTTTCTGAACATCCAAGTTTCAGTGTTAGTAGCATTTGTGACTCTGCTACACAAACAACAATTTGATGAGCACCCTTACACACCTCTTTATAGGTTTATATCTTGTCCAAGTTCCTTAATGTGCTGAATGTGGAATTGTTGTGTTATAGGCTATGACCACTTTATGTTTTTTTATGTTGTTCCACATAATGGTTGTGTCAGTTTAAACTTTAAGCTCACAGCCCTCCCTCCTCCTACTTTCCTGAATGTTGTGTTATTTCCTTGGTTTTCTTTATATTTTTGCCTATTATATTTGGCAATATATATTTAATTTTTCCTGTACTTTTTATAATTAGCCTTCAGCTCTAAGCATTACCATAAAATAAACAAATTCATCGTCCTCCTCACCCTTAATGTAACCTCTGACCTGTGTTCCAACACAATAGCCTTGTCGGGGTTTTTTTAAGATTTTATTTATTTCTTTTTAGAGAGAGGGGAAGGGAAGGAGAAAGAGAGATAGAGGAACATCAGTGTGTGGTTACTCTCATGTGCCCCCAACTAGGGACCAGGCCCACAATCCAGGCATGTGCCCTGACTAGGAATCGAAACGGTGACACTTTGGTTCACAGGCTGGCACTCAGTCCACTGAGCCACACCAGCCAGGGCACCTTGACTGTTTTTAAAAAACTTCATGAAAACTGTCACGTATATGTATTCTTCTGAGATTTTCTCCTTTTACTTGCTTTATGTTTTCAGATGCATCCATGATGATGCTTGCAGTAGTAGTTAGCCCGTTTTCATCCATTCTGTGTAACATCTTTTTTTTATTGTATTTATTTATTTTTAGAGAGAGGGGAAGGGAATGAGAAAGAAAGGGAGGGAAACATCAATGCGTGGATGCCTCTCATGTGCCCCCTACTGGGGACCTGGCCTCAAGCTAGGCATGTGCCCTGACTGGGAATCAAACCAGCGACCCTTTGGTTTGCAGGCTGGCACTCAGTCCACTGAGTCACACCAGCCAGGGCCATTCTGTGTAACATCTTATTGTGTGAAAAGAGCTCTAGCTATCAGACCATCAGCTGTAGAAGGACATTTGGATTGTTTCTGGGGTTTTTTCTATACTAAATAAAGCTTCTGTAAATATTATTACAGGTCTTATAATATACCATATGCAAGAATTTTTCTAAAGAATACACCCTGTGATTAACTTGCTGAATCCAAGAGTAAGTGCATGTTTTACTTCATTATACAATGCCAGAGATTCCCAAAGTGATTGTACCAATTCATATTCCTACTACCATTTGGAGTATAATGTTCCCATTACCCCATATCCTTCAGAAAATGCAGTACCATAAGCCTTTTAATTTTTTGCCAATCTAATGGATAAGAAATTGTATCTTGCTGTTTTCTTACTTTGTATTTCCCTGATAACTGATGAGATTGGAGATCTTTTTTCTTTTATTTATGGATCATTTGTCTTTCTCTTTTATAGAATTCCTGTTAATGAATTTTGTCCCTTTTTCTGAATTATAGTTTTATTTATTCCTTATTAATCAGTAAGAATTCTTTACATATTCTGTATACTAATGTTTTGCGGCCTATAGCTATGGAAAATATCTTCTCCCAGTTTGAGGATTATATTTTCACTCTTGATATGATATATTTTGATTAGTGGTAGTACTTAATTTAATGTAGTCAAATTTGGCGATCATTTTTCCGTTAGTGTTTTTGCTGTCCATTTAAGAAAACCTTTTCTACCCCAAAGTCCAAAAGGAAGTCTCCTATATTGTCTTCTTTGTTTATATGTTTTATTGTTTATGCTGTTACAGTTGTTCCAATTATTTCCCCCTCCACCCCCTCTGCCCAGCCCACCTGCACTCCCACAGTCAATCCCCACCCCGTTCTCCATGTCCGTGGGTCCTTCATATGTATTCCTTGACTAATCCCTTCACCTTCTTTCAAACAGTTCCCACCTCCCACCTCCTCTCCTGTATTGTCTTCTAACAGCTTTGTAGTTTTGCCTTTCATATTTAGGTCCTTAAGCTACTCTGAATTAATTTTTGTATGGTGTGAGGTAGAGTCCAGCTTTATTTTTTTATTGGGTTGGCTAAGAAGTTTGTTCAGTTTTTTTCCATAAAATAAAAGACTTATTTTTCATTTTCACCAATAACATTATTGATCTGGATATTTTGAGTATGTTGGCTGTCTCCCACATGGTATAATATTGATGGTTCTCAGTCACTGTCTCAATTTGATTGCTATCAACTTCAACTGGTCTACCCAACCATGGAGCATCATCCAGCAAGAAATCTCCAGCCCAAAACTTCGAAACTTTGCAAACCAGTTTTGACACATCTGATCAGTCACAGCACCTTCTCCATAAACTGCACAAATCATTTTTTTGCATTTCAGTTGTGTTTTTACCTTGCTTTAAATAATAAAGCATAATATGCCAAAAATTTTGTTTATTTTCTCCCATCTTCAATATTAAAGTGGCTATGCAAAAATTCAACACTTTTGATAAGTTTTTTAAGGCATGCTGATATAACAACTGTCACAATACAATCTAACAAAATCGTTTTTTAGTGAAGTTGAAGAAACTAAGCACTACTAGAGCTATTGTACAGGAAAAAAACAAATGAACTTTTTGGCCAACCCAATAATATTCTGAGAAGCTATCTTTTCACTTATGAACTTTGAACTGAACTTCTGTGCCTAAAGGAAGTTCTAGGAATTGAGAAAAGCAGATACTTGCAATAAATTCCAAGAAGCAATAAATTCCAAAAAGCAAAACCAGATTCTGAGCAATGAGTGCCTTAAACTAGAACTGAATGACCAGAAAAAAAGCATGGGAATGTTGAAAAAAGACTATCCTCTGAGTCAGACAACTTGCCTTTCCAGTACTATTCCACCTTGAGCTGTGCCTCAATAAAAAATTTCACTAAATTTTGCTCAAGGAGTCACCCTCTCTGAACTTCTTCCTACTGCAGTCGTTTGCAGAAAGTGTTTGCCTTCACCTTTAGCCAGCCTCAGTTTCCATTTTGCTAATGTGGCTCCCCAATATGTCCAGTATCACTTAGTGAAAGTCTGTCTTTTCCCTACTGTTCTGCAGTGCCACCTGTCATGTTACGAAGGGTCTAAATGTGCATAAATCTGCTTCTAGTGTCTCTTCTCTTCCACTGGTCTATTTATCTATTCCTGTGTCTATACCACAGTCTCTTCCTTACCATAGCTTTATTACAAGTCTTGCTATCTGGAAGGCAGGTCTTCCTACCTTCTTCTTCTGGAAGGTTTTGACTATCTTTGTTGTTTACATGTCCACATATGTTTTAAAATTAGGTGGTCAAGTTTCACAAAACATAGTTATTGAGATTTTTATTGGAGTTGTATTGAATATACAGGTCAATTTGGGGGTAACTGACATCTTCATAAAACTGAGTCTTCCAAAACACAAACACGACTTATCTCTCCATTTGTTTAGCTTTCCTTTAATGGATTCTAATAGAATTCTATAACTATTTTCATACAATCTATTCAGACAGATTTATTCCTAGGTATTTAATCATTTATTTAATCATTTTAGATGTAATGAATGGGTTTTTTTATTATATTTTCTGTGTGTTGCTGGTGTACAGAAAGGTAATTGACTTCTGTGTAATGACTATAGCCAGCAACCTTACTAATAGTGTTTATAATTTTAATAATTTATCTGTAAGTTTTTTAATATTCACAAAGAAAATAAGTATCTGCAGATAATAAAAATTTTGTTTCTTTTTTCCCTATCTTTATACCTTTATATGTCTATTTTACCTTATTTTGCTGGATAGAACTTACAATACATGTTTTAAAAAAAAAGGTGGTTATAGAGGCATTCTTGTCTTGTTCAAAATCTTAAAGGAAATGCCTTTGACTGTTACTACTAAGATATTTGTTGTAGATTTTTTGCAAATGGCTTTTAAAAATCAGATTAAGGATGCTTCCTTCTATGACCCATTTGTTAAAATTATTTTTTTACTGTCATGAATAGATACTGAATTACATTGAATATTTTTTACATACTGATATGATTTTTCTCATTAATATGTTAACATGGTAAATTGGGTTAATACATTTTCTAATGTTAAGCTAATCTTGAATTCCAATATCTGAAGTTTTTGCTTCTATTTGGTTATCTGTTCTGTCTACTGGATCTCACCCATGAGGCCTTGTTTCCTTGTTTGTGTGTAGTGACTTTTTAATGTAAATTGCACATTTTATTGGCAAATACGTGTAGAAATGAAGGCTTGATATTAATGAAGCCTTCTTCAGAAAGTTCTTGTGTTTCTGTTAGGTGTCTTGGGGCTCTGCCAATCAAGAAATCACTTAAAGTTAAATTATCCCCTTAAGGTTTGTCCAGGCCACCACAGTAGTGTGACTTTGGCTACCAAGCAGTGCAAGGGCCAATCTATCCTTATAAAATCTCAAGGGAGAAGTTTTTTAGCCCTTTGTGGTTGATTACATTAGTAGGCCTACAGAAAATAAGTTAATGGTTGCCAGGGGCTGGGGACGGGGGACTGGGGAATGACTGATGAAGGGTATAGGGTTTCCTTTAGGGGGTGTTGAAAATGTTCTGAAAATAGATAGTGGTGATGGTTGTACAACTCTGTGATTATACTAAAAACCACTTGAATTGTTTGCTTTAAATGGATAGATTTTATGGAAAGAGAGAAGACAGAAACTATTTAAGTATTGATGTCAATTACTATAGTTACTTAACATATAACAATGGGAAAATTGGACCCAATTTATACCCCTCAAACTTAGTCTGAACAGATTCATGGGGTCTCTGACTCCTACCACTTCTGGACTCAGCACTGAACTGTGGCATGTGGGATCTGTCTCTAGTGACAGCCAGGACCAAGGTAACACAACTTATGGGTTTGGAGAAATTTATACCAATTTGAGTAAACTTTGACCAGTGAGAGAGATGAGGTCAAAACCTGCTGGCAGAGCAATTCTTTTCCCTTCCATGAACATTATGCTTTAGGCTTTTTCCCCCTATGAACCCAGAAACCAATCTTCCAGCTATAAAATCTTGACTTGGACCAGTCCTCAAAGGAGGTCTGCTTCATGGAGAGGTGGGGGAAATGATGAATGATTTGGCTCAGGAGGAACAAGGCCATGTATACTACCAATTTTCTTCCTTGACAAACAAGGCAACTCTGGTCCTAAAATTTTGTGTGTGCATAAAGGCTGCAGAGGTTACCAACCAAACTGGAGAAGGTTGTTTCCTCTGCAGAGTGGGAAGGAATGAAGTTGCATTGAATGTGGAGTTGTAAACAAGAAAGAAGGAATTTTTCTCAATTTTATATATCTATGTATCTTTGATTTGTTTTCTTCTTGTTTCAATAATATTTATTTTTTTAATATTTTATTTATTTATTTTTAGAGAGGGAAAGGAGGGAGAAAGAGAGAGAGAGAGAAACATCAATGTGCGGTTGTTGGGAGCCATGGCCTGCAACCCAGACATGTGCCCTGACTAGGAATTGAACCTGCGACACTTTGGTTCGCAGCCCGCGCTCAATCCACTGAGCTATGCCAGCCAGGGCTTTCAATAATATTTCATTGTGTTAATACACCAAAGTTGATGGTCATTTAAGTTGTTCACACGATTTTGCTATTAACAGAAGTATATTTATGAACTTTAGTATACATGTCCCCTGTTGTACATATTTAAGAATTTCTTGGAAGGTAGATGCATGTTCAATTTTAAGAGATAATGGAGAACTGTTTTTCTGTTAAGTACCAATGTTTATTCCCACCAACAATGTTCAATAACTCATATGGATTCACATCCTCTCCAACAGTTGATGTTGTTAGACCTTTCAATTGTTGATAATTGAATGGGTGTACTGTAGTATTTTATTGTAGCCTTGATTTACATTTCCCTTACCACTAAAGAGGTAGAATACCTGTTCTTATACTCATTGGTCATATGTGTTTCTCCATCTATAAAATGTTTTTTTACCCATTTCTCTATTGGACTATTTGATTCACACATATGTCCAATGAGTATATGAACAGATATTCCACCTCATACACATATATTCACAATAGAAATCTTTTGTCACTCATGTGTACTGAAAATATTTTCTCCCAATGAATACCAGGTCTTTTTTGCTTTTTGTTTTTTACTTTTTTAAAAGATTTTATTTATTTATTATTAGAGAGAGGAAGGGAAGGGAAAGAGGGAGAGAAACATCAATGTGAAAGAGAAACATCAATCAGTTGTCTTTCATACATGCCCCAACCAAGGACCTGGCCTGCTACCCTGGCATGTGTCCTCACTGGGAATGGAACCAGGAGACCTTTCACTTTGCGGGATGATGCCCAACCCACTGAACCACAATGGTCAGGGCTTTGATTTGTCTTTTGATGAGTAAAATTTCTTAATGTTAACAAAGTCAAAGTTATCAATATTCTCTCTTGTCAATAGTTTGTCTGCAGTGTTTAATAAATCTTCTATCCCAAAGTCTAGAAGTTGTTTGCTAATGTTTTTTGTCAAGAACTTTAAAGTTGTGTTTATGACATCAAGTCCTTCATCTACCTGGAAAAGATTTTGTGTGTGTGTGTGTCTGTGTATAACAGCATGGAGGATGGTTACAATTTCATCTCCTTCAGTATAAACAATTTTTCCAGTTTTGTTTAATGAAAAGTGCTTCTTCAATTATCTAAAATGCCACCTCTATTATACACCACAGTTCTATACATGCAAAGGTATGTTTCTGTGGTCTCTCATCTATCCCTTTGTTCAGTCTATACCTCCACCAATATCACACTCTTAATTTTGACCTCTCCCTGTCCCTCTCCCTCTGCTTGCCTTCTATAGTTCCTGTAGGGTAATCTTGGGGAAGGGAGCTGTCAATCATGTGAGCTCAGCCCCTTAAACAGACAAAAGTGGGTCATTTGGCTTCAAATCCTTGCCCTTGGATTTTCTCCTCTTGGTTGAGTTACTGGAACGTTCAAATAAGATTACATAGAGTAATGAACTGCATAAAATACTTTGGGGTTAAAAAATACTGTGAGGTTACTATGTTGGTGTAAAGGGGACCAGGTTTTTTTCAGGTAAAGGTGTCTACTAATCGTGAACAGCCCTGAGCCCTGCTAAGTCTAGTAAAAAGTTTTTTTAATGCCTCTAAGCATTAGGACTCTAAGGAATCCTGCTCTGTATTCCTAAGGAATGTTGTCTCCCTTTGCTTCTAGTGATCTCTCAATATTTTTGTGACATCCGCAGAAGGTGTGGCCTAAGACAAGTAAAAACAGTTTGCTTTTGGAGGCGATCAGGTCTTTCATCATTGAACAGCAATGTATTTGTGCTGCCAAAATGAGCACCGAACTGCAGTGTAAATGATAGAGTATCACCAGCACAGGAGCCTTAAAGACATTTTCGCAACAACTTGTACCCGCGTGCATTTACGGATAGAGCCTGGAGTTGAAAGGGAGGCAGTCACAGCCCTTAGATGCTTTCCTGCTCTCCCCACGAAATCAGCCAGGGAGTGGGCCATGCACTCAACTAGCCTGCAGCTGGGGGCCCCTGCGCTGTTTTGGCGCTCAACCCCCTCAGGAATACAGCCACAAGGGCCTTGACAAGAGCTGTGCCTCCTTGTGGCCCTCTGAAGCAGAGAGGGCGCCGCGGGGGTCGAGCGTGGGCGGTCCAGGGGCGGGGCGAGGGTGACAGTGGGCCGGGCGCCGGCGGGGTGGAGACTGGCCCAGCTGCACCAACTCCACCGCTTGCACCGCCTCCGCCGCCCTAGCCGCCTTCTCCTCCCCGCAGGCATCGGGCCCTCATACACCAGCTTCTTCCTGGCCCCTAGTCTCTGCGTCCCGCGTCTCCGCGTCTCCGTGTCTCTGTGTCTCTGCGTCTCCGTCTCAGCGTCCAGCTCCCTCAAGATGACGCTCAAGGCAAGCAAGGGCGAAGGCGGGAGCAGCATGCATACAGCGCTCTCCGACCTCTACCTGGAGCACTTGCTGCAGAAGCGCAGCCGGCCCGAGGTGAGAAAGCTCCGTGGGTCCCCAGGGCGTGGGGTGCGGAGCCAGGACTCTGCCGTGCCTCGCACTTCGGGATCTCCTCTGTCTGCGGCCCTGTCTCCCGGGGCCTGCCCTCGGGAGTCCTGTCCTCGGGGTGAAGGCCACTGCGGCCAGCAGCTTGTGCGGGGGGGCGGGGGGTTGGGGTGCAGTGGGTGGTTGCCCCCAGCAACCCTTCTAGGTGGGAATCAGGAGAGGCCGAGGCCTGAACAGAGTGCTTATTAAGGTCAAGGAAAACTTCGTGGACGGAAGTCAGTATAACAGAAAGACTTTAAGGAGAAGATCCAAGAATACATCTGATTCGTTGGTGTTGAAATTCCTGTGTTTGCTCAGCAGAAAGGGTTGTAAAAGCCAACTCCAGCTCTAAAGCGCTCACTCACTGTCCCTCTGCATTTAGGCAGAACCCCTTGTGCTAGTGTGCAAATGTGGTAACCTGGTGTATTTGTGGGTAGACAAGGAATGCAAGGATTTCAGAGATAATTCTGCCCTCCGGATTCCTATGATGACCTGTAAATACCTGTTAACATCTATCCTCAAAGATACCCACAGGGTACGTTGTCATTTTCTTAGTTCTCATGGTTCTGGGTGTGGGTTGGACCCAGGAAGGTAAGGTTATCACTCAGGGTCTCTCAGACAGGGATAATGCCACTGGAATGCTCACTCATTCCCTCACAAATCTGGAAGCTGAGGCTGGCTCTTATTTGGAGCCATCAGCCGCATAAGACATGCCAGTATTTCTTTCCTGTGTCCTGGCCTTCCTCACATCATAGTGGCCAGGTTGTGTGTGTGTGTGTGTGTGTGTGTGTGTGTGTGTGTGTGTGTGTGTGTGTGTGTGTATGAGAGAGAGAGAGAGAGAGAGATTGAATGAAAGAATGGATATGAATCCAACTGTGTGCAATCTTTTTCTCTCTGGCTTGTTTCACTCAGCATAACCTGAGCCCCATCTATAACTCCATGACTAGAGTTCATGTAAACCTGATGGGCAAGTTGAGAGATTTGTCTGCCTTTTTGAAAAGAGTCCCTGTCACCACAAAAGTTATGCTGTGGGTGCACCATCTGAATAAACAGCAGTTTTTGAATTTATCCTAAAATACTGAATACAGTGTATGGGTTAGCCCATTTATTTTTGTTGTTATTTTTGATGGTTTGACCCCATGAACCTGCTGATTCTCATTCATGAGGTTCATGAGGTTCACCTTCCCTTTTGAGCTCTTACCAGTCTTTGCTGCCAACACTAGTCTCTGCCTCTCACTGGCTGTGTGGCCTTGGACAAGCTGCTGAAGCTCTCTGTGCCTTAAGTTTCTCTTCTCTGTAAAATGCCCTTGCTTGGAGGATTGTGGTGATGTTTACCTGAGGTAATATTCATTAGGCACTTCCAACCGCACTGGGACATCCAGCGTCCCTCAAAGAGCTGCCTGTCCAATAGAAGTCAACATGTTTTCCTATCCTGGTAAGAAGCAGGAAAACCTGTGCAGAAGTTGTTGGCTTTAATAGAAATTTAAAATAAAATCATAAATGATGATATGTTGTTGAAGGCTTCAATTAAGGTGACTGCTTTGTGTAAAGGTTCTCCAGACTCAAAACCCAAAGTTTTACTTTCGACCACAGTCCACATTTAATACTGTAAAGTATTGTCAAAGGATAATTTTGCAATAGGTTTGAACTGTAGCCTGTCTTCCAGAATTAATTAGTGTTATCTCTTTGGAGAAACTAGTTTTAGAAGCTCTCTCTGGCCTTATTCTTTACAGAAGTATACATTAGTGTATACAAAATTGATTATAAAATTCCTAATACTCCTTTTCTCTTCCGTCTTACTTGAAGCAGCACTTTTCCCATGATCTGGCATTAAATAGATCGAGAATCCCTGAAAATTCACTCAGGCTTATTCAGCTTCAAAAAATGAACTGAAAAATAAGTCGGGCCCAGATGAGTGTCCACTAAGAACACTTGTCTATTGATTCCTAGGCCGTCGGGTGCAGCGTCACTCCACACTGGTCATCATTTATTCTGGCCTGCTATGTACAAGCCTGGTGTGGACCTAAGAAGTCAGTGTGTACACTGATGCAGGTGTAGGGTACTGCGAAGCTGTTGGAGCCTGAGTGTTTTCTTTTTACAGAAAGAATCATAGAAAATGAAGTGTAATTTTCAAATTATTTGGTTCTGTCCCCACTTTCAGTACAAGGTGTGGTCTCAGCCTGTGTGACTCCTTTCCTTCTAGGAACCCTGTGACTGCCTTCGAAACTAAAGGACTTGGTATACCTTGCAGATGAGAATCTGGTGTCTTTTTTAACCACTTGGAGGCTAAGTACATTAAAGTTTTATCATGTAAATTCTAGTCAATATTTTATATTAAGGGAGATAACATTTTCTAACTCATTTGTTCTCTGACACTGAATTAGATATTCCAGGTCAAAATCAATTCCCTTAAATTAGGGTTTCTCTGACCTCGACATTACTGACATTTTTAAAAAGATTTTACTTCCTGGCTGGCGTAGCTCAGTGGATGGAGCGGGCTTCGAACCAAAGTGTCGCAGGTTTGATTCCCAGTCAGGGCACATGCCTGGGTTGCAGGCCACGGCCCCCAGCAACCGCACATTGATGTTTCTCTGTCTCTGTCTCTCTCTCTCTCTCTGTCTCTCTCTCTCTCTCTCTCTCTCTCTCTCTCCCTCCCTTCCCTCCCTAAAAATAAATAAATAAAATCTTAAAAAAAAAAGATTTTACTTATTTTTAAAGAGAGGGGAAGGGAGGGAGAGAGGGAAACATCAATATGGGATTGCATCTCGCGCGCCTCCTGCTGGCAACCTGGCCCACAACCCAGGCATGTGCCCTGACTGGGAGTCAACGAGCGACGCTTTGGTTCGCAGACCCGGCGCTCAGTGTACTGAGTCACACCAGCCAGGACGACATTATTCACATTTTGTGCCTGGTAATTCTTTGCTGGGAAAAGTAATACCTGCCCCCCGCCGCCCGCCAGTTGTGACAATCAAAAATGTCTTGAGACATTGCCAAATGTACCCTGGGGCAAGGAAGAGAACTCAGTTGACATTTCATTGATGTAGAGATTGTCCCTAAGCAGTGACTTGCTCAAAACTTTCAGTATTGCTAAAAACAGGAGGACTCTGGATGTGGGGTATAGAAAGGCAACCGTAAATAACCAAATTTCCAAAAGCAGCTGGCCCAGGGGTGGGGAACAGGAAGAAAAGCTCTGAATTAGGGAACCAGCATACAACTTTCGTAACATGTAATTTTCTGAGTCTTCACTTTTTCTTTTTTCCTTTATATAAAGAAATACACATGAACAAAATACATATATATGTTTTTGCTCAAAAGTCACCTTTCCTGCAAGGCCTTTTCTGGACACCCTATTTAAAATCACAAAGCCCCTTGCCCAATTTCTGCCATTTTCCTCCATAGCACACATCATCTTTGGATATTCCATCTAATGTACAGTGTTTAATAGGTGAATCTGCCCGCTGGAATGCCCACTTTTTAAGCACAGGGTCTGTCTCTTACTCATTGCTGTATCCCAAGCATCTGCATATATCTTCGTTATATGAGTACTAGTCCTCTCACAGGGATTCCAGCTCCCACAGGGCTCAGTTTGCTCAAACTGTATGGAGAAAAAGTCTTCCTGACACTAGGACTCCAAGTGAGGAAATGACGGGAGCCGAAGGTGCCCTGCAGTTCTGATAGGAATGAACTTCCATTAACACCCTTTTGTGTCCACCTCTATGCTTCGCACTTTTGGAGGTGCTGTGCCTGCATTCTCTCCTTCAACCCTCACAGACTCTGAAGTCCGCGCCCTTTTAAGTCCTAGAGTTTAAAACATACTAGTCCTTTAACTTTAGACAAGCTTCTAAACCGTTTCACACAAAATGGGGATGAAGACTTCATGAATGGTGTATGTACACAGTCCAGGCGCCAATTTAATGGCAGTATCTGGCTTTGCAGTTCTGTGTTTCTTTCCATGTGGAACTACAGTTCTTGAGTTTCCTGTTTTCCTCCAGTGCAAGGAGAAGCCTTTGCCAGTGTACATAGTACACTGGGTAGATAAAAGCACATTGGGAAAGGATCTTTAGAGACTTGGCCTTTGGATGGATGGATATGTTCTCAAAAAGATTTACTGCCTGAAAAACAATGTGCCTAGTTAATGTATAATTTTAAGATAGTACTTGCAGAAAGTCCTGGCCCTTAGATCTTCTTGTCCCCCAAACTTTTCCTCAGTTATTTGTCTTTTGTGGTTAAACAGTGTTAATCCCTTTCTAAGGCTTTGGAGCACTCTTTGTTTTCTCATAGTTTGTCTTATTTTTCTCCCCCAAAGTGGAATGGAATCTTGCTAGGGCAAAGAGTGGGGTGTTTGTGTGCCCATGGGCCCCCAAACTGTGGGAGGCTGGCTGCTGTTGTGGGGCAGTTCCCAGGGCCTGCCCTCAGGTGATCACTCACCTTCTTGGTCTGGGCCTTCTCCTTAGTCTCATTGCCAACAAAGAGCCTTGGAGTTGGCAAAGAGCCCAACAGTTGGCTGAACTATATTCTTTCCTATGTCACTGTCACTTTCTAATTCGATTGTTTGAATGAGAAAACCATCTTTAATTGCCCCTGCTTTATTCACTCTCTCCAGCCCCCAAGTTTGTTTTTCATTTCTTTTTTTAATCCCAACTTCCTTTGAGCAACTATGTCTGCCCTTTGAACCCTGTTGCAGATGTTTCCTCCGGAGGGAATTGCAGAGCAGCAGGCTTGCCACTCCAGCAGTTTGTAAGATTAAAGGCCAGGATGCTGCTGAGCAAAGGCCAAACATGCAGTTGTGTTTACTTCCCAGTTTCTCCTGAATCTGAGCAGTCATCTTTAAGCAGAGTCACTCCCACCTTGCGTATCATTGGTGTGGGGCAGGCCCATCATAGCCCTGGGGTTTCCCATGTCCACTGGAGATGAGGGCGGTGGTTTTGAAGTTAGGAAGGGGACTCTGCAAAATGGAGTCTAGTACCTTACACTTTTACTGTTTGTCAACATTGCTCGTGTTGCTTACCACTCACATGGTGGTATGGTGGTGATGGTGGTGGCAAAAGTGAAAAAACAGCAGCACATACATGCCTTGGTAGCCATTAATGTCATAAGTGGATGTTGAACAAGCTCCTGTTAGAGCTGGGCACTGTTCTGGGTGCCTGGGTCCATGAGTGAAGACAACAGATAAAGGGCTCTGCCTGTGTGAGACTTAAATTCCAGCTTGGAGAAAATAAACAAAATAAACAAGTAAAACATACATAGCACATTAGAGTGTATTACCAGCTGTGCAAAGAGTACAAGTTAAAGGAGATAAAAGAGCCAGGACAGGTGCCTAGTATGTGTCACTGGGACTGGATGAACAGATGGGACAGACTGCAGTTTAAGTTGTCCCCCTGGACAAGTTAATTATCCCAAGTCCAAGGGAAATACCTTCCCCTTTGTCTGAAGCCCAGCCTCTGCCAGTTGTGCAGCAGGCAGACTGGGATGCAGCTTCATCAGGCAGAACTTGTATATGAATCCCAATTCTTCTGTCTTCACCTCCCATTGAAGAGCAAACTTCCCTTCGTCCATCCCCAAGACTTCCTGCCTTCTTCCTCTCTCTCCCCTGCAGGTGCCATCATTATTTAGAAAGCCTCTGTGAAGCTCCATTTGCAAGTTTTGAAGAAGGCTGACAACCTTGGTGTGTGGCCTTTGAGCACTTACAATCTAAGACAATCTTAAACTCCATGGAGGATATCTTTCCCATTTATTATTTATGGTGGATTAATGAATGAATGATAATTTCTTCTCACCATGGTGAGCTGCTGAAGGTCAGAGACCATACTTAACTATGTCAAGCTCTCTTGCATTTAATGAGGTCTCAGACCACCAGATTGAATTAAGTAATCAATCACCTTTACTTTGCATGTGTACACATCCACACAGACATCAAGTGTAAGTGTATGTGTATTCTTGCTGCTACGATTTTCTGTAGTGAGGAGATACAAGGGGTTAGTTGAAGGAGTTTGCTATAAGGTGTAGTCAAGGAGAAGATAGCCTTTCTTTTCTGAGAGAAGTTTCACTGAAGACAGGCCCCAGGGAGGGGTTAGTAGGCTGGGCAGAGTGTGTTTTAGGAAGACAGGGTGGCTCAGGGACAAGTTCATGCTAGAGAAGATTGTGCTATGCTTTTGGAAGCCTTACTGTTGTGTGTAGGTTCTCTGCTTACCACGTTGGAGGTTTCCGTTTACCTTAGTCATCCTTTGTAACTTCTGGGTGAGTATGATAGTGATTCTTAGTCATCATGAAGGGGAACGACTAGATGGACAAGCCCATTTGAAAGACCAATCTTTGGGATAGCAACTCTTGAACTTTTCTGACTGGAATGTGTTTTGCTTCTGGTAAGCTTGCCTGAGTCCCTAGTGTAAAGGCTGTCATGGTAAAATCAATCTTTATAATAAAGCTGAGTAAGAAGTTTATCCACCTTGTCTAGGTACACTATCATGTAGCCTTCTCCCTCTTTCAAAGGTCATTGTGTATTCTGTGGACTAAGACTTTCTAATCTGTCATAACTTAGAACATTATACATGGGTTCACCAAGTCTGAAAACATAGGTGAATCACTGTAAGTGGTTTATTGATGGTACATTACAGCACGTGATAAAATAATGTGATCCATGTTCCCAAACCTTATGGCCCCCTTTATACTACTATTGTTACTAACACAAGTGTTAGTTGGTGATAAACCCATAAAATTAATTTCCGAGTCTGGTTTTTCAGCTTTCTTAGCCCCACAATTACTAGTGATAAGAGATTCATAAGTCAGGGTCAAAGAAGGTCCTTACATTTATTTCATGCTTTGCATTAGAAATGTGAGGTTTGAGCTCATAAGTTTTGGCAGCAATCATTCAATCGGTGGTCCTTGAATTCCTCATTCTATAGACTCAATCTGTAATACACACACATGGTAAAAACATAAAAATAATACAGATGGTTCATTTGAGAAAGGGAATTCTTCCTTCCAACTTTACACTGTTTCTCCTCTAGTTTTCTTGAATCTACTTAGAGAGATATTTGATCTTGTGCCCTTGAAATGGATCTGTGGCAGTAGCTACCCTGCTTTGATGCGAAGCATAAGAATTCTTTGTCTAGGCCTAAATCCTGACCATTGTCTCTTAAGTTTTTTTTTTCTAAAAAAGCTTATAGTTGTACACTTTACATTTAAATCCATGATCCATTTTATAAGTTGGGTGGTTTAGGTTACTGTTTCTTTCTCCCCACCCCTGCCATGGGTATCTGATTGCTCCAGCACCATTTGTTACAAAGTCTGCCCTTCCTCCACTGAACTGCTTTTGCACCTTCATCAAAATCAAATGGGCATGTCTGTGTGGGTCTATTTCTTAGCTCTCTATTCTGCTCTATTCATCTATGTGTCTGTACCACACATAATTTTTAAAAAGATTTTATTTATTTATTTTTAGGCAGAGGAGAAGGGTGGGAGAAACATCAGTGTGTGGTTGCCTCTTGCATACCCCCCACTGGGGACCTGGCCCACAACCCAGGCATGTGCCCTGACTGGGAATCGAACCAGTGACCCTTTGGTTCACAGGCCACCACTCAATCTAGTGAGCCACACCAGCCAGGGCTGTACCACACATTCTTGATTACTTATAAATATATAAGTCTTGAAACTGTGTACACTGATTCCTTCTAGTGTCTTCCTTTACAAAATTATTTTAGCTGTTCAAGAGCCTATGCCTTTATATCATGTACATGATTTTTAAAAGTCATTCAGGGGTGCTTTTAGCATAACCTATGTGGGTCAGGTGAGTGAAGCTGCTTGTGTATAAGAAAAATTACACTGCCCCAGCCAGGTTTATCAGTAGGTTGGAGCATCATCTCATACACCAAAAGTTTGTGGGTTTGATTCCTGGTCAGGCCACATACCTAAATTCTGGGTTTGGTCCCAGGTCAGGGTGTGTATGGGAGAGAACTATCCGATCTCTCTCTCTCTCTCTCTCTCCCTAGCCCTCTCTCCCTCTCCCTCCCTCTCTCTTCTTTCCTCTCTCTCTAAAATCAATGAACATGTCTTCATGTGAGTACTAAACATTTAAAAAAATAAAGAAAGAAAAGTAATATTCCAGGTGCAGGGAAATCAGCAGCCAACACTTGGCTTCTGTACCAGGGAGCAGTAGGGAATGACCTGGAGAACATGTGCCTATCTGCAGGGGGCAGCCACAGCCTGACACAACAGTTTTGTTCCACTTCTTGCTTATCCCACATCTCCCTGATCTCATTTGAGATAGCAAGATGCCCAATTCAGTTTTTTTTTTTAAGATTTTATTTATTTATTTTTAGAGAGAGGGGAAGGGAAGGAGAAAGAGAGGGAGAGAAACATCCATGTGTGGTTGCCTCTCAGGCGCCCCCTACTGGGTACCTGGCCCACATCCCAGGCATGTGCCCTCACTGGGAATAGAACTGGCGATCTTTCAATTTGCAAGCTGATGCTGAATCCACTGAGCCACAGCAGCCAGGGCGCAACTCAGTTCTTATTTTCTCAGCCCCCTTTGCAGCCTGGGGTGGCCATGTTCTACAATTCAGGCCAATGAGGCACGAACAGATGTCCACTGGAGAAGTTCTGGGACAGATGCCATTGTCCTGGCCCTTTTCGTTCTTTCTGCTATTTTAATAAAGATTTTATTTACTTATTTTTAGAGAGAGGGGAAGGGAGGGAGAGAGGGAAAGAAACATCAATGTGTGGTTGCCTCTCACATGGCCCTCACTGGGGACCTGGCCCGCAACCCAGGCATGTGCCCCGACTGGGAATCAAACTGGCAACCCTTTGGTTCGCAGGCCAGCACTCAATCCACTGAGCTACACCAGCCAGGGCTCCCTCTTTCTGCATTGAGAGTGGAGCTGAAGGCTGGATTGTCAGCTTTTTGTGAGATGTTTTTAGTCCGAGCTCATTTTTTTTTTTTTTTTTTTTTTTGCTTTCTCTGTACAGGGACTTTAGAGCCCCTGACTGTTGTGCTCTACAAAGTGACACAGTTCTCAGCCAGTTCCTCCTCTGTGCACATTTTAGGCCCTGCTGTCTCAACTCTGCTTAGTCAATGGTCATTCCCCCATCTGCTTCCCATCTTCTAGACAGTTATTGAAATCTCTAATCCATGGTAACTTCCTCATTTCTTTATGGGTTTCTGTTCCTTGCCCGCTTTGCTCTCGTTTAAACAGAGTCTGGGGTGTACACTGGTACTTAGGCTACCAACTTGAACCCAAGTCACAGCCACTTATGAAAATTCTGTCTCACCAGAATAGAAAGCATTGTATTTTGTGGAGCTTTTAAGATAATAGATTTTCATTTGCCTGAATAGAAATTAATTGAAACCAAAGGGATGCATGAAATTTTTAATGCTGAACATTTTCTTTAGCAGTGTGTTTCAGCATTCTAAAAATTTTTTAAGATTTTATTTATTTATTTTTAGAGTGGGAAGGGAGGGGGAAAGAGAGAGAGAGAGAAACATCAATATGCGGTTGCTGGGGGTCATGGCCTGCAACCCAGGCATGTGCCCTGACTGGGAATCGAACCTGCGGGTTCGCAGCCCATGCTCAATCCACTGAGCTACGCCAGCCAGGGCTGTTTCAGCATTCTAAATGTATCTCAGCACTCCCCTGCAGGTAGACTGGCACGGCATCTTGACAACAGCTCACATTTGTAAGTGAAACACTGGGAGGTCAAGAAACTTGCCCAAAGTTACCAAGCCGTTAGTTGAAAGAGTCAGGACTCAAACACAGACAGATTGTGTATATTTCTGGTAAGATGCATACCTACGATTTGTAACCTATGCTTTTTTCTTTTCCTGACTTCTTTTATGGCAGTGACACATACACATAGTAAGTAATTTGAAAGGTTTAGAGTGAATACAATTTCCTTCTCACCCCATCCTGTGGTCACCCAATTCCCCTTCCCAGAAGCAACTGCTGTCATTTGTGTCTCCTTCCAGAGATAGCTTATGCATTTATAAGCAAATATGAATGTATTCATTTGTTTCACTCTTTATGCTGATGATAGCATATCTTTCCTCACTGTGGGTTGTTTCCTCTTAACAATGTATCTTCAAGGTTAACCTCAGAACGTCTTTTTCATTGCTACATAGTGTCTGTGTGCCAGGATGCCCCCATAAGATACAGTGTTAACTACACCACTGAGTCATCTACTGTAGAGAACCTTGAAGTTATATGGGGTTCTGTGCTTCCAGGTATCATAAGTTGGATTTATAAATACAACCCTGTCTTAGACAATTCTGTTTTAATGGCAGTGCTGTATGACTCAGTGTCATGTGAGTCTAGTTGCTGCACAAAGCAGTTTCTCTTTCTTAGTACTTCCCTCATCTGAGGCCACCCTGTAACTAACACTATCTCAAATGTCACCATCTTATCAGAGTTGAAACTCTTAGAAAGGATGAAGTAGATTAGAATTAAGATATTATTTACTTTTTAATATACATATTGTGTCTTATAATACATATGTCCATCCACAAGCCTCTAACCTCTTTGTCTCTGATCTTCCAATTTGTTTCCATCTAGGCCCTTGGGTAGGCTATTGAGTGCTTCCCTGGAATGAATGAATGAATGAATGAATGAATGAAAAGGGATCAATTGATTCCCACTTTTCCTTCCCCACAAAATGGATAACTTGGTGTACTACTCACAACCCCACTGTCTTTGAGGGGCACCCTTGGGTATGGCTGGAATGAAGCTGCCATCCATTTTCAGCTTGTACTCAAATACTGAATTGACTCTTCCATTAACCAAGCTCAGACTGCTCCTCCTCCTCCATATTGTTTTTGGAATTAATATTTTACCTGGGGTGAGGGGTGCACTTTTAGAGGTTTCCACTTGGCATTCCCTACTGTCATAGTGCTTACCCTAAGACTGGGCTACTTCAAATTAATAGATTAGAAAAATAAGAAAGAGTCAGCAAAGAAGACTGAGAAGGAGCATTTGAAGGAGAAAGGAGCGATCATCTGTGAGGTGTGTAACCTCAGTCTAATCATGAGAAAACATTGGACAAACTCAAACTGACAGACAGCCTATAAAACAGTAGCCCTGTCCTCTTCAAAAATGTCAAGATCGTGAAAGGCTGAGGAACTGTTCCAAGTTAAGGGTGACTAAAGAGATGTGCAGACTCAACACAGAGCATGATCCTGGATTGGATCCTAGTCTAGGAAAAGGAAATACATACCTATAAAAGACATTTTGGGACAGTTGATGAAATGTGAGTATGAAATGAGGAATACATGATAGTATGGTACCAGTGCTGAATTTTCTCTTTTGAGAATGTTTTTCTTAGAAAACACACAGAAGTATTTATGAGTTTAGGAACATGATGTCTTCATACTATGCTCAAATGATTCAAAATTTAGATTTTGCAATTTTTTATTTTATTTCTTTTAATTTTATTTATTTATTTTTAGACAGAGGGGAAGGATGGGAGAAAGAGAGGAAGAGAAACATCAATGTGTGGTTGCCTCTCATTTGCCCCCCTACTGGTGATCTGCCCACAACCTAGGCATGTGCCCTCAACTAAGAATTGAACCAGTGACCCTTTGGTTTGCAGGCCGGCGCTCAATCCACTGAACCACACCAGCCAGGGCAGATTTTGCAATTTTTTAAAAAGTGCTATGCCGACATTGCTATCCATGTCTTTTGGTGCACATGGAAGGCTCTGTGTCTGTGTTGAGTGGCAGTGAATGGCTGGGCCCTGTGGGAGCGTGGGCCCTGCTCCATGGTTTGCCTGCTCACTCTCTTAATGCATTTCACATCAATATTTTGTTTGGAATTTTCAAATTTACTAAAAAGATAAAAGAATTTTACAGTAACACCTATTAGGCACATCTCCTAGATTCTATGGTTAACATTTTGCTGTGTTTGCTTTATCATATATTGATCCAAAAAAGAAAATCCATCTAGCCACCTTTTTTTGTGCATTTCAAAGTTTCAGTTATCAGAGCAATTCACCTCTGAAAGCTACAGCATGCACATCATTGGCTAGAATTCAGTATTTCTTTGTGGTTCTTCTTTTTTAGGTAGAATTTACATATACTAAATGCACTGGATGAGTTCTAACAGATTCATACACCTGTGTAACCCAAACCCCTGTCATGACATATTTTACCATCATCCAACAAAGTTCTCTCATGCCTCTTCCCATCCTATCAGATGGGATAAAGCAACTACTCCTTTATTTTTGTACTGTAGTTTTGCTTGTTCTAAACCCTCATAAATTGTATTATGTAGTATGTATTCTTCTACATAAAGCTTCTTTCACTCAACATGATGCTTTTGAGATTCATCCATGTTGCTGCATGTATCAGCAGTTTGATCCTTTTATTGCTGAGAAGTATTGCATCATATGGGTGTACTGCGAGTGATTTATGCATTCTCCTGCGGATGAACACCTGGGTTGTTTCTACTTTTCAGCTATTATGAATAAAGCTGGTATGAACATTCATGTACAAGCCTTTTTGTGGACATCTGTTCTCTTTTCTGTTGGGTGAATACCTAGGAGCAGGATAGCTGGGACATAAAGTAAATGTATGTTTAACTTTATATAAGAAATTTCCAAACTTTTCTGCAGTGGCTGCACAATTTAGCATTCCCACAGGTGGTGTATGAGAGTTTCAGTTCTTGGCATCATGTGCCTTTCTCACTTTAGCCTTCCTAGTGGGTATGTAGTGGCATCCTGTATTTCCCTGATTACAGTGATGTTGAGCATGTTTTCATGTGCTCATTGGCTATTCATATGTCACCTTTGGTGAAGAGTCTGTTCAAATTTTTTGTCCATCTTTTCATCACTCATCATTTGTCATATTGTTATTGAGTTTGTAAGAGTTCTTTTTATGTTCTGGACACAAGGCTTTTGTCAGATGGAAATATTGCAAATTGCACTCTCAGGCTGTGCCATGCCTTTTTAGTTTCTTAAATATCTTTTGCTGAAAAGTTTTTAGTTTTGCTGAAGTCAATTGTTCACTTTTATGATTATTGCTCTCTGTGTCTACTAAACCTTTGCCTATGTCAGGGAAGTTTTTCAATGAACAGATGTTCTTAATTTTAAAGTATTTATCTTTTTACTTTTCATTTTACAGTTAGGATCTTTTATGTTGTTTGTAAGATATTTTTATTATACTCCAAGGTTATGAAAACATGCTGTTTTCTTCTCAATGCTTGGTTGTTTTACCTTTCACATTTGGTGCTGTGGTCCATCTAGAATTGAGTTTTGTGTATAAAATGAGGTGGGAATTGCCCTGACCAGTGTGGCTCACTTGGTTTGGCATCACCCAGCAAAGTGAAGGGTCATCGGTTCAATTCCTGGTCAGGGCACATGCCTGGGTTGCATGTTCAATCCCCAGTCAGGATGCATATGGGAGGCAACCAAAGTTTCTCTCTCACAATGATGTTTCTTTCCTCTCTTTCTCCCTCCTCCTTCCTCTAAAAAGAAATAAAATATTTGTAAAAAATAAAATAAAATGAAGTGGGAATCAGCATTTATTTTTCCCATATGCTGTTCTGAAAGACCCAGCACCATTTATTACAAAGACAATGCTTTCTCCATTATACTTCAGCATCACCTTTTTCATAAACCAGCTGACTGTGTTTGTGTAGGTCTGTTTCTGAAGTTTTCATTCTGTCACACGGGTTTTTTACTTATTCTCCAGCCAATGCCACAGTGCCTTTGCTTACTTCAGATTTCCAATAAAGAGGTCTTGCTAGCTAGTCATGTAATTTGTCCAACATTACTGTCATCAAGTTTGGGGGCAAGAGGTCACAGTGGAAATGTCATCTTGAGATGGTAGGAGGGGTAGTGGTGATCTCATCTAGAGGTAGCTCCTTGGTTTTAGTGGCTATTGTTGTTATCATGGGCCAGGGGGCTGGTACCAAGTGCCTAATTTTCCAGTCCAGATAGGACTTCTTTATAGCCTCAGAGGTGAACTGTGATAGACTGATGCTAACCTGAAACACATTTACTGCTCTGTGACCTAGAGCATCAGGGAGTAAAGAGGAAATAGAGCAACTGGGTCTGATGCTCACCAGAGCTCCTGTCACTGGAGAGGCACCCATTGTTGGAATGGGAAAGGCCATTGTCATCAGTGCTCACTTATCCCCTTTACTGATGCATTCCTACTGCACCACTTACCCCCTCTGCCTGCTCTCATTATGAATTAAATCCACCCTGGACCTTTGCTATAGAGTAGGTGCACATGTGTATATGCCTCATGCATGTAAATAGTTCTTATCAGAAGTTCTTGGGGCCCAATGTGCATTAGAAATCAAATTTTTTTACAGGAACAAATTTAAAGGACACATGGACAAAAACTAGGGGGAGGGTGGTAATGGGAGGGAAGTGGGGAGGGTTGGGTGGGTGCGCTGGAATGGGAGTAAAAGGGAGAAAACTGTACTTGAACAATGATTAAAATAAAAAAATTTTAAAAAGAAATAAAATTTTTTGTAATTGTATTATATTTTAGGTAGTTGTCCCAGTAGGGTCCAGGGAAGCACCCTGTAAATCAAACACATTAATATTTCTGCAGCAAACTATATAAACATGTCTATAAAGTTGGATAAATAAGGCTTACAAACAGGTTCACATAAATTCAAATGAGATTGGATGCCAATCTTATAACTGTTGGTTTTCAGAGCCATTGGATTTTAGAACTGCAATTACAGAATGACAATGGACCTTTGCCATTTATTTCATACATTGTTCTGTTGTTTTAACCTGACAGGCTGTGTCACACCAGTTGAATGCCGTGACTGAGGACATGTATACCAATGGGTCTGCTGCCCCAGGTAGCCCTACCCAGGCTAAAGGGCAGGAGGTGCGGAAGGTGCGACTCATACAGTTTGAGAAGGTCACAGAGGAGCCTATGGTAATCCCTTGTCATATGTTCACCCACTGCTTACTGTCAACCACGTAAGTCACTGGGCCACCGAAAGAAACTCAGAAAGCTGAGTTAGGGCATCATTCAGCTCTCATATTGTCTCTCTATCTCCATCTCAAGCTCCTCCTCAAAGCAGGCTTTATGCCCATTCTACTTGAGGACTCCCCCAGGTATAGATGGAAAACATTTCTCCTGAGAAACTGCCCTAGATTATCTTCAAGATAACCTCAGAAAGAACTTAAAATAAAACAAGCTGACCCTGGCTGGCATGGCTCAGTTGGTTGGAGCATCATCCCATAAACTGAAAGGTTGCAGGCTCAATTCCCTGTCAGGACAGATGCATGGGCTGCAGGTTCGATACCGAGTCCAGGTGTGTACAAGAGGCAACTGATCAATGTTTGTCACTGATATTGATATTTCTCTCCCTTTCTCTTTCCCTCCCCTCCCCTCTCTCTAAAATCAATAAGCATATCCTCAAATGATAATAAATAAATAAATAAATAAAGCAAGCAAGAATACTGTACCATTGTGTTTATTTCAGGGAATCACTCTGAAGCTGAATGAAAAGCAGTCCTGTACGGTGGCAAGAATCCTTCATGGTGGCATGATTCATAGACAAGGTACTGTGTGCAGTTCCTAAATTGTGGTCATTCACTGCAGTGGTGAGGGACATGAAGCTTCCATTCTTCAAAACTGGGAACATTCTTGTATGTGTGCCAAGAGATTTGTTTGTGGCTTAATAACTGGCTCTTTAGAATAATTGTGTGATAAGGTCTTCATAGGAATTGCCCAGTGCCACCGTCTGTCCCTCTGAGCATTTCTTATACACCTATTTATATATACCAATATTTTTTTAGTTAGTTAATATTTGAGCAATTAGTGTATACAACCCATTGCATTAGAATTTGAGTACACAGTACTAAAGAAAACAGACCTCCTGGAGCTAGCAGTTAAATTGAGAAATTAAACATTACCTGCTACCCCATTAGCTCCTACCGTTTATGTTTAGTTTTGTGTCTAGGGTGGTGCAAATTTTGGTAAGTACTCTTCACATAGCATCTAAACACTGATTAAGTTTACCATTAGGTAGCATTTTGGGGTTTTAATTAAACAACAAAGAAATATTGAACTTGCTGGTGAATGAGAGGTATTGTGCTCTCTGCCTTACATTGTTATTCTTTTTAGCATGTATAGGTGTGTCATAGCCTCCTGGGATCTGTAGCTACTCTAGTTGCAGGGAGCTTTGAGGATGAGATACTTTTATTCTGTTGTTGGAGTACTGAGGCCACGAAGGATGAGATAGTCAGACTGTGAAGTACTTGCCACAATACATCCCTCAAGGGAATCAAGAACATTTATGGTTGAATTGTGTAAAATCCTGAGTATTTTATACACTTTATTGTATAATAAGCTCTAGATCATGGTTTCTTTTCTATGGTATCTTTAGTTATATTGACAGCTTTTATCTGAATATTTATTCCTTTAAAATTTTTTTCAATTACAATTTACATTCAGTAGTATCTTCTGTTAGTTTCAGATATACAGCTTATTGGTTGGGCAATCATATACTTTACAAAGTTGAACATTTATCCTTTTGTGGACTGAGTTTTCATTTTGCGGCAGGCTTCCTTCATGTCGGGGATGAGATCCTAGAGATCAATGGCACAAACGTGACTAATCACTCAGTAGATCAGCTGCAGAAAGCAATGGTGGGTATTTGCTATGTCATTGTCTTTGTGAAGTGTGGATCCACAGTGATGTCAATGTACCTCATTTTTCTGTCAAAGTATTTGCACCTCATTGAGGAGACTTACCATTGCTAATCTTTATTCTGTATAGAAATGAGAGTTCTCTGCTTTTATTTACTAAACTTCTAAAACAAGGCAAATAATCCAGAGCATATATCTAGAAGAAACATTGGACTGGGTGTCAGAAGGCCTTTGTCTCTAATGGCAGCTCTGAATCCCTGCTCTACTTTATTCTAGCCCCACGATTTTGAGCAAGTGAATTAAGTTCTCTAAATCATCTGTAAAATGAAGATAGTAATCCCTATTCTTATGTCACAGATTTGTTATGAAGAGCAAATGGGATATTATAATGAAAAGTTGAGTGTGCTCTCAACTCAATAGATTCAGTCGATATTTGTTGAGTAACTGCTACATGGAAGTCATGTGCTTGGTGTTTGTGCTGGCTATCCTGTTTGCTTCTCCAGATTCTTCACCATCTCCCACCTCTGCACACACCAGAGATCATTCCTGTAACCAAAGCACTAAGAAACCCATGGGGTAATTGGCCACTGCTGGCAGGAGCCACACCTCAGACACTCAGGAATGAGATGCTAGGATACCAGCCAGCAAATGAACCAGAGAACAGTAACTCAGGAAAAAGTGTCATTTGAACCAAAATGTGGTTTTTCACTTGAGACAGAGATGAGGGAACTACACCTTGGAGAGTTTTGAAACTTGCCCACAGTCACATGACTTTTTAAGGGTAGACCTGGGAAGTCTAAACTCTTTGTTTAGACTTCTGCTTCTAACCAAGATGCAGAACAGGGACCACATTTACCCTGCCTCTTGAAATTATCCAATCCTAAAGGCCGATGCCCCTAATGACAGAGCTTCAAAATACCTAAAGCCAAAACTGGTAGAACTGAAAGAAGAAAACAACAAATCCATGATTGTACTCTAAAATTTCAACATCTTTCTCTTAATATAATCAACAGAACAAGTAGCCAGAAAATTAGTGAGTATACAGAAGGGGCAAACACCACTATAAACCAACTTGAACTAACAGATATGTGCAGAACACTCAATCCAGCAATGGCAGAACACACATTCTTCTCAAGTGCACATGGAACATTCTCCAGGATAGGTAATAACACAAGCCTCAACATTCAAATCATACAAAGTGTATTGTCTACCCATAAAGAAATTAGAAATCAAAAACAGGAGATATCTGGAAATCCCTAAATATTGGAAATTGAACAACACACTTCTGAAATAACCCACAGGCCACAGAAGAAAATACCTTGAAGTGAATAAAAATGAAAACAGTATATCAGAGTTTGCCACCTAACCAGTGCTGAGGTGGAAGTTTAGAGCACAAAATGCCTATACTCGAAAACAAGAAAGGTCTCAACCAAAAACGCCTCAACTTCTGCCTTAAGAGACTAGTAAAAAGGACACATTAACAAAGGAAAGGATAGCCCTGGCTGTCATGGCTCAGTGTATTGAGTGCCAGCCTGCAAAGCAAAGGGTTGCTGTTTCGATTCCCAGTCAGGGGCACATGTCCAGGTTGTGGGGCAGGTCCCCATTAGGGGGCGTGCGAGAGGCAATCACACATTGATGTTTCTCTCCCTCTTTTTTTCCTTCCCTTCCCCTCTCTCTAAAAATAAATAAGTAAAATCATTTTTTAAAAGGATAAAAACCATATGATCATCTCAATAGATACCAAAAAAACAGTTGACAAAATTCAACATCTTTTTTGATGAAAATTCTCAACACAGTAGGTATGGAAGGAAGATATCTCAACATAGTAAAGGCTGCATATGACAAACCCACAGCTAATATATTCAATGCCAAAGAGCTAGAAGCTTTTCCTCTGCTTTCAGGAACAAGAAAGTGGAATTGCTATCTTTCGGGAAAGTAATTTGAGGAGAGCTATTAAAATGTTCTCATCCTTTGATTCTGCATTTCCATGATGGGATCCTATTCTATAGGAATCAAAATGCAAATATCAGGACATATGTTCAAGAATTTCTACTGCAGCAGATTGTAGTGAAAAAAAGCTGGCACCAGTCACAATGCCCAATAATGGGGAGAATAACCGAATGATGTATGATATACCCATAGTGTGGAATGCTGCATAGCTATTAAAAAGAATGAATGAGGTCTTCATGCATGGACCTAGAAGCATATCCACCAAGTCTAAGCAAGTTATAGAGTAATGTACATAGTACAATTCCATTTTTGTTAAAAAATAACAACAAAAATACACACATGTGAATATGTATATATGTGTAGATATTTATAAATGTTTTCATTGGTATGGAGAAAGTTGTAGATATATTTGTGCCAGGATTGATTTTAGGTACTTATGGGGACCATTTGTGGTCAAGTGTGGGGAGGAGGGGAAATCATGAGGTTTTTCTCATTATTCTTTGTACATCTCCATGTTGTTACAATGGTTTATGGGCACATGACACTTGTATTAGAGGAGAAATAGTTCCAATACAAAATTTCAGTGTAAAGTAAAAATGGCTGTTGGGAAAAACAATGCATGGGACTTTAAGAGGGGAAAAAGGAGTTTATGAAACCCCAAATCATCCAAGTTAGCCTTCATTAAAATGTTATTTCTCCTTTCTTTTTTAATAGAAAGAAACCAAAGGAATGATCTCTTTAAAAGTTATTCCCAACCAACAAAACCGTCTTCCTGCACTACAGGTAGGTGGCGCCATTTTCTCTGTTGCGATAACAGCAGAATTCAGTCCCAGTGTTGAGATTTGTTTGAAGTGATATGATTCTAACTTTAAAGTTCTGTATATCTTACAAATGTAGCTGCCTGGTGCTCTCTGAACTTCCATTACAAACAGGCAGGCCTTCTTTCTGACCGCCAGCAGGGCTGGTACTTTGCTGCCTATTTGTAATGAATATGAAAGGAAGGGATAATCTTATTCTACAACTCCAAGAGGAAAATAGGTAAAGGGAATGAAGAGATCATTCACAGGAGGAAAAATATCAGTGGCAATAAGCATACAAAAAAATATCCAGTTTTACCTTCAAAGAGAAACATAGCTTGGACACGGCCTTGGCAGATGAATGTGGAAGAAGTTTAAAAAAAAACACTCTGAAGTTTCTACTGCAGATTACTGTAATAACAGTTTCATGGTCTTAAATAGGTATATTAATGTTCATTTTTTAACTTTTTGTTATATCACTTTTGGTAAATTATGTTTTTCAAGTGATTTGTCAAATGTATTGGTGTGAAATTATTCATAAAATCTTATAACCTTTTAAACATCTCTGGGGTCTCTACTGATCTCTACTGGGACATTGTATCTTCTCTATTTTATTAATTGGCCTTGCTAGGGGGTTCTTAATTTCATGAATCTTCAAAGAGCCAGTTTTGCCTTTGTCGATCTTCTCAACTCTATTTTCTGTTTCATTTGTATCTGTTCTTTATTATTTTTCTTCTGTCTTTGGGTTGGATCTGTACCCCTAATCTTCCTACCTGAGGTAACCAGTATAAAATTCTGAAGTAGTTTCTTCCTGTTGTTTTTTTCTATGTATAAATAAATACATTCTTAAAATGTCAAGCGGACTAGGCATTGTTTTTAGTGAATAATATTCTCTTTTAATGTTGTATCAGTGCCATTTTGCAAGAGCATTACATTTTTCTACAAATTGATTTTTATAAGTGCATGGTCACATATGCAGCAGATGACTAAAACTTAACTCAATTCCCCATTCTTGGAAAATTAGGCTGTTTGCAATAGTTCATTCTTATAAATAATTCCGTGGTGAGCATATTTACCCATACATTGTAACTGACAACTTTTGCATAGAACTGGATTGAGGGGTCAAGGCGGTACCAACTCAGACCCAATAACCCAAAGGCATTTTATACCTTCTTGTTGGAGGGCTCAGGTCTGACCTCTCCACAAACACAAAAATAACCAGTTCCAGTCACTTCAGCTCCTCCATTCTTTTCTTTTTTTACTTATTTTTAAAAAGATTTTATTTATTTTAGAGAGAGGGTAAGAGAGGGAGAAAGAGAGGGAAAGAAACATCAGTGTGTGGTTGCCTTTTGTGCACCCCCCACCGGGGACCTGGCCCAAAACCCAGGCATGTGCCCTGACTGCGTACCAAACCAGTGACCCTTTGGCTCTCAGGCTGGTGCTCAAGCCACTGAGCCACACCAACCAAGGCTCCCCCTCCATTCTTGCCTCTGTGTTATTCATTCAGTCCTGACACTACTTATTATATGTGCTGATGCTGGTGTTTCTCTTGAGGCTGCCACTGCACTTCCCCTTGCCTTCTTTTTCAGATGTTCATGAGAGCACAGTTTGACTATGATCCAAAAAAAGACAATCTGATTCCTTGCAAGGAAGCAGGACTGAAGTTTGTTACTGGGGACATTATCCAGATCATCAACAAGGATGACAGTAACTGGTGGCAAGGGCGGGTGGAAGGCTCCTCCAAGGAATCAGCAGGCTTGATTCCTTCTCCTGAGCTGCAGGAATGGTGAGCTGATTTTATGCAGGTGGAAATTGCAGATGGAATGGACCCATGCCTACCACAGACAATGGCTTCAAAAATCTGTCATGGCATGTGTAGGTTCTATTTCTCAACCAAGCCAACCTCCCCACTTCCCTGGAATAATGGGTAAGGGCAGGGGTAACAATGAATTGATAAGCTTAGCTGGCAGACCTTTACAGGAAAAGGAGGCTGAATAGCTCTTCACTCATTTGTGGGCCTGTTTCCTCAAATGCTTTCTCTGTGGTTAAAAAGGAAGTGGCAGTGCTGGGACTGGAGCCCTCCCTGGTCTCCTGCCTCCCAGGCTAGTGCCTTTCTGAGAAGATATCTTCTGAGTCCTGAAGAAAACAGTCAAATTTTAAATATGCGTTCTTTATGCAAATTCCCAATGTGTGGAAAATGAGGTGAGAATCAACATTTATCCCACACACTTATCTGGTCGAATCCAGGATTACTTATACAGAGACAATGCTTTCCCCACTGCGCAGTATCACCTTTATCACAAACGATCTCAGAGAGACGGGTGCCAGGCCTAAGGCCCCCTGCCAGCTGCCATCCAGACTAATGCAGGGATGGCTGCCCAGGGTTTCCCAGGGCTCACCCACCTCCTTTACCTCTTTGGAGAGTTCTTACGTGGGTGTTCAAATACCTGGCAACGGCAATGTGTCCAGAAGGAAGTGAACTCCCACCACGTTCTCCCATTAACACAGCCTGACCATTCCAGCGGTGCTCTTTGCACCTCTCCTTGTGGAGGCCTCAACTCTAGGCAACTCAAATCCTAGTGCAGTACTGAGAATACAGTGAACACACTGGTTCAGCTGATTCTTTCCTCACTTCCATACTGCTCTAAACCCGGCTCACCACAAACCCAGAGCCTTCTACATACAAGAGAGTCTGAGAGGAAGGGAATGAGGTGGGGAGTGGACAGATAGAGAGAGAGAGAGAGAGAGATACAGGGTGGCTGAAGGGGTGCTGGCAGAGGCAGAGAAACAGGCTGAGAGACCAAGAGGGTGGGTCTCAGAGAGAGACACACAGAGAAAGTGAGGGGCTAAGAGGCAGAGAATGAAAGTGAAGGGGGAAGAGTTAGAGACACACAGAGAATTGAGTAGCTGGCAGAGGGTATGAGAGAGAAGGAGAGGGGTCAAGAACAACATGAAGTTTATTGGCAAGTGCAAAGGGAAGGAGGCAGATGAGTCTAGTTTGGAGGGTTGTTGTTGTTTTTTCCTAAAATTTCATTTATTTATTTTTAGAGAGAGGGAAAAGGAAGGAGAAAGAGAGGGAGAGGCACATCAATGTGTGGTTGCCTCTCACGCCCCACTACTGGCGACCTGGCCTGCAACCCAGGTGTGTGCCCTGACTGGGAATCGAACCGGTGGCCCTTTGGTTCACAGTCTGCACTCAGTTCACTGGGCCACACCAGCCAGGGCTAGTCTGGAGGTTTTTCATAGAAGGGAAAAGCAATCACTGAGCTCTGTCACAACACAGGTGAATGATCCTGGGACTCTCGCACTGCGAGTTCACTGACATGCCTGGTCCTCTTTTCCTACTAGGAGGGTGGCAAGTGTGGCTCAGTCTGCTCCAAGCGAAGCCCCGAGCTGCAGTCCCTTCGGGAAGAAGAAGAAGTACAAAGACAAGTACCTGGCCAAGCACAGTTCAAGTAAGCTTTCTTGAGCTTTCTGGGCCTCCTCTCTGCAGGCTCCTGGCAAGTGGAGATGGTGTGGTGCTTAGTGGAACATACGTTATGCTGAAAGCATGCCATTTCTTCTGGTTTTCTTTTATTACATCCATCTTCCCAAGCTTACTGCAATCAGTAAGACAATGCCAGTACACATAAAGGAAGGTTAGTGGTCTGTTCTCACCTACTCATCATCCTCAGCCCTCAGGTAACCAACTGAACAGCCTTCCAGACCTTTATCAGTGTGGCATTACCATCAGCATGACCAGCTGGAAGGTCTGGACAACCCCAGAGAATAGCATGCTTTCCTGAGAACTAATTCCAGCTTTGGTTTTTACCTACCATGGTTGGAAATATAATATACCAAAATTATAAATGAGTTTTCAAGCAGATTGTAGACAAGAAAGGAATAATAATGCACCACTTATTAAATGCCTCCCATGCCACTCTAAGTACAGACAGGAGCAGCAGAGAATCACAAACTGAAATCATCTGGCGTGATATCTCCTCGGCTCTGGAAGTGAACATTACTTGGTTTTCTTTGTCTCTAGTTTTTGACCAGTTGGATGTTGTTTCCTATGAGGAAGTCGTTCGCCTCCCTGCATTCAAAAGGAAGACCCTGGTGCTGATCGGTATCTCCTCGTTACCCTCCATGTTGCTTTGCTAGTTAGAGTACATTTCTGTCCTTTTGTTCCTGCCTGTAGTATATAACCCTTCTTCAAAAACAAAACAAAACAAAACAAAGACAAGACATTGAGGGAAAAAAGAAGTAAGGTCTCTTGGGTTCTCTGTGTAGAACAGGTATAAAGAATTTTCTGAGTTTGAACCTCATCTGGGTTCACCTTACAAGTGAAACTAACAAGTTTTTCAGCAGCTAATTCTTTTAGTTCGGATTTGGTGCTGGCCAGTCCTAAACTGGGTCTGGCTTTGTTCATCTGGATGGCTGTAGGGGTGTTCTAGTCCTGTGCTTTTTGTAAAGTACGCATGTCAGAGTGCTTTGTTAGCAACGTCAGTGGCCCTGGAAACTATTTGGAGCTCTTTGGTCATCCACATGAGCCCCAGCCTTGAAATGAAATGAGTCCTTGCTCCAATCCCAGGTATGTGGGCCTTGGCTCACCTCCCTGTCTTTAGAATTAAAATATCAATTGCTTAGATCTGTATTAAGGTTCTGCTGAAGTTTCCAATAAAAATTCTAGCTTACATTCAGCACCATTCATTTTGGAAAGCTCAGTAAAGCAAAGATTGTTAGAAAATGGAAACCATCATGTGTTAGCTTGTTCCTCTGTGGAAATAACAGTTACGTTCTAAGTCCTGACTTTTAGCCGTTAGAAGAGTCTCCCTCCCCAGCTGGGACACAAGGGCCTGAAGCCCCTAATCCCCCTGTGGTTAAAGGCATGCTTGCACCTGCCCCCAGCCCAGATGCTGTGCCAACTCACTTTCTCAGCTGTTGGCGATTTCAGGCTTTGAGAGATGAAAACCCATATTCTGTTCCTACTCCTACCCCTTTTTCTTTGGGGAAAGAAATGGAAAACTTCATTAAAATCATAGCAAACTGGATTCTTTCTTCTCTTCCTCTGAAGGAGCCGGTGGGGTGGGTCGCAGCCACATTAAGAATGCCCTGCTCAGCCAGTACCCCGAGAAGTTTGAGTACCCTGCCCCGTGTAAGTAATTCAGGGGGGTGGGTGTCTCAGAGGGCAAGCGAGAGCACCATTCTCCATCTGTGATACTGTAGTAGTCCTTCTTTGGTGATTTTATTTTAAATATTTGATTATAAAAACAAAACACAATTTAGGAAAGATACAAATTTGTACCCATCATCACTCCAACTAAGAGCATAACTGTGTTTTCTTATTCTCTTCTGTGTTGTTCATGTACATAACAGAAGCAGTAGTAAACAATTTTATCCTGCTTTAAAAAATTAAGTAATGTGTGCTCTAGCTGATGTAGTTCAACAGATTGAGTGTGGGCCTGCAAACCAAAGGGTCACCAGTTTGATTCCCAGTCAGGGCACATGCCTGGGTTGCAGGCCAGGTCCCCAGCGGAGGGACCATAAAAGGCAACCACTCATTGATGTTTCTCCATCTCTCCCTCTTTTTCTTTTTCTCTTTCTCTCTCCCTTCCCTTCTCTCTAAAAATGAATAAATAAAATATTTTTAATATTTAAAAAGTAAAAAACTAGGTAATATGTTATTAAAACTTAAAACTTTTTCTCTTTAGTTTACATTAGAAACATTTTCTCATGTGCGTTAATCACTTTGAGAACTTTCTTCTAGTCCACTGAGTGGCTATACTGTAATTTCCTTAGCTACCCCACTTTTATTTGATGTCTGGGCTCTCTGATTTTCATGAAATGTCTCCTAAATCAAAGCAGTGCTCAGGTGAGGCACAATCTCTGCAGCAGTCCCAGATAGGGGGAATCTGGCCAGTGGTCAAGTGGGAAGTTAGATACTTTACATTCCCGGAAGCGAATCTGCATAGCATGGGTGTGTATATTCCCAGGAGGAGATTCTGTTTCTCGCAGTAGAAAAGAGGATTCTGAACCTGATATTAGTATTTTTTTATCCCTTGCTTCTCCGTTTTGCCTTTAGGGACATTGTGACATCCTGGGGCAGAAAGCAAATGGACCTGGGTTGAGAACTGAGTGAGGAAGTTGAGAAGTAGAAACAGCCAGTATAGGCTCATCGTTTAATAACTTTCAATGAAAGGGAGCTAGAGAAAGAGGGTGATAGGTCAAAATAACTTCAGATCAAAGAAGAGGTGTTGTTTTATAAGCTGGAAAGGGGATGATGATAAGGATGGAAAGCAGGGGAGGTCCCTTGGGGAGGGCTGGGGAGGATTGTGTTTCAAGTTACAATATCTGGAGCACATTTACTTAGAGCACAATTTATATGAGCAATACTAGATGTTGTGACTTAAGAACATTCTAACAGTTAACAGTATAAGTTTAAATAAAACCAAAGTATTCTTCTTTCCAAGTTATGAAAACTTTAAATATACTTCCAAGAAATCCTGACCATAGCCTATAGATCTGTTTTTAAAATATCTCCACATGTCATTTCTCCATTTTCAAACTTCAATATTCCTGGAGTTGGTGGTTTGAGACATGGGACTTAATGTTAGGGAAAATAATGATAGGAATGTTTTACACTGGGCTTTGCCTCTTAAAGTTTAAATTTGTTCTGGGTGGGTGGGGGATTTCCTGATATGTATCATCTCCTATTGTCAGCCCTTAAGGATTCCATGAGAGAAAACCCTCTCTCTGCACCAAAGGCAGCTAGGGTTTCAGCAGACACCATGGTCTGTGGCGAGGACCCTGAGTTTGTCAGGGGTTTGGGTTCTTGTGCGCAGATACAACACGGCTGCCCAAGAAGAATGAAGAAGATGGGAAGGAGTACCACTTCATCTCCACAGAAGAGATGACAAGGAGCATCTCTGCTAATGAGTTCTTGGAGTTTGGCAGCTACCAGGGCAACATGTTTGGCACCAAATTTGAAACAGTGCACCAGATTCATAAGCAGGACAAGATTGCCATCCTGGACATCGAGCCCCAGGTGGGTAGGCATGGAAAGGCAGGAGTGGATGGGGAGGGGGTGCTGAAGAGCAAAGCTCATGGAAATCTTTGGGGAGCTCAGATTTGCTTCATGTACTTTCAGTGGGGTCATACAGAAGAAAAACAGTAGTACTGGAAATGATGGAAAGAGTGCTGGGGTCAGTGAAGCCCAGAGATGCTTACTAGCAAGAATGCATCATGACAGCTAACTTTTTAAAAAAATATTTTCTTCCTTTCTCTTCCTCTTTTCTAGACTCTAAAGATTGTTCGGACAGCAGAACTTTCACCTTTCATTGTGTTTATTGCACCTACTGACCAGGGTACTCAGGTAGGAAGCGGGGGATTGTGCAGGGTGGGTAGGGGTTCATTCTCTAGGCATGTCCAAACTGGGACATCAGTCCAGATCATTGCCCAGAGCACTGGCTGGAGCTCAGTTTCAGCTTGTGACCAAATCCCCTATGAGTTTGCTGATTACCTCTATCATTCCCGCAAGGCAAAGAAGCCCAAGGACATATATATTATGTCTTAGCAGACACTTATTAAACCACTAGCTTGACAATGGCCATGCTAGGTAATAGGGACACAATCAGTGTTCCAGACATGCCCAGGGTCCAGTGGCAGAGATGGACAGTTGGGTAAATCTTGACACTTCGGTATAATGTGGGCTCAAGTGGGGTAAGCAGTGGGGACTGTGAAGGAGACTGAACCCACCCTGTGTTGTGGGGTGGATGTGGGGATCATGGGAGAGGAGAAAGGAGGCCAGGGTTATAGTGAAAGGTCTCCCCTGCTCCCCACTCCACAGTTCTTACCTGCCACACACACACTTTGCTGCACCCTGCTTTTTCACTGAACACAATGGTCTTTGTGAATCCGTGCGTGGAGAGCTTCTTCAGTCTTAGTGCCCGCATGGTCTCCCATTGCGTGTATGCAGCATTGTTTTGTGTCACTATTCCCTTAGAGCCATTTGGGTTGTTTTAAAACTTGGACTATTATAAATAACATGGCAGCCAATGGCCCTGTACAAATGGCATTTCACAGGTGTGCAAATCTATCTGAGGAAAAATTCCAGACAGGATTGCTGGGTCCAAGCATGCATGCTTTGGGAATTGGGAATTCAGACAGAGATGATTTACTTCAGAGTGCTTGCTTCCCTGTGCCAGGATCATATTTTCCAAATTTTCACTTTTGTCCAGCCTAATACAGAGAAATATGAGTCTCACTGTATTTTTATCTTTTTAAAAAAGATTTTATTTAGTTATTTTTAGAGATAGGGGAAGGGGAAAGAAAGAGGAGAGAGACATTGATGTGCAAGAGAAACATCAATTGGTTGCCTCTCACACACTCACACACCCACCCCAACCGGGCACCTGACCACAACACAGCCATGTGCCCTGACCGGGAACCAAACTGGTAACCTTAGTTTGCAGGCCAGCACTCAACCCATAGAGCCACACCAGCCACGGCTGTACTTTTATCTTGTACTCTAGGCAGTTGAGTATTTTGTCAGACTCTTTTTTTTTAAGATTTTATTTATTTATTTTTAGAGAGAGGGGAAGGGAGAAAGAGGGAAAGAAATATCAATGTGTGGTTGCCTCTCACATGCCCCCTACTGGGGACCTGGCTGACAACCCAGGCATGTTCCCTGACCAGGAATCGAACTGGTGGCCCTTCAATTCACAGGGCAGCATTCAATCCAGTGAGCCACACCAGCCAGGGCTTTTTTGTCAGACTCTTACTGGCTATTTGTATTACCTTTTCTGTTAATACCTGGTCATGTTCTTAGCTTATTGTTCTGCTGATTATTGGCCTTTTTGTTATTGATTTCTAGGAACTCTGTATTAATTATCACTTTGTGATATCAGTCACAATTTTTTTTAACAATTTGGCATCTTTTGGTGTTTTTTGCTACAGAAACACTTTTACTTTTATGGAATTAAATTATCAGTCTTTTCACGGCCACTTGTTTTGGGGTTCTAGAAAGAGACCTGGGGTTGTCAGTCACACATAACCTTGTCCTGGGATTGCAGCTCTGAGAGCTGCTGAGAGGGCTCTCCATGCTCAAAGGCAAGAACTGGGAGATGGCTGCTGGTCTTCCAGAGTGCTCTGATTAGTTCGAGGGTTACTTTGAGATCCTCTGAGAATTGTTGATTGCCTCCCCATGCCCTTCCCCATTAACATTCTAAAGCAGGGTCTTCAGGCCTTGTCTCTAAGCAGCTGACTGGGAGCCAGGCAATGGTCCTAACAGTCAACAACTACTTAAAAGCCATCCCCAGCCTCTCAGGCTGGGCATGCTGCAGCCTTTCATCAGTGGCTCTCTCTTCTTTGCAGACGGAAGCCCTGCAGCAGCTGCAGAAGGATTCGGACGCCATCCGTAGCCAGTACGCTCACTACTTTGACCTCTCATTGGTCAATAATGGCGTTGATGAAACCCTTAAGAAATTGCAAGAAGCCTTTGACCTGGCGTGCAGTTCTCCACAGTGGGTGCCTGTCTCCTGGGTTTACTAAGCTTGCAGAATGCAGCAGGGAGGAACTACTGTATGCCCTCCCCAGTATTTGGAACTCTATTCCCCTTGCTTTAAGACAAACAGGGGCCCTCCAGCTAATTTGTGTCAGCTTCCAGCTCTATGCAACTATCCTAATTAAGCAGTGGGTGTTGGTCTTGTTCAAGGTGCTGAACGGTCTGGGCTCTGGTTTTCCTGATACATGGGGCCCCGTTGATCAGAATTTTGAAAGGAGCTCTGGAAATTGGGGTCCAGAAGCACTATCCAAATGCAAATACTAATCAAAAATGGCGTATACAAGGAGGAAAAGCACTGGGCCCCATCTCTCTACGGCCTACACTCCTTCACCTTGAATCACACTGGGCACTCCACTTGTCTTTACTTTGAAAACTTTTTTACTGCAACTTTCTAAAATGGCAAAATCAAACAGCTGTGCAATAGAATGATGTCTGCTCTAGGAAAACCCTTAAAAGCAATAAAAATGTTACTGTGTTAAAATGCTAATGACCTTGTGTTTGGGTTTCCACCCACACAAGCCTATGGAAAGAGAAATGTCACCAGCTTTAAGTTCATGGAGCATGGCATTCAACAGCACATGCCTCCCTCAAGCCTTTAACAATCTTAAGGGTCTGGTGGTCTGAGTAACCCAACCTCTTGTGCATGTGACCACATGCTGGGCAGGGTCCAATTAGGTGCATTATGACATGTGTGCATGTACACATGCAACGTGTTAAACACACTCTGAGGGCAATTTTGCTCCATGGGGAAATAAGCCAACATCTTTGCTTCCACTTGCACTGGCCTTGGTTATGACATGCCTAGCAAATCTTGCCATTTTCCCTGCCAGTCATTGTAGCGTTCTCTTTATTCACAAGACACGCTTTTTAGAGTGGCCGCATGACTGGCTGCAGAGATTAAACTGTCAAGAAAATGAGCCGCTGCTAGGATTACAGAAAAACAAAAACTCACAAACCTCAACCCCCAGTCCTGAGCCTGAGCCTATTGTCCACCTAGGATTATCCTGGAACCCAGCAAAGGGCAGGCATTTATTGTAGCTTCCTGCTAGTGCTTGGAGGTTTACATGCTGGTCACACTAAGAGTGTCAGGGCAGGGGGGTGGGGGCAGAGGCTTAGTGGTGGATCCTGAGCACTGGGGTGCACATACCAGCAAAGGCCTCTCCTCCCTGTATCTGGAGACTACCCACTCCTGCCCCAGCTGCTCCTCACATTCTCTTAGGTTTCGGTAACAGATTGGAAGCAATCCTAGACCTCACCAAAGCCTTTAGATTCCTTAACATCCATCCACCACCACTACCCCCCACTTTTGTCACTCAAGTGGGCCATCAGCACAAAGCTTCAGTGGGCTCCTGTCACCGAGTTTGAGCCCCAGGTAGCTTTCATGCTTCCTTCAAGCTTTTTCAGGGCATATCCGCACACACTCACCCCAACACCTGACAGACCCATCCCATAATAGTTATACCTTTCTCCTTTTCTTTGAGATTGCCGAATTTGTGATGATTCCTTTGTTACCTAGTTAACATCTTCAAGAGATTCCAGAGTATTTGATCCAATGCCCAATCAGCCCCAAGGTGCAGGTTGCAAGACAGACCCAGAAAGAAAATTAACCAAAGGAAAAGCATCACATTTCAAATACAGCAAAGTCTCTAGATTTTTTAATCCAATTGTTATTTTTTGTTCTACTAGTTTGAGATCACCGACAATCAGAAAACCCAACAGGAATACTTAATGTAATAAGTCAACTTTAATTAAAGTAAAAATTACAACCTTCTTCCAGCAACAAATGATTGCATCCTTTGAAAGAAGGTAAAAACAAGAGAATACATTTTGGATTCTGCCACGTACACAAGTAGGCAGATGGATTTAGGTACATGAGCCTGTACACAACGAGCTTGAGTAAGTACACCAAGTACTAGGCCAGAGGGATTGGAAATAGCCTTTCAGATGAAAGGACTGTGAGTCCTTGCCAGACCTTTATCTGGGAGATCCATGGAGTCAGAAAGGTGGCTGACACCGGAACAGACCACTGTCCTTACAGTGCAATGGGGATTTACCACTCCGAGTAAACATGGGTGTTACATTCTTTTACTTTTTCCGGACCATTTCACTCTACAATTTTTACAAACTTTTTAAACAGAGGGGTACTGGCGAGTGGCAGAAGCAAGTGAGTAAATGACAATGCTGTTAAAACAGCCATTAGAAACCAGCTACATGTGGTTACTGGGGAGTACGGGGTCTGAGGGCAAGGCTTCCCAGCTCTCCCAAGCAGAGAAGTGGGTGGCATCAAATCTGCCTCCTGCACCCATGTCCTTAAAACAGGACAAGATGGGATGACCACACCAGGTATTGTCACTGAGGTCTCAGAGAGCAGCTAAAATCTGCCTTAGCTCTCCACTGTTTCTGGGACCTATGTTCCATTCCCTCAAGAACAAAAGGAACTGTTTTCTTAATAAGGCTTTAATCTCTCCTCCCAGGTGAGCACAGTGCTTAAAGTGATCTCCACTAATCAGAAACTACTTCTGCTTTTATTTTCTTCTTCTTCTTCTTCTTTTTGGTGGTATCACTGTCCTGGGAGAAAAAAAAAGAAAGACCACAGAATCTGTTAACAGAACCATTTCCACTCTCCCAAAATGAATTCAGGGAAGTCACACGCAGTCAAGCCTTCTAGGATCTCTAAGGATATGTGGGGATAAATCATTTTTTGCACATAACACAAAGTCCTAAGCTTTTCAGTGGTGCCCCAGTGATCCACTTTTACAAACGGGCAGATTCCCAAGCTATGGCCTCCCCACCTACCATCAACAGAATTCTAACTATGAGCAGTTACTACAAAATGCCAGGGCCTATCTCCGCACATCTGCTGTGGTAGCAGGGGACAAGGGCACTCCACTAACATGGGGCAGCTCCTGGAGTAACCAAGTTGGCACCCGTTGGGCAATTCCTCCCTGCGCCCACAAGGACTAAGTGGGCCAAGGTATCTTTAACATCTTTATACACACCCCGTCTCCTGGCTCTCCCACACTCTCCAGAGCAGCTTTGGCCTTCTTATCCTTCTTCTTCTTTTTTTCCTTTTCCTTCTTAATCACTTGTGGAGATGCTGGTGAAGTCTCATCACTTTCACTCTCTCGCTTCCTCTTTTGCTAAAGTAGAGACATTTCATCAAAGGTTAACATCTTAGGCAAAAACGGATAGAAAGGTTAAGTCAAAAGGTGCAGAGCTACCAGAAAAAATCCTGACTCGGTACAATAGGAAGTTTTCTAATTATGAACACCAATGGGTCTTTAAATTTACCAAGGATTCAAAAACAGTCTCGTCCACAAAGAGCAGGAAGCCATGGGCACGGCAGGAGTAGCAAAATGGAGCTGAGGGAATGAATGGCCCTGAGCAAGCTGGGGTTTTTTTGGAGGCCAACCTCACTAGTATAAAAAGTAGAACTAGGCCCTGGCTGGTGTGGCTCAGCGGACTGCCAGCCTGCAAACTAGAAGGCTGCTGGTTTGATCCCAGTCTGGGCACATGCCTGGGCTGCGGGCCAGGTCCCCAGTAGGGGAATGCATGAGAGACAACCACACAATTGATGTTTCTCTCCTTTTCTCCTCTCCCCCTTCCCCCTCTCTAAAAATAAGTAATATTTTTAAAAAAGTTGAACTACATGTCCCCTAGGGGTGCTCCCACCAGTCCTCAAAGGTAGCAGCAAGGCAGGAAGAGCTCTTCCAGAGAGCTTGCTTCAGGTCACTCAGTGCCATACGTTATTTCTATGCTGTCAGTAGTCCCCAACCCTGGGAAACCAAGCTGCCGCTGCACGCTTCCCTTCAACTTTTGAAGCACTAAACTGGTGCCTTCTGGAGACTTGTGCCAGCCTCAGGTGGCACTGCTGCTCCTGCTCAGCCCCAAGTGTCACAGCCTCTGATTTCGACACACCTGTGCCATCACCTGACCCAGGGTGGGGGCCACAGTAAAATATAACCCCACACTGTTCCGGCGGTGTTGCCTAAGCTGAGGTGGATGAGGCCAGTGTAATTCCTGAGCCCATACTTCTCCCAGAAGACTCGTGAAAGTGAATGTCACCTACAGAACCCAAACACCCTGAGGCATAACACGTCATCTCTCTGCACCATGCACCCACGGGGGTGGGAGGCCCTGCCCTACTGAGCCAGGTTATATGGCTGGACTGCACAGTCACCAAAACAAGCCAAACAGAACCATCTCCCAAAGTGTATTCCGAACCCATCACAGGATGCCACTTACCACCTTTGGGATCTGCACTGTTTCGGCACCCACCTCAGTCTTCACGACATCACTGAAAGGAGAGGCAGTAATGTTAGATGCACTGAACAGCTTTCCAAGCAGGGACTGCCTTCACCAGCAGCCAATCAGTAATATCTGGCAAGTCTAAGCCACCATCAAAATGCTGACGCTGGACAGAAGAACTTACCACTTACTGTTGCAGACTGACTCCCTCTAGAGTCCCACAAGCCAGACTAGAAAGGGATAACTGTCTGCTGCAGAGGACCAAGCAATTGACCCAAGCAGTCGAGGTGAAGCAACCTGCTGCCATCATACAGCCCTCAAGGCTTTGCAAAAGGTCTCATGGGTTCCTCTGCTCCCACATCTAGCAAATCCCCCCCCTACTCCACAACCAAACCTGCTCCTCACCTGGGCCCCATGACCGCCTATCTTCATTTGCAGTTGATGTACTCATCCGAGTGGCCAGCATGCTGTGCTTATCCCTCCAAGTTCAATACCCTCCTACCTTCATCTGTAGCTGAGGCACACTATATCCAGGCAAGTATGCCATCTCTGCCTGCCCTGGATGTCTAATAAACTAAAAGCCCTGCCCTCACCTGTAGTCAACATACTCCTGAATCCAGGTGGCCGGTGTACTGTCTGTGGGCTTGCCATGCTTGTCCAGAAGGCCCTGCTTGATCATCAGCTTCTTCTGACTTGCCTGGTGGACATCAAGGTTTCAACGTCAGAAATGTGCCAACACATACAGCAGGTATTGTGACTGCATGCACATGGCTCAGGTCACACTTCTTCCTTGTGTACTCCTTATAGCCCTCTACAGACCACTCGAAATTCACCCTCTCTCCAACAGGAGCAAACAAGGGACTTGTTAAAGCTTACTGTCTTGGTGAGAGCCCTTGCAGTGCCCTTCTGTGGCACAGGGACTTCATATGTACTGGCGCGCCTGCCCTGCACCTTCCCTCCCCTCTTCACCTCGTTGACATCTAATGCCACACCTTTCACACCAGCATGGCTCAAGTGAAGGCCCCTTACCCAGATCCCCTCAACAGGTCAAGCCCTTCCACTGTTACTGTGCAGGTGCCACACACCTCTGCATTCCTTGATAAGACCTCAACTGGGCTAAAATCCACTATTCCATGATGCAGTTTGAGTGATGCCCATGTGCTTCCTCCCATTAGATGGAAATCTCTAAGGTCTGAGACAAGCCAGTTTCCACTCACCATCGACTCCCCCAGAGCTCAGCACAAGGCAAGGCTGTGGCTCAGAGGTTATACCAAGAGCTTCCCAAGTATTCAGCAACACTAAACAAAATAACCTGGCAGGAGACACACCCCGTTTCGCTTACCTTTGGACCTAACCCCCACTTCCGAGGGTAAGTGTCTCTTTCCATGATCACTCTCTTGATCTTGGCCACTATCCCATGGTCACAGGTGGAGATCACTGCTGTGGTCATTAATGCGATAGCTGCAGGTGTTGTGGAGAGATATCGGAATCACTTAAAGAGGAAAGCCTTGATAACTGGTAAGCCCAAATGCCACTGGTTCATATAGCTTTTTCAAACTCTAAGCTCTACTGCCTTAATCAAAGCTTCACTGAAGTGATACTGTACATAGGGATGTACAGACAAGAAGTGGACTAAGGGTTCTTCATTGATAACCATGGACATTTATTCCCATTCTTAATGATTTCCTCTTTCCTCACTGGAGAACCAGCTGCTGAGACATGGCCTCCAGCAACAGCCACAGGGACAGGGGTAAAACCCACTTATCTCCTCCCCCACATGTGCCTGTCTGACATGGCCTTTTGCTGCGGCCACCCCTACAGACCCCTGATAATACAGTGAGATCAAACCAAGACCAGGTACCTGCTCTTTGTGAACCTGGCCATGATGGTGCAGAAGAAATGAGGACAACGTCCCCTCTTACCTATGCAGATTGCTTCCCCTTTGGTGGTGATGACCACGATCTCCTGATTAACTTCAATGCCATCCTCATATCGGAGAAGACCCGGAAGCATGATCTTCGCCCCATAGCAGATTGCATTCACCTACAAGGATGGTACCATCTGTGAGAGCCCCAGCCACTGCCCTCCACCCCACACAACAAATTCAGACATGGGGGGCGGGGCCTGTGAGCACCACCGCACCTTGATACAAGGCCAACACCATCAAGAGCCACTGGCGGCAATCAGCATGTGAAGGAACTCCGAATGATAGCAACCATTCACCACACACCGGGCAGTTTATGCATGCTGACTCAGAAATGTTAAGTAGGACTTTAAATAGCTATGCCTTCTATGCCTGTGGAAGTTTAGGATGCTTTCATTTTAAATCTAAACCCAGCCTTAGTCTCCCTGAATTGCTCTTCTCTACTACTTATCATTAAGGGAAAAAACACCTTGACAGAACTAGATCTATTAGATCTATTGGGACATTTAGGTAGTAACATAATCCCAAAGTAACTCACAAGAGCAAGATTACCAAGGCCAACTGCACACAGGTTTTGGCATAACTTATAGGCCAGCAGGTACAAGGCCACCTCTCCCTGAGTTCAATGGCATTCAATGCATCCATCTGCCTTGTCTCATCTTGTCTTTACTCACCCTAGGTCTCTTTTGCTGACCACATTCCACCTGCCCCTTAAATTTTCCCAGGAGCTACCAGTTTGACCCTAGCAAAAGGGTGTATCACATTTATGTTATTCTGTTTTATGTGGTTAAGTATTGTCAATCATTATAGTGGCATGTTTTAGTATACCTCATTAATTTGTTTATTATGAATTATAACATAAAAGATACATCAAATAGCCCTGGCTGGTGTGGCTCAGTGACTTGAGTGACAGCATGCTAACCAAAGGGTTGGAGGGACAGGTCCCAAGTTGGGAGCATGAGAGAGGCAACCAATAGCTGTATCTATCTCTCGCACATCAATGTTTCTCTCTTCCTTTCTCTCTGCCCCTTACCCCTCTCTAAAAATACAAACTTTTACAATCTTTTTTAAATAATCTATACAATCTTTTTAAAAAATCTATATAATAAGATAATACAACAATCTATATAACAAGATCAATACAATCTTTTTTAAAAATCTATATAACAAGATAAGAATATGTATGATAAACCTCAAATTATTATATGTAGAATTTACATCCTTTGAAGTTAGAGAATTTTTTATTGCCACATAACATTGAAAGCTTGATTATGCAGTTGGTCACAATCTTAATTTCCAAAGGGCCATTCTCTCATGATACCATTAGGAATAAAAAGGGTGTTTATAACATTCTGGACTCCTTGAAAAGAAACTTATCCTTAAATCATTACTAAAGAAGAGACCCAAGCTGACAGTACGCTCAATGTTATTTAGTAAATATACTAAGAAAAAAAGGCTCAAAAGGCTCAGTGATGCTTAGGTTTTATAGACTCAAACAAGTATTTAAACATGACAAGATTTTATGAAATTCCCAAAAGGGAAAATACCTTATATCTTTGAAACTCTCCAGTCTCAACTTTTTATCCTCATCAAAACAAGTTTTTCTAGCAGTCATTTAAATAAAATCAGTTTATTAGACACATGGAGAACTACCAGGCTATGAGGCCAAATTCCATCTACTACTGATAGTCTATTTCTTGAACAAAGTTACTTTGGGAAAACTCTCAGGTAATTGCTTAATTTGTCTTTATAGAATTAGGCCTAGCATTAAACTTTTACTTTAATTCAGTACATTTAGTTTTCTTTTTAAAAAGATTTTATTTAGCCCTGGCTGGTGTAGCTCAGAGGATTGAGCATAGGCCTTCAGACCAAAGTGTCACCGGTTCAACTCCCAGTCGGGGCACGTGCCTGGGTTGCAGGCCAGGTCCCCAGTAGTGGGGCGCGAGAGGCAACCACACTGATGTTTCTCTCCCTCTCTTTCTCCTTCCCTTCCCTTCTCTCTAAAAATAAATACATAAAATCTTAAAAAAAAAGATTTTATTTATTTGTAGAGAGGGAAAGGGAGGGAGTAAGAGAGGAAGAGAAGCATCAATGTGTGAGGGAAACATGGACTGATCACCTCTCGCACGCCCCCAACTGGGGACCTGGCCCACAACCCAGACATGTGCCCCGACCAAGAATCAAACTGGCAACTTTTTGGTTTGCAGGACAATACCCAACCCACCACACCACACCACATAAGGGCTAAATTAGTATATTTGGTTTTGATTCGACCAATCAAAAATGCTTCATTGACAAAAAAAGAAAAAGACCCCAGTGTCCCACCTACAAAACCAGAAAAAAAAAAGGGCAAAATAAGAGACAAATACTAACAACTCAGAAAGCCCACAGAAAGTTAAGTTCACGGCCCTGACTGGCGTAGTTCAGTGGATTGAGCGCAGGCTGGGAACCAAAGTGTCCCAGGTTCGATTCCCAGTCAGGGCACATGCCTGGGATGCAGGCCATGACCCCCAGCAGCCACACATTGATGTTTCTCTCTCTCTGTCTCTCCCTCCCTTCCCTCGAAAGAGGAAAAGAAAAGAAAAGAAAAGAAAAGAAAAGAAAAGGAAAGGAAAGAAAAGAAAGTTAAGTTCACAACATCATGTTTCCCCTTTTTAAATAGAAAGTTTTCAGAACACTGACTGTATCTCATCTATGAAGACACATTTTGTCCAAATATGGACACCCAGAACTTACTGCACTGTCTTTCATAACCAGCCGCTTATGAGATGTCAACAGCTTTTCCAAAGGGTAAACAACTCGCCGCAGATAACTCTCATCCTTGTGGTTATCATACAGCCACTGGGCATCAAGCACGTCGTGCATTGTCACCATGTGGTCCTGAGAAGCAGCCATGTAGAAAAATTATTCATTGTCATCACATCTCAAATAGCCAAACGGACACCACACTGCCAAAAACTGAAATGAATTTAGCCTCGTCTGCTAATCCAAGCTCATTAGTCTTCAATTTCTTTAGAATCACTTCTCTTTTGGACATCTTTAACCTGATATATTTAAATCTGAACAAGCAGTTTTGTAGGCTGTGAGGTAAATGAATAGATTAATGCTTTCTATCCAACCGTCTCCCCTAGCCTGTATTTCAATGTCCCAAAGTTTAATTAACAGAACAGGGAAGATGCCCTGAACTGAACTCAACACTTTGGATATTGTCTTTCCCAGGACATGAAGCAGGTGGAGTCCCACCAAGAGCTAGAATATACAGGGTGGGGCAAAAGTAGGTTTATAGGTGTTTGTATGGAAAATACAATAATAATATAAGAATAAACTCTGCTTCTCATACTCACATCTGCACACCTACTCTGGCCTGGCCTGTACTATGTACCAGCCCCAGAACTGCCAGCCCCACGGTGGCGTACCTTTTCGCTCATGACTCCAGAACGAACCCTCCGAAGTTCCTGCATCTGACCACCAACTCCCAGTAACAAACCAAGGTGCACACACAGTGTCCGAATGTAGGTGCCGGCCTCACAACTCACCCAAAAGATTCCTAAGATACATACAAAAGTAGCACATATTCTCCAAAGTAAATATATCACCAGTTGAGAACCCAGAGTTATTCTCTATCTGAGCCAGAAAGACTAGAAACAATACACACAGGCCATGGCTGCACCATATACTAAGGGCATCTATACTTTTAACAACAGAGTATAATTTTCAAGAATCCATTCCTCCCCACATATGGTCTGTTAATTCAGTTCCTCACAGGCCTAACAGCTTACCTAATCTTCTTTCAGGATCATACTCAATCATTTTGCTCTCATAGATGGTCCGCACTCGGAGTTGCCTCTTTACTGCAGCAATAAGAGGGGGTCGCTGGAATAAGGCACCCGTCAGAGTTTCTAGGGCCTGAGACCAAGCACAAAGCAAAATAAAGACTCTCATTGCATGGACTCTCAAATAAGATCAAAGAGCATATTTTAGGAGTTTGAGGACACAATCAAAACATACAAGATTTCTTTCAATCATTGAAGATCTAAAAGACCCTTTCAATTTTTGCTTCTTTCTTTCAACTACACAGGGATGGCTCAGTACTGGATCAGAACTCTCCTCACAAGGGATATGACCAGAAGTACCCTTGCCATCTGTAGTCACCTGTCCAAGCTGGCTAAGGCAGCCCACTGGGAAGGGCACAGGAGAGTCCAGCCAGGAAAGCTGACCTGTTTCCAGATGCCTAGGGGCTCAGAGATTGTTTCCAGGTCACCAAAAGATTCCCTCCCTGTAATTACAGACTTACCCTGGCAAGTTGGGTTCCCCCTTCAATAGCATTGTGCAGCCGGACAATTCCCACATACTCTTTGCCTGAAAAATGACAAAAGAGTAGTCAGATGTGGCTACTGAGTTTTCTGTATTCTGTATATACTCCTATCAATTCCATTTTGTGCAGCAGAAAATATAGTCAATTTGACCTTCTGTTCCTGTAAAATTTTGCAGCAAGACAGATTTCATGGTGCAGATGTGGGAAAGGAATGACAACACTTTCTCTCATGGGGACTTCAATTTCCAATGTGCTGACAAGGGCAGTTGGAGTACCCAGTGTAGAGCCTGCCTGGAAAGAAGTCTTTCAAGGTCAAGTACAATCTTCCCAGATGAAAATGTGAGAGGGCAATTTAGGCAGAAGCAGCAGCATAAAGTTAGAGGACCCTGGAGTGACAAGCTGAAAAGCTGCACTTCGACACAGGTCTGCCTCAGGGCTAGGAACAGATGTAGTTGGCTCAACGTGCACAAGCCTAGTAACCTAGCACTCCAAGAAAAGGCAGATGCAGAGCACAAAAGGCACATAGAAAGTAAAACTGTCTCTGCTTAGGATTTTTTTTTTTTTTTTACTGATGAACGAAATTTCAAGAGCCAAAAGGTAGAAGGGAAAGGAAATACAGAAAGCCATCCAATCTCAAATTACCCACCTCTTCCTTCCCTCTTCCACATACCTGCACTCTGTTGTGATTTTACCAAGCGAGTGGCTCGTTCTATGCAGACGATTAAACAGCCAGTCACCTTGGGATCCAGGGTACCACTGTGTCCTGTCTTCTCCACTCGCAGTATTCGTCGGATCCAGGCCACCACCTCATGGGACGAGGGGTTGGAGGGCTTGTCAAGATTAATGAAACCTGTCCTAGAATGGGAAAGAAATTACTGGGCATCAGTTCTGGTCCCCTAATAAAAACAAAATCTGAAGAGTAAAAAAGACTTCGCCATAGGTACAAGTTATATGATATTTAGGATAATGCCACCCTAAGATGCCACTACCACTCAGTAACTGATGTAAAAAGGGTCGTTTTTAAAGAACAGAAGTTTGAACAGTGCTTGCTCTGAACACACTTACCTGATATAATCCCCAATCTCTCTCTTCAGAGGATTTGAACCACAAGGAAGAGGTGTATAATGTGTTGTCCTTATATTTAGCTTATCAAAATTCTAAAAAGCAATGATACAACACAAAATAAAGTTAAGAAGCTATTAATATATGTAAAACAAGAAACCACCACCACTGTGATATGGTTACTGTTCAAATTCGCAGACCTGGGTCTTGCTCCTGTATGTTCATTATCTGCTGCGACAGACTGTTAAGCCTCCTTACATACTAGGAAAATTACTCATGAGTAATAAGACCAATTTTGTCACTCCTCTAGAAAGACTTCTTGAGGTACTACAGAACAGACTGGGCTTCACCATGCAGGTTTATGAACAAAGCATGAAGTAGCTTTGATTTTGTCAGGGACAAGAGATAGTCAAATCAAGGAGGACTGGCAGCAATATTTCTCAAACATGACTAGTTTGTTCTTACTCTAGATACTCCTATTTCTGCTTTCTCATGTCTGCTCCTTTTCACTCTCCTTTCTCAGGCTCAATCACTGGTCTGAAAGAGCTCCTCTCAATTAGAGCCCATCTTTCACATCACCCAGTTTAGTTTCATTATGGCATTTATCATAAATACCAATTATTTTAACTATGTCCCACCCCTAGATTTTAAGTACCATGAGAGTAGGGACATTGCCTACCAGGTTCACTAGTGTATTCCCAGGGCCTACAATAAAAAAGCAGATGCTATTTAAATGACAGACATAGGCCTGGCTGGTGTAGCTCAGTGGATTGAGTGCAGGCTGTGAGCACAGGCTTCAAACCAAAAGGTTGCCAGTTCAATTCCAGGTCGGTCAGGGCACATGCCTAGGTCGAGGGTGAGGTCCCCAGTGGGGGACACACAAGAAGCAACCACACATTGATGTTTCCCTCCCTCAGTTTATCCTTCCCTTCCCCTCTCTCTAAAAGTAAATTAATAAAATAAAACCCAACACAATAGTCAACAATTTCTAGAGGACATGTTACATGCCAGGCACTGTGGCTAAACACATTACATGAATTACCTCCTGCAGCCCAAAGCTTGCCTTCCTAAGATATTATGAGCAAACAGCTAACAGCCTCTAAGAGTTTAGAGGTTAAATGACTGGCTGAAGGTCACACACCACCTGACCCAATCTGGCTTTAAAGCCCATGCTTCTGAAGCACTAAAGTGGTCAGTGCCACTCCAAGTGTGGCCCACAAACTGCTTCAAGTCTGTAAAGCGAAGTAAAGAAACCAAGAACTAATTGTTTATAAGCTTTGAGGAGTTTGATGTCATTTTGACATTTTAGCTGTATTCTACAACAGTGTTGGGTACATTGGAAATGGAGGGGGGAAAAAAACAACAAAACCTGGTCCTTCACCTCAGACACCTTGAGGAACACTACACTCTATCACCTAGCATTTCATAAGGGAAGGATGCTAGCATTAAGCACTCTTAATGAACTACTTAACACTTAAAAATAAAAGCCAGACACTGACCTGATGATGCACAATCTTAACCACATACCTTTAGCAACAGGGGCCACTGAGATGTGTCCAACTGAGCCACTTTGGATTCAGGTTTGATAAGAAATTCTCCAGCATGTTGAATTTCCTTCCACAGGACAGAAACACACCCTATTAGACTTCCCACCTGATTTGGAACAATTCCATTACTACCACAGAACCTTATACCCTTTCAATAGAAAACAAGCTAGTATATGCCTCTTCACTGGAACAAAAAATGACCTAAAATCTCAGATGGGTAAGTGAAGTGCCCCCCAAGAAGGGTACAGCTATTTAAAGAGACAGAGGACAGTGGGTCTGCAGGTGGAATAAAAAAAATTTTCAGGGAAAACAGCTGGTGTGGCCAACACCACCTAGGAAACTACATGTGATAGGAGACATTTAGATTGGCTGGGACTGTGTACAATGACTGCCCAATTCCAGCCTATTACTTCAAAGCTTTTAAAAGTAGTTTTCTCTAACTTGTTATCTAAGTGATCTTTATTTTTAGTCAAAACAAAGGAAAACATATTCCTACTCACTGCAACATCTTCTTCTGGTAATGTCTTGGGCTCTTTTTTCTTTTTATGCTTCTTTGGCACAGTAAATACTAGAAAAACAAACATGAGATTTGTTTTGTTTTGTTTTGTTTTTTCTGAAAATAAACGCAACGAAGTTTAAAAGAGAGAAGGAAACCAGGGTAGGTGGAAAATGGATGTTTGGTCTACAATTACTGAGGAAAACGATGTGTGATGCCAAATGTGGGGTGCATAAATCCGTAAGAAACGAGAACCAGTCGCACGTGTCGGCTTCCTTTAGGTTCACCACGTGGCGGTGGCTGGGCTTCACACACTTCTGCGTTCGGCCCACACGCCGGAAAGTTCCATTAAGGGACCACTTGACTGTCCCCGAGTGTATGTGACCTCTAGAACTTCCTTTAGTGTAGAAGGTACGTCCACGCCCCAGCCCGAGCCCCTCAACCTCTTTTCTTCCCCAATCATCCTGTCCTCCCCTCACTCCCCGGCGCTGACTGTGGCGTCTAGGCTGCAGGCAGCACAGGTACCGCTAGGTCTCCTGCCACCGCAGAATCAATGGCATGGCAGCCGCCTTTCAAGCCCTAAAAAGGCTGTGCTGTCAGTGGCAGACCCGGGCCTTGTGGTATCAGCTCATCGCGAGGGCCTCCCGCGATTTTGCCATCACTCATGGAGCCAAAGCCAAGAGGTAAGGCTGGCAAGAGGCCTTGCAGCCAGCGAGCCAGCCCGGTGGCTGAAGCTAACGGACAGCTCGGGCTCCGACGCTGTACCCTGCTCCCTTATCTCTGAGGCAGTGGAGTTGGCCCCAGTAGGGGAAACTCGGCCAAACAAATTGTGAAAGAACGACTCTTACCTTCAACATCCGCCATATTTCCCCGTAGAGCGTGCGAGCCGCGTGGGCAACCGCCAAAAGAGAGATTAACACTCCCACCGCTCTCAGGCCCTGCCACTAGAACCCGCCCACTTGTGCGCGTCCCCGTGCGTGTCGCACCACGGGGTGGAGTCAATATGAAAGAGCCTGGCCTGCGCGCGGGACAACTGAGCAATCTCATTGGCTGGTTTCTCCCAAGTGGTGGTGCGCCTGCGCCTGCGCCTGCGTTTTGGGCCTCGCCCCGCCCACAGGAACTCCGGCTGGGAGAGCGGCGCAGCCAGGCACGCTGCAGCTTGTGGGCGTGGCCTGGGCCGCTGTTCGTTTACCTTCACTGGTTTTAACCCGAGTTTGAGCACCTGAACACCTGGCTGAGTACTCTGTTGACTGTAGCTTATTGCTTCTTCTCGCCGATCATTTAAGATTGGTATCGGATCAGTCCCGATTAAAAAGTGAAGACGTTAAGGCACAGAGAGATCGAAAGCCCTTTGCTGCTTGTAATTCCTATCCAGCTAGAGTCTCTGGCCAGAGTGCGAGCCACTTGTGAACTTTGAAATTTTCTAACAGCCACATAGAAGAAAAAAGTAAAAAGATAAAGTTAAAATTGTTTTTAATAACGAATTTTACTTAACCCAGCTATTCAAAATGTCTCGACATGTAAGCTATACACCATATTATAAATGGGACAATTTACATTAATTTTTGCATCAAGTCTTTCAAGGATGTGTTTTACACTTAAAATGCGTCTATTTGAACTCCATAGATGGGTCCATGTCAAGTGCAATAGTCACAAGTCACTAGTGTCGAATTGGGCAGCCAGGAAGCAGTCCCTGGTTCAGGGCCTTTTCCCTTCTGTTTTTGGTGCTCTTCTTGCTCTTCTATCTCTCAAACGAGTTCTTAATCTAGCCCCTGTGGACTTGATTGATCTCCAGTTATTTCTTTATTGCAATTGTAAGTGGAATCTTTTGCCATTATCTTTCCTAATGAGTTGCTGCTGACAAATGAGAACAGTCACTGATTTTCTTTCCAAGCCTTCTCTGCCAACCAAAGAATAGAAAATTTTCACTTTTATTTTACTGTGGCTTAAAAAAATTGGTTTTTCCTCACATAACTTAATCTATCAAGAACTTATTTTGGTGTATGCCAAGGTAATGACCTAAATTGACTTTTTATAGCTAACCAAAGCTCCCAGTATCAACCAGTTCATGAGTAGTTCATTATTTCCCCCCTTATTTTATATTATTTCATTGGCACCCATTTGGCTGGATAAGTCTGAGGTATTCATTAATGGTTCTCCTATGGGCTTCATCTTTGTCCAATACTCATCTGATCTGTTAGGAAAGCCTATCAGCTTTGCTTTCAAAGGAGGTGCAAAATCTGATGGTATTTTACCACCTTCACTGCTGTCACTGTAGTGCATGCCATCATTATGGCTCTCCTAGGTTTTTTCAGTGACCTCCTGTGGTTCCCCCTTCTACTTTTCCCAAATAGTGTCTTCTCAACACAGCAGCTGGAAAGAGCCATTTAAACTGTAAGTAAGGCTATGTCCCTCCTCTGCTCAAAGCCTTTAATGGTTTCCTTTCTGTAACAGGGTGAAGAGTGGCCCCCCCAAAAGATATGTGCTAACTCCTGGACTCTGTTATTGTGACCTTATTTGGAGAAAGGGTCTTTGTAGATATAATTAAGTATCTCAAAATGAAATCATCCTGGATTGCCCAAGTGGGCCCCAAATCCAACAACAAATGTCTTAAAAGAGAAGGGAAAAGAAATACAGATAGAAGAGAAGACCATGTGAAGATAGAGGCAGAGATTGGAGTGATTTCAGTCTTCCAGGTTCTGTAACTGTGAGAGAATAAATTTCTGTTATTTAAAGCCACCCAGTTTGGGGTTACTTGTTGTGGTATCCCCAGGGAACTAATATACCATCTCACTAAGAGTAAAAGCCACACTTCCTCTTGGTTATCCAGGACTACTCCAGGCACGTTCTTCCCTCTTCCTTAAGTGTACCTTGTTTACTTAATATTAGCCTTATGAAGCCAGGAAATGTTTGTCTATTTTGTTCACTGCTACATACCCAGTTCCTAGAAAATATTCAGTAAATATTTGTTGAATGCATCCGTCTTTTGAGCCCCAAAACCCCATGGACCTTCCCTTACCATCCAAAGCAGCTCCTCCTCCCCTTCTGATGAAATTGATCCTGCCTTTCTTGGAGATCTTTGTACTGAAATCATCTGGTCAGTTACTGAGCAAAGGGATGCCAGTTCTCCTTGTTCCCTACTCCCTGCATCCCTCACTGTCTCCAACCCTAACCCTTGGGGAGGTGGGAATGTTGGAATGGAGTTGTCATGTGCATCCCCCTGGCACACCCTTTAACTACATACCCAGAGAGAGCTCAAAGGACATTCCTTTTACCAAAAACACTTAGGCATACTTCGGTCAAAGTTCTGAAAAACTAGTCTGGGAAAAGAGGCAGGAAATGTTGTCATGGAAACAGATTTGCACTCGCAGTGGGAATTAAGGGGTCCTGCAGCAGCAGAGGCCAAGTAGTGGCATCATGATAGGCAGCAGCCTGCTATCTGAAACCAGAATGGTTTCTCCCCATGGATCTTTCATCGGAGGAAACTGATCACAGTATCCTGTTAATAGGCCACGTGTAGTGGACCATGATCTGTATTACTCCAACCACCAACAACAGAAACTCTATGTTGAATGGCAGCTTGCCATTCAATTCACTGGCTCAAAACCCTCAAGTAAAGGTGAGGCCAGGTACATTTAACATTACAATGTATACTGTATTTTAAACCTTCTTCCTATTTTCCCCTGGGGACATAGAATGCCACTGTGTTCCACTGGTCAGAAATGGAGTCTTAGTCCTTGCCCCATTCACTATGGAACCCCCTGTGGTTCTTTCCCCAATCCCTGATTGCTTAATTGGAATAAACACAATTGGCAGATGGAAACATTCCCACAGGGGCTTCCTGACTCAAGGACTGAGGACAATTATAAACAGAAAGGTCAAAAGGAAGCCCCCCCAGCACTGTCCCTTCAATCCTCTGGCACATTATCATAATTAAGTCCCTAGGGACTGGCTTGATCACTTCATTGTCTCCCAAGACCTCATGCTGGTCCACCACATTAATGACATCCTGCTGAGGCATAGGAAGTAGCAAATATTTCACCACAGGATGAGAGATAAACCCCAGGAAAATTCAGGGGCCCAAAACTTCTGTGAAGTTTCTGGGCATCAGGGGGCTGGGGCCTATTGATATGCTTTCTCGAAAGAGAGAAATGACTTGCTGTACCTCAACCATACTGCCACTAAGAAAGAAGCACAATGCCTGGTGGGCCTCTTTCTCAAGGTGACATTCCCCATTAGGATGCTATACAGAGCTTTTTCCATACCTTGATGAGAGAGTTGCAGCTGAAGCCTCTGAAATTTGGGATAAAAAGTAAAGACACAGGTGCGCATGCACACACACACACACACACATACACACACACACACACCAATTTGCTGGTAGGAAAAGTTTCTGACTTGCTTTAGTCCCTAATTAAAAAGGAATGACTATGTGATACAAGTTATCTCAAGACCTGAGCTGCACGTCATGAACTGGGCCTTGTTTGACCAACCAAGCCATAAAATCAAGAATGAGCAGCAGCACTCCACTGTCATGTACAGTGGTGCAGCTTCTGGGGAAAACAATCTGGCAGCTCCTCGGACAGTTAAGCAGAGTTGCCATATGATCAGCAATTCCACCCCTAGGTGTATATACCCAAAAGATTTGGAAACAGAGACTCAAACATGATTCCAGGGACTCGTGCTGCATGATTCACAGTAGCCAAAAGGTAGAAGCAACCCAAGTGTCCATCTACAGTTGAATGGAGAAACTAAATGTGGCCTGTCCATGCAGTGAAATATTTTTAGGCCATAAAAAGGAATGAAGTACTGGTACATGCTCCAGCATGGAGGAAACTCAAAAACATGCTAAGTCAAATAAGTCAAGCACACAGGGGCAAATATTGGGGTAAGCAAAAGTAGATTTGCAGTTGTGAGTATGCAAAACACAGAGTTTATTTTTGTATTATTATTTATGCTTATATTATATATTTTTCTCCTACAATGTAAAACTACTTTTGCCCACTCCTGTATTGTATGATTCCATGCATTTGAAATAGCCAGAATAGTCATCCTAGCACAGGCAACAGGCATGTGAGTGAGGAAGCTTCCAGAATATTATAGCATCCAGCCATCCAGTCACCCTCAACCACCTAGTCATTTCAGCTGAATCTCCAGACATTATGGAGCAGAGAGAAAATATTCTCACTGTGTCCTATCTGAAATCTTCAACACAGGACAACCTGAGTATGTGCTGACCAGGAATCAAACCCATGACCTTTTGGTTTGCAGGACGATGCCCTTACCAACTGAGCCAGGGCCGAGCATCATTTCTGTTGATTGTATGGTTGAAGCAGTCACAAACCTACCCAGGTTAAAAGGGAGATGGGCCCTGGCTGGTGTGGCTCAGCGGATATAGTGCCAACCTGAGAACCAAAGGGTCGCTGGTTCGATTCCCAGTCAGGACACATGCCTGGGTTGCAGGCCAGGTCCCCAGTAGGGAATGTGGGAGCAACCACACACTGATGTTTCTCTCCTTCTATCGCTCCCTTCCCCTCTTAAAAAAAAAACAGGGGCGGGAGATGGTATCGACCCCACCTCTCTCTCTTTTTTTTTTTAAGATTTATTTATTTATTTTTAGAGAGGGAAGGGAGGGAGAAAGCGAGAGAGAGAGAGAAACATCAATGTGCGGTTGCTGGGGGCTGTGGCCTGCAACCCAGGCATGTGCCCTGGCTGGGAATCGAACCTACAATACTTTGGTTCATAGCCCGCACTCAATCCACTGAGCTACACCAGCCAGGGCGATCGACCCCACCTCTCAATGAGAGGAGTGTCAAAGAATTTTGGAACCCTGGTTTAAAACTGCTACATTTATCAATATCTAAGTGACTGCTGTGCCAGCCAAACTGATGAATTAAATGGGGATGTGATAGAAATTTCCTTCTCTGCATTTTTCAAGTCCTTGATAATGGAACTAATTTTTGACGTTGTCCCCTAAGTATGCAATGTTTCTTTCAACTTACACTTTGACTGGAAAGTGGAGCTCCAGGGGTTTCCACTTGGACTTTTCTGCCATGATTTCCTCATCCCATGGGTCAGGAAATCAATGTTGGGGGGCGGGTTCTGCTGATTTTTTTAATTGTAGCCATTCTGCTCTGTATATAGTGGCATCTTACAATGCTTTTAATATCCATTGCTTATTTGCTAATAATATTGAACAATTTTGCATATTCTTATTTGCCATCTTTATATTCTCTTCACTGAAATGTCTGTTCATATCTTTACTCTATTTTGTAATTAGATTATTAGTGATATTTAATTGTTGAATTTTAAGAGCTCTTCATATATTCTTGATATGAGTCTTTTTGCAGATATGTGGTTTTCAAACATTTTCTCCCAGTCTTTTTATACTTATTACAAGGTATTTTGTAGAGCAAAAGTTTTAATTTTAATAAAGCACAGTTTATCATTTTTTTTCTTTTATGGCTTGTGCTTTTGGTGTCATGTCTAAGAACTCATGACCAGGCCCTAGGTTTCAAATATTCTCTCTTATGTTGTCTTCTAAAAGTTTTTTTTAATTTTATTTATTTGTTTTTAAAGAGAGGATAAAGGAGGGAGAAAGAGAGGGAGAGAAAATGGGTGCAAACAACAAGCTTCGATCAGTTGCCTCTCATAGACACCCCTACCAGGGAACAGAACTTATGACCCACACATGTGCCCTGACTAGGAATCCAACCACTGACTTTTACCTTTACAGAATGATGCCCAACCAACTAAGCCACACTGGCCAGGGCTAAAAGTTTTATAGTTTTATATATTAGATATAAATATGATCCATTTGTCATTAATTTTTATGTAAGGTATGAGGTTTGGGTTAAAATTGCTTTTTATTTTTGTTTTGTTTTGTTTTGTTTTGCCTGTGCATGTCCAATTGCTCCGGCACCATTTGTTGAAAAGACTGTCTTTCACCCATGGAATTAATTTAGTGCCTTTTTCCAAGACCAGTTTTAGCTAATTTATCTGAGTTTATTTCTGGGTCCTCTATTTTATTCCACCACCTATGTGTCTATTCCTCTAACAATATCACAAGTCTTGGTGACTGTACCTATATAATAAGCCTTAACATTGTGTAAAGAGCTTTGTGTGTTGACCTTGAATCTTCATTAGTTATGGGAGTGTTTCTGTAGATTCCTTGGAATTTTCTATGTAGACAATTACCTCTGTAAATTGAGACAGTTTTATTTCTTGCTCCCCAATCTGTGTGCCTTTTGTTTCTTTTTTGTTGTTGTTTTCTTCTTTTTTGGATTTATTCCAGTGACTAGAACTCCCAATACTATGTTGAACTAGAGTAGTGAGAGTGGATATCCTTGTCTGTTCCTAATTTTAGGAGGAACGTGTCCAGTTTTTCACCATTAAGTATGATGTTTAGTCATATGTCTTCTGTAGACGTTCATTAACAACTTGAGGACATTCTCCCTCTATTCCTAGTTTTATTAGAGTTGTTGTCATGAATTGGTGTGGGGTTTTGTCAAATGCTCGTCCTACATCAATTGATATAATTGTGGGACTTTCCTTCTTTTGCTTGTTCATGTGGTGGATTGCATTGATTGGTTTTCATATATTAAATGAGTGTTGCAGCTCTAGGATAAACCTTACCTTGTCATGGTGTATAAAATGTTATATATTTGTAAATTCTACTTGCTACCATCTTGTTAAGAATTTCAAATCTACATTCATTAGGCATATTGGTCTGAAGTTTTTTTTAAATTATTTTTACTGTAGTTCTCTGGTTTTGGCATCAGAGTTATACTGTCCTCATAGACTGAGTTGAGAAGTGTTTGATTTGGACTTGTGACAACAATTTCATTTTTTCTCATTAAACTTTGTTTTAATGGGTTTCAAAATTCTGTGACATGTTTTTGGTCAAGTTGTTTTCATTAAAAATACTGATTTCAAAAACTAGTAACTTGCCCTGGCTGGCATAGCTCAGTGGATTGAGCACAAGCTGCAAACCAAAGGGTCGCAGGTTTGATTCCCAGTCAGGGCACATGCCTGGGTTGCGGGCCAGGTCCCCAGTGGGAGCCACAAGAGAGGCAACCACATGTTGATGTTTTTCTCTCTCTCTTTCTCCCTCCCTTCCCCCCTCTAAAAATAAATAAATAAAATCTTTAAAAAAAACTAGTAACTTAAAAACTGTCACACAAAGAAAACCAAATGGTCCACAAAGCATTCTCCTTTCCTTCTGAAGATTTTAGGATGCATTGTAATCATTAATCAGTGCTTTACTATTAAACTCAAGTGGTCAATTGATACAAACAGTTCTTGTGTGTGTGTGTTTGTTTTTTTATTTTTTGACTTTTCAGATAAAATTTGTTATTATATTTGGGATTTCTTTATTAAACCATAACACATGGGATCTGTGTGTATCTTTTTTATGGTTGCATAAAGAGACAAACAGTTCTGAGATTGCTCTTCTACTACTAATTAAGTCAGGGCTGGCAGGTGTTGGGGATAATATTCACTTAGTCTTCTGCGCTTTCTGGACAGACTTGATGGCTTTGCCAGCTCTAGCTGCCTTCTTGTCCACTGCTTTGATGACACCCACAGCAACTGTCTGTCTCATGTCACAAAGAGAAAACAGCCCAGAGGAGGGTAGTCGGAGCACCTCTCAACAGACATGGGCTTGCCTGGAACTGTATAAAAAATGGCACAGCCCTGGCTGGTGTAGCTCAGTGGATTGAGCATGGGCTGAGAACCAAAGCATCGATGGTTCAATTCTCAGTCAGGGCACATGCCTGGGTTGCAGGCCAGGTCCCCAGTGTGGGGTGCTTAAGAGCAACCACACATTGATGTTTCTCTCCTTCTCTTTTTCCTTCCCTTCCCCTCTCTCTAAAAATAAATAAATAAATAAATAAATAAATAAATCCTTTAAAAAAGAGCCAGCCTGCCCTTCCCCAGGCTTCTCTTTTAAATTAATTAATTAATTGATTAAAATAAAAATAAAAATGGCAGCATCACCAGGTTTCACAAAATTCAGGCCATCTTCCAGTCTTTTCTCAGAACCATGGTCAATCTTCTCCTTCAGCTCAGCAAATTTGCAAGCAACGTGAGGTAGATGACAGTCCAGCACAGGTGCATGTCCAACACTGACTTGGCCTGGATGCTTCATGATAATCACCTGAGCCAGGAAGCCAGCTGCTCTCATTGGTGGGTCATTTTTGCTGTCTCCAGCCACATTGCCATGGCAAACATCTTTGACAGACAGGCTCTTGACGTTGAAGCCCACATTGGCCCCAGGAAGAGCTTCACTCATAGCTTCATGGTACATTTCAACAGCCTTTACTTCAGTTGTAACACTGACTGAAGCAAAGGTGACCACCATGCAGGGTTTGAGAACGCCAGTCTCCACTTGGCCCACAGCGACGGTACCAATGCCACCAATTTTGTAGAAGTCCTGGATGGGTGGACACAGGGGCTTGTCACTTGAGTAAATCGGTGGCAGGATGTAATCCAGAGCTTCACACAATGTGGTTACACTGGCATTGCCATCTTTATAGGTGACCTTCCATCCCTTGAACCAAGGCATGTTAGCATTGTCACCATTTCAACTAAAAATTGGCACAAATGCTACTGTGTCAGGTTTGTAGCCAATTTTATTTTTTAATAATTTGTAAAAATGTTTTTACTGATTATAGAGAGAGAAGGGACTGGAGAGAGAAAGAGAGGAACATTGATGTGAGAAAGAAACATTGATTGGTTGCCTCCTGTATGCACCCTGACTGGGGATCAAATCTACAACTCTTGGGGTAATGCTCCAACCAATTGAGCCATCTGGCCAGGGCTAAAAGCCTCACTATTTTAAATGTTATAATAATGGATATGAAGTCAGGATTTTTCATAAGACATGAAAAAGAGTATCATTAATAATAATAAAGTCAAATTTTCATATTTCGGATAGAAATTAGATTGCTTTCACTCTCAGAGAAGCACTTTATAGGTGTTCTCATAGGCAAAAAGAGTGTTTCCCTATCTGAAATTGTACCATGGCAGTCTAGTCCTTTAATTTATGTGCTTTATAGATTATTTGAACAACAGCTGGGTGGGAAGAGGGGAATTATAGGAAGGCACAGCCTTCTTTCCTTATTATTGGCTTTTCATGCACATGTAAGCTATCACCCCATGTCTGTCCCTGATCCAGAAATTGGAGAGACATTTTATTTTTATTTATTTTTTAAGGATTTTACTTACTTTTAGAGAGATGGAAAGGGAGGAAGAAACAGAGTGAGAGAAACATCGATGCATAAGAGATACATCCACTGTTTGCCTCCCTCATACCCCCAGTCGGGGACCTGGTCCACAGCCCGGACACATGCCCTTATTGGGAATAGAACTGGTGACCCACTTCACAGGCCAGCACTCAATCCACTGAGCCACACCAGCCAGGGTGAAAGACATTTTACTTTTAAATGTTCTCTCTTTTCATGGAGAATAAGCTAGATGCATGGCCATTTTGCCCATCATAACATAATTGAAATAGAAACTCTTCCATAACAGTGGACATTTATTTTCACAAATCCTTCTAGTTATAAGATCTACAGTACTTAATGAACTGCCAAACTAAACATATTTTAAATAAATAATAAATGGGGAAGCCACAGAAAGAATCCAGGTACTGAAAACCACTTTCTATTTAAAGCCTCCTCTCCCCAGGCTGGAGTGCAAAGAAAGTGGGATGGGGCTTGATGAGAGGAAAATGAAAACTGTGATATGTAGAGGTCATCTCTCCCTAGGAACTGAGGAGGAGTGACCACAAAGAAGCAACTTGGTTTCCTCTGGAAGGGAGAACAGTACACTCTGAAAGATGCAGGAATCACATCCTTATGTAACCTTCATGGTTAGCCTGGGGGTGAATAATGGGTGATCACAAAATTAATCAGGTTGTGACTTGAATTGAAGCTATTCTGGTTGATGTTTTTTTCCTAGGTCAAATCAGCACAGACCCTGGCACCTGGTAAGTGGCTATTTTTCTGACAAATGATCTTTTCTCTCTTAGTCAGCAGATACTATCTGAAGCAGCTTGCTTTCATCTGGAAGGAACAGAAGTCTGACTTTAGAACCTTATCTAAGAGCTATGCCTATCCTCTGGCTTATTGTCATAATCCAGGGGGAGTGGAGCTTGATTGCTGATATAACCATGGTGAACATTGCTGGTTTATTACAATGAAGGCATTTTACTTACTGGACTTGGCGAGCAACAGATAGCATAGATCCTTTATTAAGACACATGTATGCCAGAGGATGGGAGATAAAACCCACAAAAACTCAAGAGTATGACCCTCAATGATGTTTTGAGATGGTCTGGACCATGTCAGGTATTCAACAAGTTGCTGTACCTCATACCACCTACTACTCAGAAAGAGGTACGGCACTTGGTAGGGCTCTTCAGATTCTGCAGGCAACATATCATACACTTAATTATGTCACACCAATGCATGTGGCAAGTGATCTGTAAGGTTGCATGTTTTCAGTGTGACCCAGGGTAAAGAAAGGCTCTGCAGCAGGTCCAGGACACTTGACCTTTATGGTCATGCAGATCTAACATGCACAGAGCCCCCTGACACCATGGGAGGCTACATGGAATCTCTGGCAAGTTCCAATAGGAGAAACATACAGCGGGCAACTAGAGTTCTGAAGCAAAAGAAGTATCAATATTTTCCTTTGCCCCTGGCTGGTGTAGCTCAGTGGATTGAGTGCGGGCTGCGAACCAAAGTGTCGCAGGTTCGATTCCCAGTCAGGGTACATGCCTGGGTTGCAGGCCATGACCCCCAGCAACTGCACATTGACGTTTCTCTCTCTCTCTTTCTCCCTCCCTTTCCTCTCTAAAAAATAATAACAAATAAAATCTTTAAAAATATATTTTCCTTTAGACTAGCAGCTTCTGGCTGGCTCCTGGGCTATGGTCAAGTCTGAATGTCTGAATATGGGGCACCAAGGTGTTGTGTAATTTCAGCTACTCCTGATAAATTGAGTGCTAATTGATCACCCTCTGCAAGTGGAATATTTGAGACCAGACTCAAGCAGGTCTGGAAGATACAGCAAAGTTGCTCAAGCAAGTGGCTCACATGTTTGTGTCCCTACCGCTGCATGACACCCTTTCCTTTGACTCACACCTGTAACATCATAGGGTTTCATGACTAAGTATATTGGTCAAGGTCCCAGAAGGAAGCAAATGGTAGACTCAGTGGGTTGAACTGAGGAGAGTGTTATGAGGGGATTTTATTTTTTCAGAGATGAGAGCAAGCTTAAGGGAATTAGTAATGAGTGGTGAGGCTCCCAGGGGCTGGCATCAATTGATATGGTCACAGCCACTGCCACTGTCTTTGCCATGCACTCAACCTGCCCACAGCAGAGACCAACACTGAGCCCCCCATAAAGTAGCATTCCCTGGTGGGCCAGCCAGTGTGACAGATTGATGAAATCAGACCACATTTGTCTGTAGGGGACAGCAATTTTTCCTCACTTGAACAGGCACTTACTGTAATCCACATTTCTGCCAGCATTCCCACCCATAGACTTACTGCACCTTATTCACTGCCACAGTATCTCACATAATAGTGCTTCCAACCAAGAAATCATTATAAAACAAAAGACACGAGTGAGTGTGCTCATGCTGAGGGACTGCACTAGCCTTACCATGAACCTCATTGCCCTGAAACACCTGGCCTGATAGGATGGTGGAGTGGTCCATTTATTAAAGACTCAGTTACTGCACTAGTCAGGTAAAAAAATACACTGAAAGGTGGAGTTTCTGTCTTACAGTATGAGGTAAACACTTTGAACTGATGACTACTATACGGTGCTGATTTTGCATAGCCAGAATCAATGGGTCCAGGAATTAAGAGGTGAAAGTGGATGTGACTCGTCTCACTGTCATATCTAATAATCCACCCTCAAGGTGTCTCTTCCCATCCCACAACTTTGAGCTCCCGTGGTTCCCAAGGTAGGAATGTTTCTACGACAGCTGCAACATTGGTTCTATCAAATTGTAGATTGAGATTGCCATCTGGCCATTTAGGGTTCTTTGTTCAACCAACAGGCAAACCACGAGGCTACTGAGCTGGCTTGGATGGGGGATTATCATATGGAAAGTGGATTGCTGGTAAACAAGAAGATTAGGACTGTGAATGGAATCCAAAAAATCCTCTGGGGCACCTCCCATTACTACCACCTGGCAGGACTCCTGAGGATTCAGACTTGATGGGAGTAAATATTTGGGTCATGCACCAGGTGAATTGTGACCATCTGAGATCCTGGCTGGAGAGCAAAGGGAGAACAGGGAGGGTGGTGGAAGAAGGAAGTTATAAAGACCAATTATAGTCTCAAGACCAGTTATAGATATAAGGACTGTGGTACACTTGTGTGTGTGCATGTATAAACTTCTCTGATCTTCCTTGTCTCTATATCTTATACACGTCAAATAAAGGTTGTAGAGGTTATAGGATATAAAACCCCTAGAGATGGCTGCAATGACTGATGGAGCTTTTGGTCCCGTTTTAAGGAGTGCCTTTTAAAGTAGGTTTTTCCATCTGAACCTCTTAGGCAGGAGCGGGGGGAGGGTCAAGGATTCCTCCTGAGTCTTTTGCTTCTTAACAATAAGCTTAAAATCAGTATCCCAAAAGGCCTATTTGGGGGTAACAAAACTTCAGTCCCCCTAAGAACCATTTGTCTGCAAACAATCAAGTGGAACAGGGAGGTCAAAGAGGAGGCAATGCTTTTCTTACTGCCTAACTATATACACGGCAGGTGCAGATAACAAGTTTGGGCTTTCGGTACCCAGGACCAGCCCTTTTGACGTGACTGGACACGGGTGGGGGTGAAGGCAACGGGGGACAGTTCCGTACTGCACTGCACTCTGTATAGGTCACGGGGCTCCTTCCGCGCGCTCTCTCGTGGTGCGTCTAGTGGCCACTCGGCCGGGCTCTTGTTCGAAGGGGCTTCCCGATTTTTGCTGCCTGCTTCCCCCCCGCGGTCTCTCGCCGCGGGCGGTGGCGCCCGTCCCCTCCCAGGGGGGCGCGGCGGCCGGAGGCGGGGGTCGTGGCGGCCGCACGGGGCGGCGCTGGGAGGGCGGGCGCTGGGCCCGCCCCGTCGGCATCCCTGGCCCGACTTCCTCCGGCCGCGGCCGGCCGACCCAGCTGGAGGAAGCGGCGGCGGCGGCGGCCACGATGAGTTCGGGGGACGCTGTGTGCACCGGCTGGCTCGTCAAGTCTCCACCCGAGAGGAAACTGCAGCGCTACGTGAGTAGGGGCGCCGCCCGCTCGCCCTCTCGTTCTCGTGTCCCCATCCGCGAGGTAGCCACGGGGAACCCCGGGGTTCTATGCACCCCCAAAGCAGCCGCTCCCAGCGCTCCGGGCTGCAGGCAAGGCCGATCCACCGAAAGCGAAATCGCACGTCGAGCCAATGTCCAGCAGGCGGGCAGGGGCCCGGTGACTCTTGGCTTGCGGGGCTCCGCGGCTCCAGACCGCCGCTCACCCTATCACCCTAGAAGAGGAAGGCGGGTTGGGGCTGAGGCACCAGGCACCATTCTCGGTGCAGAAGCGCAAGGAGACATCTCTAATGCCTTGTCTCTGGAGAGGGGTGCCCCTGAGTTCCATTGCCCGGCAAGGAGAACAGGGTAGGGGTTAGAAAGAAGCACAGAGGAACGGGGCCTGCATTCCACTTGGACCGTAAGGAATACTCTTTCTTGTAACTGTCATCGGACACTCCTATCTGGAACCTTCCACAGAGTATAACTCGTTTCTCATGCTGTCTCTTCTCAGCTTTTTCTTTATGCTGACACGTTGCTTTTTTTCTAGTACCAGCAGGAACCGCGGACTTTTGCTAGTATGAAATAAGGGACACAGGGAAGAGCACATCTTCCTACATATTGCATTGCCATTTTAAATGCGCTGCCCACAGCTCAAACGTTCATTATCTCCATCAGCACCCTCAGTAAGGTCTAAAAAAACATTCCACTTGAAGACTTGATTGCTACTGAGTGTTCTTCATCCATTAGGAAGAACCACTTCAGCCCTTAGGGATTTGCATATAAATAGATATTAGGGCTTCTTGCTTTTTTTAGGCTGGGAGTAGCTTGATGGATTCATCTTGTTAATAATTCCCAATTTCTCTGCAACTCCAGAGCAGGGTGCTAGCAACAAACACACTCATGTCTGCTCTGCTCCACAAAAGCCCACCCACAAATCTCTTGTTTATGGCACGCTCCCAAACTGGTGTCCGAGTTTCAGCCAATTTCAGCACTGTTTTGGTTCCTACATTTATGAGGCACATACTGTGTGGAAGTGGAGGAGGTGGGATTCTAAGAAAACTTGAAGCATGTATGTATGCTTCCAGAATGTGAGACAGCAGCCTTTCCTGAGCATACAACTGCTTGGGGTCCCCATTCCCACTGATCCTAGGCTAGACAGTATCACTCTTAGGAATCTTTGGGAAGGTTTTTTTTGATGTTTGTTCTGCTGAGCAACATTTTACAGGAACGCTGTTCTACTTATCATATAGGTGTCACAAATCTATACATACCAAGATTTTTCACATTAAGTACCAGTGTGTTCCTTCATCATTTTTGTTTTGAGTCCCCAAGTCTATAAACACGAGGTCCAATATTTCTCAGCCTCTGAATCACCCAGCTGCTTCCCTAAAAAACACTGAAGCCGTTTTGAAGACTCATTCATATTCAAATGAAGCAAGAGACAAAAGCGTACTCCCCAGGACCTTCCTGAGCAGGTGAGGGTTTGTCTCAGCATGGTGCTTAGGGGCCAGCCCAAGGTGTGCTATTCCTTGTTTCCCTTTGGAATGTGAGACATTTTAAAGGTTCACTAGATATTTTCTGAGTGTCACTCATTCTTCAATAGATAACTCAGAAAGATGGTGAACCTGGAGGGCAAAGTTTATGGAAGATTTTTTTCCAGTCCTGTTTTGTGTCTTGTCCTGACCACACTGGCTTAGGGAAAAAGTTTTTTAGTATTTTGTCAACATTGGGAAAGCATGAGTGTATATACCTATTATTAGATGTGTTTCATTCTTTTTGGGTGCAGTGGAGGTGTGGCAAGTATGGACTTTGCACAGCTTATAGGTAGGTAGGTGTTTGTGATAGTGGGGTGGTGATAGAGGAGACTTCACATATGAGTTATCTAGATTGACATCTTATCAATACTCCAATACATGAACATTGCCCTTTTAGCTCATGATTGGGCTTTTTTTTTTTCTATTTACGGTCAATGCCGTTTGGTTGAAAGGTGTCTGGAACACACCTAAGACTCCCCTTTCTCTCATCTCTAAATTCTGTAGGAATCCCTTGTTGCCACTAGATGGCGACGGTGTGTCAGTTCAATGGGGCAAGGACAGCACTATTATTCACAGCCAACTTTAATTAAGATCTTGTCATGTCCTCCCTTTGAGTGCCAACTCTGAACCAGGCCCTGTGTCACCAGCTAGAGATACAGAGCAAAAAAGATTTGATCCCTGACTTCAATAACTCCACAGTCTTAACATTTGTAGCACAATAACATAACAAAGCAAGTTTGTCACACAAAGGGCAGTAACTCAGTTCTTTGTGCTGCCAGGTCAACAAGCAGCACTCCTTTAATGTTTGTTAAATTACAAATGGAACCTCAGTTTGTTTTCAGTGAAGTCTTTCAGTCCAAGGTAAGCTTGTCCTTCATCCTCTTGACTCCATGAGCCAAGGCAATCAGTAAGTTATTTTTATCACTGCTCTTTGAAAAGATGGTTAATTCTTTTCCTTTATGTTTCTTGTTTCACAAGTAATATTGGGACATATTCTTGTAAAAATTCAAACAATCGAGGAATAAATTGAATAAAAAGTGAAAGACCCTCTTTAATTTTCCTCTACATCCTACCTTTTCCGTGCACCCCTCCTGACTCCACTCCACTCCCTAGGGATAACAACTGTTAGCAGTTTGGTGAGTATCATCCTAGAAAAATTTCTACAAAAGACATAATTTTCTTTTTGCACACATGAGATCATACTATAAAATTGTCCTACAATTTTCTTTTTGCACAATCCTGGACATCTGGTTAGTGCATATAGATTCACTTCATTCTGCTAAACCATTGCCTAATATTCCTTGTAATAGATGTAACATAATTTAACAATTTGCCTATTAATGAACATTTGCCTTGCTTTATTTTCTCAATTTTAAAGAATGCTGTAACACCAATGATAATAAAATTATAATAACTTAAATTTGTTGAACGGTTGTATGTGCCAGGCCCTGTGCTTCTGTTATCCTTTGAGTCTTCAAAGCAACACTAAGAGCCCAGGTACTGTTTTTATCTCTGCATGTAAGTTCTTTGTTGGGTGTATAATTTGCAAATATTTTCTACCAGTGTATAGGGGTTTTTTTTTTCATTCTATTTACGATATCTTTTCTAGAACAAGGATTTCAAATTTTTGATTAAGTCCAATTTATCTATTTTTCTTTTATGAATTATACTTTTAGTGTCAAATTTAAGGATGCTTCACCTAGCCCTAGACACTAAAGATTTTCTCCTATGTTTTTTTCCTAAAAGTTTTGTGTTTTATATTTAGATCAGGGTGTCACTCATTTTCATTGGGGGCCACATCAACCTCGCAGTTGTCTACAAAGGGCCGAATGTAATTTCAACTCCTTAACAGTTAAGAAATAGTTACATTTATACAGTCCTGAAATTATTTTGGCCCTTTAAAGGCAAGCATGAGGCTGATGTGGCCCCCGGTGAAAATGAGTTTGACACCCCTGATTTAGATCAATGATCTACTTGAGTTACATTTTGTAAAAGGCATGAGGGGTATGCTGTGGTTCATTTTCTCTCTGTATATGTATATATGATTTTATTTATTTATTTTTAGAGAGAGGGGAAGGGAGGGAGAAAGAGAGGGAGAGAAACATCAATGTGTGGTTGCCTCTTGCACGCCCCCTACTGGGTACCTGGCCCAAAACCCAGGCTGGCAGTCAATCCACTTAACCACACCAGCCAGGGCTATCAGGTGATTTTAAATAATATCCTTGTATTCTGCAACACTGATAAACTCACTAGTTCTAGTAGCCTTGCTTATAGTTAGAACCTGTGGTACTGTCAGTGTTACACAGAAATCATGAAAGTAGTCATCCTTGAATTTATCCAGATCTTAAGGGGAAAGAACTGTTTTTCACCTTTTAAATATGTTTTCTGTAGGCATTTTGTAGGGGCCTTTTTTCAAGTTCAGGAAGTTCCCTTATATCGCTAGTTTGCTGAGACTTTTTATTGTGAATTGGATTTTGTTAAATACCTTTCCTGCATCTATAAAAAGAATAATACTGCCCTGGCTGGGTGGTTCAGTTGATTGGAGCATCATCCCATACACCAAAATGTTGTGGGTTCAATCCTGGATCAGGGCACATACCAAGGTTTTGGCTTTGATCTCCCATTGGGGCACGTATTGGAGGCAACCCATAGATGTTTCTCTCATATCAGTGTTTCTCTCATTCTCTCCCTAAAATCAATAACATATCTTCAGGTGAGGATTTTAAAAAATATGCGTTTTATTCTTTGTCTGTTACTATGGTGAATTCTGATAGATTTTTGCATGTTGAGCCAGTCTTGAACTTCTGGGTTAAGCTTCACTGGATTGTATTGGGTTGGCCAAAAAGTTCATTTAGATTTGTCCGTACGATGGCTCCAGTACTGCTTAGTTGTCTTTAGCTTCATTCAGAACAATTTTGATAGATTGTATTGCGACAGCTGTCATATCAGTGTGCATTTAAAAAAAGTTATCAAAATTGGTGAATTTTTGTGTAGCCATTTTAATATTGAAGATGGGAGAAAATACACAACATTTTTGTCAAATTATGTTTCATTATTTCAACAAAGGTAAAAATGCAACTGAAATGCAAAAAAAAAATTATTTGTGCAGTGTAGGGAGAAGGTGCTCAAATGTTAAAAGTGGTTTATGAAGTTTCTTGGTACTGATGATATTTCGGTCAAATAATTCTTTGCTGTGGGGTGTCTTATGCATAGGAAGATATTTAACAGCACCCCTGGCCTCTACTCACTAGATACCAATAGTGGGAGATAGCCCGCATACTCAAAATATTGAAATCAATAAAATTATTGGTAAAAATGAAAGATGTATGTTTTATTTTATGGAAAAAAACTAAACAGACTTTTTGGCCACCCCAATAATATATTATCCTTTGTATATACTACTGTGTTTAATTTGTTAATATTTTGCTGATAATATTTTTCTCTTTGGTATATTGATCTGTAATTTTCCTCTTTTTGTGCTATCTTTGTCTGGTTTTGATATTAGCATGACATGGGCCTGATAAAATGAGTTGGGAAGCGGCATTCCCACCTCTTCTATTTCTGAAAGACATTGTGCAGAATTGGTATTCTTTCTTCCTTAAATGTTTGGTAACATTCACCATTATTTTTTTAACTAGTTAGATGGATTAGCAGTTTATTACATCAAAGCCATAATTTACTTTAAAATTTCTTCAATATTACTTTTTAAAATTTAATTTATGGGACTATTATTGTTTCAAAACATTTCCCATTGAAACTATCTGGACCTGGACTTTTCTTTGTGAGGTGGTTATTAACTATAATTTCTATTTCTTTAACAGGTATAGGACTATTCAGGTTATTCATAGTTTCTTTTTTTTAAGATTTTATTTATTTATTTTTAGAGAGGGAAGGGAGGGAGAAAGAGAGAGAAACATCAATGTGCGGTTGCTGGGGGCTGTGGCCTGCAACCCAGGCATGTGCCCTGACTCAGAATTGAACCTGCAACACTTTGGTTTGCAGCCCGTGCTCAATCCACTGAGCTACTATTCATAGTTTCTTGAATGGTCTTTGGTAGTTTATGTTTTTCAAGGATTTTCTCTATTTTAGTTTTTGAATTTATTAGCATGATGTTTATTATTCGCTTATTTATTGGCATGACGTTTATTATTCTCTTATTATCCATTTAATGTTTGTAGGATCTATAGTGATGCCTCCTCTTTTATTTATGATACTGTAGTTTATTTCTTCTCTATTTTTTTCCCATATGATCAATCTGGTTAAGGTTTTGCCAACTTTACTGATATTTTCTAATAACTAGGCTTGGGTTTCATTGGTCTTCTCTTGATTTTTTGCTTTAAATTTTATTGATTTATCCTGTTATCTTTACTATTTGCTTCCTTCTGATTGCTTTGGGATTAATTGTATCTCTTTATCTAGTTTCTTCAGGTGTAAACTTAAATTACTGATTTGAGATTTTTCTTATTTTTCAATTTATTTTTTTTCTAATATAAACATTTAATACTATAAACTTCTCAGCAATGCTTTAGGTGCATCTCACAAAATTTGATATATTGTGTTTTCATTTAAATTTATTTAAAAGTATTCTTTAATATCCCTCTGAGATTTCCTGTTTGATCCAAGGGTTGTTTAGAGGGGTTTTTTTTCTAATTTTTGTTTGTTTTCTTTCTTTTTTTTTATTGTATTTATTTATTTTTAGAGAGGGAATGGAGGGAGAAAGAAAGACAGAGAGAAACATCAATGTGCGATTGCTGGGGGTCATGGCCTGCAACCCAGGCACGTGCCCTGACTGGGAATCGAACCTGTGACACTTTGGTTCGCAGCCCGAGCTCAATCCACTGAGCTACACCAGCCAGGGCGGTTTTTTAAAAATGTTTTATTTTTTTATTTTTATAAAGAGAGGAAGGAAGGGAGAAAGAAAGGGACAGAAACATCAGTGTGTGGTTGCTTGTGTGCTGCCCCTTTTTGGGAACCTGGCCTGCAACCCAGGCATATGCCCTGACTGGGAATCAAACTGGTGATCCTTTGCTTCGCAGTCCCGGTGCTCATCCACTGAGCCATACCAGCCAGGGCTAGAGGGGTTTTTTTGTTTGTTTGTTTAATTTCAAATATTGGGGGATTTTCTAGATATCTTTCTGTTATTAGTTTCTAGTTAAATTCAATTATGGTTTAAGAACAAACTCTGTATGAGTTGTATTCTTTAAAATTTATTAAATTTATATTATGACCCACAATATATTTTCATTTGGTGAGTATTACACATGCACTTGAAAGAAAATGTATATTATTCTCGTTGGGTGGACTGTTCTATAAATACTAATTAGATTAGGTTGGTTGATAGTATTTTTTAAATGAATTCATTGGGGAGATATTGGTTAAGAAAAATCATAGGTTTCAGGTGTACAATTCCATAACACATCATCTGTGTATTGTATGTTCACCACTCCAAGTCAAGTCTCCTTCTGTCATCATTTATCCCATCTTTATCCTCTTCTACTTCCTCTCATCTCCCTCCCGACTTCTCTCTGGTAATCACTATACTGTGGTCAGTCTATGAGGGTTTGATTTTTTTTGCTTAATCCTTTTACCTTTTCTACCTAGCCCCGCTCCTGCCTCCCCTCTGACAGCTTTCAGTATGTTCTCTGTATCTATGAATCTTTCTATTTTGTTTATTAGTTTATTTTAGACTCCACATAAAAAAGAAATCATATGGTACTTGTCTTTGACTGGCTTATTTCACTTTGCTATTGCAAAGGGTAAGAATTACTTCTTTTTTACATTGAGTAAATGTGCTGCAGCTTTTATTCCCATTCATCTACTGATGGATACTTGGGCTGCTTCTAAATCTTGGCTATTGTAAATAATGCTGCAATGAACATAGGGGTGCATATACTTTTTTAGAGAGGAGGGAAGGAGGGAGAAAGAGAGGGTGAGAAACATAAGTGTGTGGTCGCCTCTCACACGCCCCCTACTGGGGACCTGGCCTGCAACCCTTTAGTTCGTAAGCCAGCACTCAATCCATTGAGCTATATAAGCCAGGGCTATGTTCTTTTTAATTAATATTTTGGATTTCTTTGCATATATTCTCAGAAGTGGAATTGCTAGGTCAAAAGACAGATCCATTTTTAATATTTGAGGTATCTCCATACTGCTTTCCACAGTGGCTGCACCAGTCTGCATTCCCACCAACAGTGGAAAAGGGTTCCCCTTTCTCCACATCCTCCCCAGCACTTATTTGTTGATTTATTGATGACAGCCATTCTGACAGGTGCGAGATGGTATTTCACTGTGGTTTTAATTTGTATTTCTCTGATAATTAGTGATATTGAACATCTTTTCATATGTCTATTGGCCATCTGTATGTCCTCTTTGGAGAGGTGTCAGTTCAGGTCCTTTGTCTATTTTCTTTTTTTTTAAAGATTTTATTTATTTATTTACTTTTTAGAGAGAGGGAAAGAGGGAGAAAGAGAGAGAAGCATCAATGTGTGGTTGCCTCTCACATGCCCCACACTGGGGACCCAGTCCACAACCTAGGCTTGTGCCCTGACTGGGAATTGAACCAGCAGCCCTTTGGTTCACTGGCCACAGCCCAATCCACTGAGCCACACCGGCTAGGGTTGCCCATTTTCTAATTGGGGTTTTTTTTTGGTGTTGAGCTTTGTAAGGTTTTTATAACTTTGCATTGTAACCCCTTATCAGATGTATCGGTGAATATGTTTTCACATTCAGTGGGTTGTTTTTTCCTTTTGTTGATGTTTTTGTTTTGCTATGTAAACACTTTTTTAAAGATTAATAAAATCTTTATTATAAAGATTTTATAAATAAAACTAAGTATCTTTTTTTAGAGAGAGAGAAAGGGAGGGAGAGAAACATCAATGTATAGTTGCCTCTCATGTGGCCCCCACTGGGGACCTGGTCCCCAACCCAGGCATGTGCCCTGACTGGGAATTGAATCAGTGGCCCTTTGGTTCACAGGCTGGTGCTCAATCCACTGAGCTACACCAGCTAGGGCAACACTTTTTATTTTTCCTTTTGTTTCCCTTGCTTATGGAGATATATTAGAAAAAATATTGCTATGAGCAATGTCTGAGATTTCATTGCCTATCTTTCCTTCTAGGATTTTTACAGTTTCGAGTCTAACATTTAATTCTTTACTCCATTTCAAATTTATTCTGCTATGTGGCATAAGAAAGTGGTCTAGTTTCATTTTTAAGCATGGATCTATCCAATTTTCCCAACACCACTTATGGAATATATTACCTTTAGCCCATTGTTTGTTTTTGCCTCTGTCAAGTATTAATTGACTCTTAAGGCATGGGTTTATTTCTGGGATCTTTATTATGTTCCATTGATCTATATGCCTATTTTTATGCCAGTACCATGCTCTTTTGATTCCTATGTTCTTATAATACAGTTTGATAGTGTGATTCCTCCAACTTTGTTCTTTTTTTCTCAAGGTTGGTGGTGCTATTCGGGGTCTTTTGTGGTTTCATATAAATTTTTGGCATATTTGTTGTAGTTCTGTGAAATGTCATTGGTATATTGATAGAAATTTTGTTGAATCTTTTCTGGCTGGTGTGGCTCAGTGGATTGAATAGCTGGCCTGCGAAACAGGGAGTCACTTGTTCGATTTGCAGTCAGGGTACATGCCTGGGTTGAGGGCTAGGTCCCCAGTAGGGGACGCTCAAGAGGCAACCACACATTGATGCTTCCCTCTTTCTCTCCCTTCCCCTTGCTAAAAATAAAGAAATAAAATATTTTAAAAAAACTGTGTTAAATCAATTGATTGCTTTGCATAGTATGGACATTTTAATGATGTTAATTCTTCCTATTTATGACCATGGTTTATGCTTCCACTCAAGTAGGATTTATTCTCGGGATGCAAGGTTGGTACAATATTTGCAGGTCAATAAACATGATATACCACATAAGTAAAATGAAGGATAAAAACACATGATTATATCAATAGATGCAGAAAAAGCATTTGATAAAATACCTCAATATTTATGATAGGTTGCCTGTGAACTGATAGGTTGTCAGTTCAATTCCTGGTCAGGGCACATGCCTGGGTTGCAGGCCTGGTCCCCAGTTGGGGGCTTGCAGGAGGCAAGTTTATTTATCCTTATAAACTTTGTGCTATTGTTGTCATGTATTTTACTTTTACTTACAATATAAACACATGATAGATAGCTATTAATTTTGCTTTAGATAACCAGTTACCTTTTTAAGCAATTAAAAATGAGAAAAAAATCAAATTTACTTTTCTTTGTTTATTCTATCTAGCATTCTTTATTTCTGTAGGTTCAAGTTTCCGTCCGTTGTTATATTCCTTCTGCCTAAAGAACTTCCTCTAATATTTTATGTTGTCTATATCTGTTGGCAATGAATGCTCTCAGTATTCGTCTAAGAATTAGCCTTTGATTTTTTTTTAAATTTTTAAGGTTTTATGTACTTATCTTTAGAGAGGGGAAGGGATGGAGAAAGAGGGCAAGAAACGTCAGTGTGTGGTTGCCTCTTGCATGCCCCCCTACCTGAGGACCTGGCCCACAACTCAGGCATATGCCCTGACTGGGAATCGAACCAGCAACCCTTTGGTTAACAGGCCAGCACTTACTCCACTGAGTCACACCAGCTAGGGCTTAGCCTTCAGTTTTAAAAATATTTTCACTGGGTCTGAAATTCTGGGTTGACTTTTTCTTTCAATGCCTTAAAGATGTCACTCTTTTATCTTCTGTTTTTTATTCAGGATAGGGGCTGTTTGTCAAAGCTTCTTTCTCAATGTCAGCATGACCTTCACCTTTAGGTCTCCTTTTTGTATTTTCAATGTACCATCTTGCTAGTTGTCTCATTTATTCTTTCATTTTTCCTCTATTCTGCCTTGTTTTGGATTAATTAAATTTTATGATTCCATTTTATCTTCTTTGTTGGCTATACCTCTTTGTGTTTTTTTATAGTGGTTACATTAGAGGTTTGGTATATATCTTTAACTGATTATAGACTATGTTAAAGTAACATTTTAATTTCAAGTGTCAGGAACAATAGTGCATCTTTAGATCTTTCCTCTGGACTATGAAAAGTCTGCTCTTCTGCCATAATCTAGTCTTTGAATGTTTGGTAAAATTCACCTGTGAAGCTATCTGGCACAGGACTTTTGTTTAGTTGTTGGGAGTTTTATGATTAATGCTTCAATTCCACTAGGTGTAATCTGTCTATTCAGATTTTATGATTCTTCCTGATTCAGGTTTTTTTTTTGTTCTGATTCAGTTTTGAAAGGTTGTATTTATTCATTTCATCCAGATTGTCCAATAAATTGGCATCTAGTTGTTCATAGTAATTTCTTAACAATTCTTTGTACTTCTGTGGTGTCAGTTGTTACTTCTCTTTCATTCCTAATTTTACTTATTTGGGTCCTCTTTTTCTTGGTGAGTCTGGTTAAAGGTTTGCCAGTCTCATTTATCTCTTCAAAGAACCAGCTTTTGGCTTTATTGATCTTTTGTATTGTTTTTAGATTCTATTTCATTTATTTCTGCTCTGATCCTTAATATTTTCATTCTTTTACTGTACTTGGGCTTTGTTTGTTGTTATTTTTCTATTTCCTTTAAGTGCAAACTTATATTATTGACTTGACATTTTCTTGTTTCTTCAGATAGGCCTACAATGCTATGAATCCCTCTTAAGACTGCTTTTGCTAGGTCCCATAGGTTTTGGGTTGTGGTCTCATTTTTATTTGGTTCAAGTTATCATTTGATTTCATCCTTGATAACATTTTCAACCCATTTATTGTTCGGTAACATGTTCTTTAGCTTCTATGCCTTTGTGTGTTTTTCGGTTTTCTTCTTGGAATTGATTTCTAGTTTCATACCACTGTGGTCATAGAAGATGCTTGATATGAATTCACCTTGGTAGGGTCTGGTGCCTACTGAAATCTCCCTTTGGATATGTCGCTTGTAAAGCTAGTTGGATCCTGCTGTGATGTTTTCTGAAGCTTGCCACTGGGTGTGTTGGTTCTGGAACCTTTTGGGAGGGACTCTGGTACAGGTCAATGTCAGATGCTGCCTGTGACTGGCTCTGGGCAACCTGTTTAGAGATGTAGTTTGTGGCTGCCTCTGCTGGGCCTTGGTGTGCATGAGAGGGACCAAGCTATGTACCAAGGCTGGCTTCCACCACCACCGAGTCCGGTGACAGTTTCAGCAAAAGGCCCAAGACACCCCGAGGTCCACCTCTTCCTGTCTTTACCTCCTGGCTGCTTGTTAGGCTCAGTCACTGAAAGAGCCTCTGGGCATACTCAAGTTGCATGAGGAAAATTCTCAGTGAGTCACTAGGTAGGGGTGAGTGGTTTTCACCAGATTGAAACAGGTTGTCTCAATGCCAGTGCTGAGTCTGAGGCCACTCAGCAATAGTCCCATGGTACACCAAGTCTAGCTGCCACCTTCCAGGTGCCCACAGAGCTTTGTAGGGTGTCAGTGTCGTGAGAAATCATCAGAGTGAAGCCACCGGAGTTTATCAGGCCCAAACAGATCAAGATTTGGCTGTGTGAAGCAGGGCTCTATACCAGTTAGGTGTGCAAGGGAAAAATGCCCCCCTCAACCTAGAGCCACACAATTCTGTCTGTCCCAGATTCTTCCTGGAGTCCAAGCTCAGCAGTGCAGGCTGCTGGGAGTTGGGAGGGTGGGGCTGGTGGATTTCCTGTAAGGGGGAGCGCAGGTCAGGCTTGGAGGAAGGAGGGAGGAGTGGCCCCTGTCCCAGAACCACACAGCTCAGTCCTGACATGCTCTGGGTTTGCCTGCACCTCTACACCCCTGCCCAGGCCACCAACTCCTCAGCAGAGTATGAGCTGACTCCTCAGCTGCGCAGAGTAGGGTGACAGGAAGTCTGCACAGAGTAGGGTGACAGGAAGTCTGGAAGGTGTGGCTATTGCATCCCCCCAGACTGATGCTATAAGGAAGGGAGTGCTGCACTCAAGAAAGATGGTGTCTGCAGTGTGGGAGAGGTCTCAGGACAGGGATCCTGGTCGCTGCCCCTTCAGGTCTCTCCCCAGAGCCACAAACCCCAGTGTCCCCTCACAGGACTCTAGTCCACACCGCAGTCCCTCCACTGTAGCCCAGGATGGGTGGCTGTGAATGAAATTTTGTGTTTTGGCCCTTTAAGATAGTGCCTGTGCCTGTGTCTCTAGCAGACTCCTCTTTCTCCCTGGTAGGCAGAATCCCTGCTGATTTTCACAGTCATGTGGGCACCTTTTCCTGGCTCTGGAGCTCTGGGTTGGGGATCTGGGTATGGCATTGACCCCACACTCTTCAAGCAGAACCGTTGCAGGTCAGATACCCCTTCAGTATCTCAGCCACCACCCCTGGGAGTAGGGCCACCCCTTTTTGGTCTTCGCCCTTCCTACCATTCTTGATGTGGTTTCTTCTGTAAATTCTTGGTTATTACACTTCTGTTCAGCTAGTCTTCAGTTGGTTTTTCAGGTTGATTGTTCTATACTTTAGTTGTAATTCCACTTTGGTCTTGGGAGGAGGTGAGTGTACCTTCCACCTAGTCTTCCCCCAAGAATGTCTTTTTAATTGATTTTAGAGAGAGAGAGAAACATCATTTTGTTGTTCCACTTATTTATACACTCAGCAGTTGATTTTTGTATGTGCCCTGACCAGGGATTGAACCCACAACCTTGCCATATAGGGATAATGTTCTAACCAACTGAGCTACCTGGCCAGGGTCTCCCAAGCATACTTTTGAGTTACTATTCTGGTAGTGAATGTGGGGAGTACCAACGATTTTTGCTCTTTCTACTCTTACAGCCATTGCTTCACAGGCCAGAAGGCTGATGATGGGGATTGGATCAGTTGTCAGTGATATCTGTTCCAATTACACATTCAGGAACTGCTATAGACCCATTGATCCTACTCTGAAGTGTGACTAGGTGTCAAAACTCCATTTATCACCTGTCCTCCCTAAAATATTCTTTCAGGAGATACAGTGGTATATTGGAAATCTCTGGTAAATGTACCCACATCAATACAGTTAGCTTGATCCAATAGTATATTGTCTTTCTCAGGCTAACATTCTTAGACTGTGTTCCCACATATTCCAGTGGTTTTTCAAGAGAGCTCTACTGAGGTACACACATACATTAGTTATATTATTCATCCATTGTAAGTATACAGTTGTGTAATTTTTAGTAAATCTATAGCTATGCAACCATTATTACAGTCCAGTTTTAGAACATATCTGCTCCCTCAAAAACTTCCCTTGGCTTATTTGCAGTCAATTCCCACTCCTTCTAGAAAGGGGAAAGAACTAATCTGTTTTGCTTTTTTTAGTAATTTGATATAAATAAAATAATAGAATATGTGGTCTTTTGTGTCTTCATTCTTGTAGCCTTGACCACACAAGAGCCAGTGCTTTTTCTGAAACTCACTGAAGGTAGACCCTGAGGCCACCAATTTGAGACCTTTCTTAATGTCTGACATAGACATTTAATGCTGTGAATTTCTCCCTTGGCACTGCTTTAGTGGCATTCCACAAATTCTGCTATGTTGTGTTTTCATTTCTATTCACTTCAAGATATTTTCTAATTTCCCTTCATATTTCCTCTGTGACCTATGTGTTATATTTAGTTTTTAGTTCTAATTTCATTTCATTGTGGTTAAACAACATACTTTGCATGATTTTAGTCCTCGTAAATTTGTTGAGACTTGACCTAGCATATGGTCTATGTTGGTAAATGTTCTGTGTGCACTTGAGAAAATTTTACAATTTGTTGTTGGGTGGAATGTTCTATAAATGTCAATTAGGTCACCTTGATTAATAGTGTTGTTCAGTTCTATATCTTTTTAGATTTTCTTCTGTCTTATTGATTTACCAATTACTAAGAGAGGGGTATTGAAATCTAAGATTAAAACTGGGTTTGTCTATTTTACCTTGAAGTTTTATCAGTTTTTGCTTCATATATTTCAAAGCTCCATTAAGAGTTGCATACACATTTAAGACTGTTATTTTATTTTGATGAAATTAACCATTTCATCATTATGAAATGACCTTATTTATTTGTGGTACTATTCTTTGCTCTGAATTCCATTTTGTCTGTCATGCAAGGTCATTGCAAAGGTTTATTTTCTAGACTGCTTTTGGCACCAAACACTGTTTCAGTCAGGCCTTACACAGAAATACAGAAGCCACACCAAGTATTCAACAGAGATAATTCAATATAGTATGTGGTTTACACAGGTGTTAAGAGAGCTGAGGGAGCAAAAATGGGGCAAGCAGATACTAGTAACTTCAGAAAGCAACTGCTATTGTAAGAGGAACTTGGGCATAAAAGTGAAGAATGATATGACCAGAATGTAGGAGCTTGGAGGAGGACTACTTGTAGCCATATATCCATTGCTCCAACTTCTGGTGAGGCAGGTGCTATGCAGTTAATACTGTGCCTGAGCCCTGGCTGGTGTTGCTCAGTGGATTGAGCATGGGCTGTGAACCAAAGGGTCACCGGTTCGATTCCCAGTCAGGGCACATGCCTGGGTTGCGGGCCAGGTCCCCTGTGAGGACCACATGAGAGGCAACCATACATTGATATTTCTGTCCCTCTCTTTCTCCCTCCTTTCCCCTCTTTCTAAAAATAAATAAAATAAAATAAAATAAAATAAAAACCTTAAAAAAGTTGCACCTATTTAAAAAAATTTAAAAAAAAATACTGGTACCTGAGAGGGAGCCTAATGAAGCTGGCAACTAGAGCTGGTGCTATCTTCTGCTACTGTGGAGATTCAAATGGATGTTGAAAGTCCCTTCTCCCTATTTCATGCCTTGGAGTCTTCTACCAGTATTTCCTCTTAGCAGAACCCAACAGGAAGACAGCCAGCAAGGGAGTCCTACAGTTGTGGTTGGTAGAGTCCCAGTTCCAGAATTAGAGGAGACTGTAGACGGGTGGTCTCAGGGTTGAGAAATAATAGAAAAACAACTGGTACAGTCCGGACTGACTCTCCAGATATGTCCCAAATTTTCTCTCATACTCTCCTTGTGTCTTTTTGCTCAATGTTATTAGAGAATTTCCCAGGTCAAGCTTTTAGCTCACTGATTTACTCAAATTGTAAACATTCTGCTGTTCAGCCCGTTGATTGGTAGTCATGTCATGTTTTAATGTCAAAGAGTGGTTTCCTTTTCACATTGGCCTGCCTGTCTTCTCTGGATATCCCAGCATCTAGTGAGAATTTTCCCTTGCATATATATTATATCCTGGCTTCCTCCCTCACATTCATATACATAATAAGGAGAACAGGTTTCTAGAAAGAGGGAACAGAAAGTGTAAATACCCTGAAGCGAAAGGAAGGCATTAGCCATATTTGAGGAAGAGCTTTTTGAATTTGGTTTCATATTCTTCAAATGTTTGATGATTCTTGGTTGCTGGCTCATGTTCATGTTTGAGGGTCAAGATCAGTAGTTCTCAATGGGTGTGAGATTTTGCCCCTCAGGTAGGGATGCCATATTTAGAAAACAAAAACAAAAACAGTTAAATTTCCATTTCACATAATAGAAACATAATTTTTAAAAGATTTTTTTTATTTTTAGAGAGAGGGTAACGTAGGGAGAAAGAGAGGGAGAGAAACATTAATGTGTGGTTGCCTCTCATGCACCCCTTCCTGGGAACCTGGCTTGCAACCCAGGCATGTGCCCCGACTGGGTATTGAACTGGCGACCCTTTGGGTCAAAGGCCAGCACTCAATCCACTGAACCACACCAGCCAGGGCAAAACATAATTTTTTAATATATGTGAACTCTATCCCCAGGAGACATTTGGCAATGTTAGGAGAAACCTTTATTGGTATGTCTGATAGGGAGATGCTACTGGCATCTAGTCCTACAATGCGCAGGGCAATCCTCATAGAAAAAGAATTTGGCCCAAAATGTCAATAGAACCAAGAGTGAGAAATTCTGTTCTATATTGAACAGTGAATTTCTTCAGCTGAAATGAGGATCCTGTTGAAAAGGAATGTTTTAATTATAGGAGCCTGTTTCTTGTTTTGGTGAAGAGGAAGGTCAGAGACTGGGGTTGGCTGGTTTGTCTCCTGGGGTGTGGGCTCTCATAGCAACTGGAAATCTCTATGATTCAGATCACCATCAAGGAGGCTTTGCCACCACGAGTCCCATCTACCCTCAGCTCTCTTATGGGGTCGAGACAATGAAGATTCTGTGTTTTGTCCAGCTTTTCTGGTCAGGGTAAAAAGGACATCCTTTGCAACTTTCTAGATCCTAGGCAGAAAATGTAACCCCTTTATTTTTTTCTGAGTTTTCAAAAACTCTTGTTTTATTATTTTATGTCTCCTTGGTATTTATTCATTCTGTTATTTTGACATCTGGATGATCTCAACTTCTGAGTTATATTTAGAGGATGTGTTGGGAGTTTCAGATTTATACAGCCACCATTACCCTAGCTGGTTTCATTTGTAAAATCTTTTATTTCTCTACTTTAGTTGTTATTCTTATTAGAGTAGAGCAAAGTGAGGGTATAACTTTATTGTCTAGTTAATCAACTGACTCAACACCATTTGTTGGGTAGTCTTTCCTCCATACACATTTTCTTTGTATGTTGCCGGAGAGAGTGTACTTTAAGAAATACATGCACATGATTCAAAATGTAAGCATATTAAGCTATATACAGTGAAAAATAAGTTCCCTTCCTTCTCCCTTTCTCCCAGTTGCTCAGTTTCTCTCCACAGCTGTAGGCATGGGAACTAGCTTCTTGATTTTCATGTTTATTGCAACGTTCTTCATAATAGCCAAGATATGGAAACAACTTAAGTGTTCATCAACGGATGAAGGATAAAGAAGTTTTGGTGTATCATACAATGTAATATTATTACTCAGCCATAAAAAAGAATGAAATCCTGCCATTTGTGACAACATGGATGGACCTACACGGTATTATGCTGAGTGAAATAAGTCAAAGAAAGATAAATACCATATGACCTCACATGTGGAACCTAAAAAAACTTCATAGATACAGAGAAAAGATTAGTGATTGTCAGAGGCAGGAGATGGGGGATAGACAAAAAGAGTGAAGAGGGTCAGAAGGTACAAAAGTTCAGTTATAAAATAACTAAGTCATAACCAAAGCATCGCAGGTTCGATTCCCAGTTAGGGCACATGCCTGGGTTGTGGGCCAGGTCCCCAGTGGAGGCCACATGAGAGGCAATCACACATTGATGTTTTTCTCTCTTTCTCCCTCCCTTCCCCCCTCTAAAAATAAATAAATAAAATAAAATAAAAGATTAAAAAAATAAGTCATGATGCAACGTACAGCATGGTGACTATGGTTAACAATACTGTATAGTATATGTGAAAGTTGCTAAGAGCGTAGATCTTAAAAGTTCTCAAAAAATTTTATTCTAGAATTCTCTCCATGTCACTAACCAGAGATCTTCATTTTTGACAACTGTATAATATTCTGCTGTGTGGCTATACCACATTTATTCAACTAGTTCCCTATTTTGAACACCTGGGTTGTTTCCACTTTTTTGATATTTACAACCATTGTCACAACTAATAACATTGTACGTGACTTTTGTACATGTGCAGGTATATCTGTATGATTTTCACAGCTGGGATTTCTGGGTCTGTGAATCTATAAATTTAGTAGATATTACTGAATGCCCATTTGCATTCTTACCAGCAATGTAAATAGTGCCTTGCCAACAGAATGTGTTGTCAGATTTTGAAATTTTGATCTTCCAGTCATGAGAAATGCTTTCCGTGTAATTTTAACTTGTAGGTCTTTTATGCAAAGGGAGGTTAAACATTTTTTGATATTTTTGTTTATTTTCCTGTGACATGTGGTGTTCCTCTATCATTGGTCTTTTTAGTCTCAATTTCTGGGAAGTGGTTAGTCCTTTGTGAGAAGAATTGCATATAATTTTTCCCAGTTTGTTATTTGTATTTTGACTTTGTTTATGTTATTTGTGTGGGTGTATAAAATGTATGCATTAAATGTGTCAATTTGTTATTTTACAGCTTCTGGAGTCTCAGTCACATTAAGAAGGCCTTTTCTACTCCCTGGTTTTAAAGAAATTCACCTATGCTTTCTTCTAGCACTTGTATGGTTTTATTTTTTACATTTAGATTTGTGATCCATTTGGAGTTTATCCTGGTGCTGATGTTATTTTTTAAAATTATTTTTTAAAAGTTTTATTTATTTATGTTTAGAGAGGGAAGGGAGGGAGATAGAGAGAGAGAAACATCAATGTGTGGTTGCTGGGGGTCATGGCCTGCAACCCAGGCATGTACCCTAACTGGGAATCGAACCTGTGATGCTTTGGTTCGCAGCCCGCGCTCAATCCACTGAGCTATGCCAGCCCGGGCTGATATTATTGTAGATGGATCTTTCTCTCCATTATATCTAGTAATTGGCTGTTTGTATACATAAGGCTATTGATTTCCGTCTTTGTCTGAGTTCCTTTGAAAACAGAACTTGAGTCAAAACTTATTTGCCAATGCTTTGTTGGAGTTGTAATCTCAGTGTAGTGCAAGTGATAGAAAAGGGGAAGGCAGGAAAGAAAATACAAATTGGTGTGTTATTGAGTTGGCCACAGCTTCAAAAGAAAATACAGCCAGTTATTGGGTCATTTGGATCTATTTGGACAGGCTTAACAGAACCACTGCACCTTGAAACAGTCTTTTGCAGCAAGGAAGGGAGATAAATTTATCTGCTAATTCCCTTAGGGTTTCTGTCTCTCACTGATCCTCAAGGCAGCCACTGGGAAAGCCAAATCCCATATTGTGTGGCATGGTGTCTCATCTGAATTCAGAAGTGGTGGAAGTAACTAAAGTATTGAAGGGTTCATTTGGGTTGGGTCTAGGCATAGGAGCTGAGTGGCTTCTGCCATGGCAGACATAATTGCAGCTACACCAGAACCCAGCCTTTATCCAGGGAGAACAAACCAGGCAATATGGGAGGACTCTGAGCAGGGCGCTTGGCTCTTCACTGAGCAAGCAACCAAGGCCTGGAAGGCAGGTGGGGCCAAAGTCATCCAGGGATGCACAGAATTGGGTCTAGTATAGTTTCCACATGCTAATATTCTGTGCTCACACTTTTGAATTTTATTATGTTTGTAATAGTTTTTCCAGTTGATTATTTTAGGTTTCCTGGATATACAACCATGTCTTCTGAAACAGAAAGTTTTACCACTTTTTTTTTCAGTTCTTATATATTTCATTTTTTTTCTTTTGTCCAAATGTGTTGGTTAACACCTCAGTGTGAAACAGTAGTATTCATACCAATGTTAGTTTGATTTTGACTTTTATAAGCATGCCTTTAATGTTTTCTTGTTGACGAAGATATTAGAAGTTTATACCAATTGAAGAGCAGCTCCCCATTTCCTTCTCCCCTTGTACTCTGGCAGCCACCGCTCTGTTTTCTGCTTTTACAAGTTTGACTCTTACAGATACCTCATGTAAGTGGAATCATGCAGTATTTGTCTTTCTGTCTCTGGCTTATTTTGGTTAAGATAATGTCCTTCAGGTTTATTCATGTTGTCACAAATGGCAGGATTTTTTCCTTTTTTAAAGCTGAATAATATTTCATTGCATGGATCTTTCACACCTTCATTCATCCATTCATTCATCGATGAATACTTAGATTGGTTTCATATCTTGGCTATTGTGAACAATGTTGTAATGAACATGACAGTGTAGCTATCTGTTTGAAATACTGATTTCAGTTCTTTTTAGTACATACCCAAAAGTGGGATTGCTGGGTCATATTGGTATAAACTTTCAGTTGGGAAAGATAAATCAGTTCTAGAAATCTGCCGTACAACATAGTGCCTATACTTAAGAATACTGTATTATGCAATAAAAAATTTGTTCGGAGGGTACACCTCATTGAATAGAACTTCTGTCTGAACTCTTAACACACACACACACACACACACACACACAGAAACACAAGCAAACTTTTTGCAAGTGATGGATATGTTTATTACCCTTATTGTGGTGATGATTTCCAAATTGTGCATACTACATGCAGTTCTTTGTATGTCAGCTGTACTTCAATAAAGCTGTTCTTAAAAAAGAAAAAGACTGATTTGGGGGGTAGGAGAATATTTTTTTCATGTTTGTGAAATATTCCACTGATACCTCTATTACTGTTTCTTTTTTTCATCAAAAGTCACTGTTGAATTTTATTTAAAAGATTTTTAGCATTACTAGTGAAAAAGTCATGACTTTTTCATTGAAAATAGCAGAGCAGCCCTGGCTGGCATAGCTCAGTGGATTGAGCACGGGCTGCGAACCAAAGTGTCACAGGTTCGATTCCCAGTCAGGGCACATGCCTGGGTTGCAGGCCATGACCCCCCAGCAACCGCACATTGATGTTTCTCTCTCTCTCTCTTTCTCCCTCCCTTCCCTTTCTAAAAATAAATAAATAAAATCTTTAAAAAATGCTGCAAAAAAAGAAAAGAGAAAGAAAATAGCAAAGCAATACATTATTTTTTAAAATAATTTTTCTGCTCTATTTTTTAAATTTTATTTATTTTTGGAGAGAGGGGAAAGGAAGGAGAAAGAGAGGCAGAGAAACATCATTGGTTTCCTCTTGCACACCCCGCACTGGGGACCTGGCCCACAACCCAGGCGTGTGCCCTGACTGGGTATCCAACTGGCGACCCTTTAGTTCGCAGGCCGGCACTCAGTCCACTGAGCCACACCAGCCAGGGCACAATACATTCTATTAAGAGGTTATCTAGCATTGAACCATTTTTATATTTGTGGAATAAACCCCAGCTAGACAGGGTGTGTGTGTGTGTGTGTGTGTGTGTGTGAGTGATTATGCATGCTAATAATGTATATTGGGTTTTTGGATCAATATTTATAATTAAGTTTGCTCTTTGGCTTTAAATTTGGCTTTTTAAATTTCTCTACAATCTTTAGCAGATTTTGGCATAAATGTTATACTTGGTTCATATAAAAATTTGGAAATTTACTATATTCTAGAATATTGTAAGTAGAGCTGGAATTATCAGCACTTTAAAATTTTGGCAGAATCCCCCTACAGTTTATATCTGGAGCTTTTTTGTGTGTGTTTAGATCTTTTTCAACTCTATTTCTTTTATGGAAATTGATCTGTTTAGTCTATCTCGTCCTGAGCCAGATTTGTAAATTATACTTTTCTAGTCTATCTCGTCCTGAGCCAGATTTGAATTATACTGTAAATTCATCTACATATAATTTTACAAAATGGTTCTTATGACTTTTGGATTTATTTTGCTCTTTCTGGAGATATTTCTTCCTTGTCATTGTGATTTATTTTGTGCTGCTTCTTTCTGTTGATTAGGTTAGCTGGTGGGTTTTCTGTTTTATTGATTTTGATTTTTGCAGTGAACCAACTTTTTGATTATTAATTAGTCATACTTTTAAAATGTTCTAACTTTTTAATTTCCCCTTTTCCATTTATTAATAATTCCTTCCTTCAAGTTGGTATATTTTAGAGATGAGGAAACTTGGACTGACCACACTGTCCATATAGATGTTGTACTAGTCAGAGTTTTAATTTCCAAACAACAGAAGCTGATCTTGACTGATTTAAGCAGAAAAGGAGCTTATCAAAATGATATTGGGTAGCTCACAGAAGTGTTGAGAGGGCTGGAGAACCAGCTTTGAGGTTAAACAGCCAGGAAAAACACCCCAAACCACAACTCAGAACTAGTACTGGTGAGAAATCCACTGCTGCTGCCACTGCCTACCTGTTCCTTCTCTCTCGTGTCTGAGTAGATGCCGGACAGCCTGTGTGGTGCCACTTATCTCTAGGATTGTCACGAGCCTACCTAAGAGTCTATAAAATACAAATTAAACCAAAAAGTTTACTACCATCAACACATCCTAGATAAAAGAGTAGGGAATAGAAAGAGGAAAGGAAAATTACTAAAATGCCATACATAGCAGGGCAGAACATCTCAATGGTTACTATAGTCCTTGATTCCTGTTACCCTTTCACTCAACCAACACCTCAGCTGATCCAGGTTCTGTACCTGGTGAGATGACCTGAATCTTCATTGCTGAGGAGTCTGATTCCCTGGTGGTCCTAGCAGTGGGTTTTGGGGGTCAGGAGATGTGGGTACTTAGAATCATCCAAATGCCCTTAAATGTGTCCATTCTAATTCTTAGGATCCCAGTCTTTCTTAAGCTTGCTCTTGATTTTACAATATAAGACCTGGTAGAATAATTTGGCAACTTGCAGTATTAAATCAGGAGATTTGTTTTAGGCTATCTCAGTTTGTGGCTGTAAGATGAAGTTCTTTTAGCATCATCATTGAACGTCTAGTTTTTCTTTTTTTTTAAAGATTTTATTTATTTATTTTTAGAGAGAAGGGAGGGGAGGGAGAAAGAAGAAGAGAAACATCAATATGTGGTCCCACTGGGGACCTGGTCTGCATCCTGACCGGGAACTGAACCGGTGATCCCCTCCTTCACAGGCCCACGCTCAATCCACTGAGCTACACAAGCCAGGGCGAAAGTCTAGTTTTTCAACCATGCTTGAGCCAATAATTTAGGTGTTTCAGGTTTTCATCCCTTTTCTTTAAGATCTCCAGCACTTTTAGAAGCAAATGCCTACCTTGGATGAGATTATCCAAGGAGAGTGTGATGAGTTAAGTCCTAGAATGCCTCATGACCTTCATTGCTATTCTGTGGTAGTTAACACTGAGCTCCTCTCCCCATCCCACCTGTCAAAAACCCTTCTCTTCAATAAGCACATCATTTCAGGTAACTAGATGATTGTTTAATTAGGTGGCTAAAAAAGGGTTGTGGGTTCTATAGAAGCAATCTTGAAGCTAAACTGTTAGGCAAGACAATCAGAGTTTGTACTCTAGGTTTAAGGGAAGCTGGAAAAGAAGTGTATTAATGGGAATGCAGCAGAAGGGGAATGTATGAGAATGGTTTTAGGGAAATAATCAATAGGGCTTGTGATTGCTTAATTCAGAGGTGTGTGACAGAGGCAGGACGTTAAGAAGGGTGATTGGCAATCCCCATTGCAGTGCAACACTGTAAACTCTAGTGACTTGAAGGGGTATTAATGGTAATCTGATTAAATGCTGGCCATGTTTTTTGACCAGTCATTTGTTATCTGGACACTTCCAGTGACAGGAAACTGGTTATATAACATGCTTCCCAAATAATGGTATGATAGCTGGGACTGTGAGAATCCAGTTCCGATGTTACCTCCTTCAGATACACAGAACACATCTCATTCTTTTTCACCTTGAGAACTCTGCACATATCCAGTCTGAAAGTTTCCAGTTTATTCAGCCATTCCACCTGAGTTCCTACACCATCCTGATAGACCTTCTCTGAACTGGTACCAGACTGAACAAACTCCTCCATATTTTGAGTGGCCAGGCCAGGGCAGGGCAGGGCAGGGCAGGGCAGGGCAGTGCAGAGCAGAGCAGAGCAGAGCAGAGCAGAGTAGAGCAAGACAATCACTCCTTATCTGGACGCTGTGCTTCTGAGAAGGCAGCTGGAGATTCCATTAGCTTTGTTCTGGCAGCCACACCACACCATTGACTCACACTGAGCTTCCTGTCAAGTGAACTTAGTTTTCCTCTGTGCTTTTGCTCAGCTATCTTTTCTCCAGTCTGTTCTTGTGCTGTAGATGTTTTGTTTTGTTTAAGCCAGGGAACTGGACATTACATTTATTACTGTTCAGTTTCATCTTTTTGTTTGGTCGTTCATACCAGTCTGTCAAGATCTTATTGGACCCTGATTAGGTCACATATGACATATATGTGAGAGGGAGCCCAGGAGAAAGACAATTTGGGAGAAAGTCTTGCTGTGGGCACATCCAGGCTGAGACATACTCAGTTTGAAGTAACTGTGGGACAGTCAACAATTATTTGGGGTAAATTTTTCCTGAGCTCAAGAATGGGACCTGGGCCTAAGATGGCATTTTAGTTGTCACTGAGTTATAGTTAATTGAAATAATGAGAGTGGATGAGATTATCCAAGGAGAGTGTGATGAGTAAGAAGGAAAAGAACCTTGGACAAAACATTGGGAGATACCCACGGTTAGTAAAAGGAAAGATGTCATTGAAGCTGAAAGAGCTAAGAGCACTTGCAGAGGGCTGCTTTTGCAGGGAGAGTTCCAGTCAGCCCTCCCTCCTCCACTCAGGGCTCTAGAGTGGAGAAAGCCTTGGATTTGAGGGCAGAGTGCCTACTCTTTCTGGTAAACCTGATTCCATGGTTTAGGAAGAAATGGGCAGGGAGAAAGGTACAAGTGTGCCAGTGAAAGAAAAGAGAGAGAGATCAGGTGGTAGGGGAAAGCAAAGGTGGGGGGGGCATTTTATTCATTTGCAAGGTAAAGTAACCAGAAATCAAGTGACCCAGGCCTGATAGATAAATACAGGCAAGTGACTAGAATGTATAAAAGTAAGCAACTTTCCAGATGGACAGCTGCAACTTCAGGACCTGAAATGTGTGTTTTAGATGCATTTTGCTTATAGGTATTTGTGAGATTGAGGATAGAGTGCATTGGTTAGAAGTCTTAACAGGAAAAACACTCCTTAAAAGCTTCTCCACAGTTCTTTCTTGAAATATGAGTACCCACTATTCAAATCCTAGAGCAAAAGTGGAGAAATAAGGCAGTGAACTGGCTTCTCCGCAGACCAAATGCCTCCTCCTCTCCCTACCCTGTATTTGGTCAAGACTCTGTAAGTCCAGGTTAAACCTCTAGATTATAACAGCCAGCACTCAGATGTGTTGTTATTTTCTGAGTGACTAATATAATGAGTTAATCACTTACCTCAGTAGAACTCATAGCCTTCAGAGGTGGTATTCTTTTACTTCCATTAGGAGAGAAATCATAACTGGTTGTCTTTTTGTAATTTTAGCAGTCACTGATGTTTCATATGCATATGACCTCATTAAGGATTACACATGGTGATATGTTTCTCATTCACTCTTAAATCTGGCTTTTGACAAGGTTGACTAATGTCCTGCCTCACAGAGTTGCCATGAGAATTAAATGAGTTATTATATGTACAGCACTTAGAACACTAGTAGACACTTCATATATGGTCAATAAAGGTTACCAATGAATATTTCACTACTAGAACTACTAGTACTAGTACTACAGAAAGATATCGCAAGGTGTTCCTCTCTCCCCACCTTGGGTGGGCTTTCACTTACAATAGCCATCACCTGCAACTCCTGTTTGAGGAATTACTCTTGGCCTACTAGAGACCTTTTTGTTTGACTTGACAGAGGTAGAAGTGTTTGGGAATTTGCTTACCCAACCCCTTAAACGGGAGAGGGAATAGCTAATGCAGAGCCCCTCATTTAGGAACACACCTGGAATGTTCCAGGAACAGTGAACTTGGCTGAAGCCCAGGGAATGAAGTTGGAGTTAGAAGTCAGAGAGGTGATCGGAGGGAGTAGGGCACTCAATGTAGGGCCTTATGCCAGAAGGCCTTTGGCTTTTCCTCTGAGTGAAAGAAAAAAGACAACGATAAGGTTCTGAGCTCAGAAATAACATGATTTGACATGAATTGTAACAAGGATCACTCTGGTAGCTGGATCGAGAATAGACTGTAGGGACAAGGGCAGAAAGAGGGAGAACAGGTGAGAGGCTACTGATCCAGGTGAGAGACAATGATGACTCCTTCTGCAGAGGGGGCAGTGGAAGATTCTGAAAGTAGAACCAGCAAGATTTTCTAAGGGATTGTTTTTTTTCTCTTTGAGAGAAAGAGGAGGTGAGAACTCCCCGGGTGATTTGGGTGGGGTGTTTTGGGTGTTTTGGCCTGAGCGCCTGGAGGATGAAGTTGCTATATACTGATATTTGCAAGCCTGTGGAAGAAACAGGTTCAGGAAGACCCAAAGTGCCCCGAGGGCTGCCTTATAGAAAAATGCCTTGCATGCCTGGCCCTTGCATGCCTTGCGGGAGAGACTCTGCTGGGTTTTGTTTGTGAAAATTTGCATTTACTTTGGAATTTCACTCAGACCTGTAAATGAGATAAGGCAAATGGAACTCAAAAGAATCTAAACAAAAGAGAGTACTAAGATTTCCAAGATATGAGAGTAGCCTGGGGTGGAGGGAGGGATGTGTATGGTTTGTACATTCACACTATAATTATTTGATGGATATTTGATGTATATTTACTTTCTGATTTTAGCCATTATAAATGACATCAACATCCATGAATATACATTATTGTACATGCTTGAAAGATATTTTTTACAGAATTTATTTATTTATTTATTTATTTATTTATGTATGTATGTATTTATTTATTTATTTTTATAGAGAGGGGGAGAGAGGAATAAAGAAGGGAAAAGAAACATTGATGTGAGAGAGAAACATCAGTTGGTTGCCTCTCGTGTTTTCCTTGACCAGGGACTGAACCCATAACCCAGGCATGTGCCCTTACTGGCAATCAAGCTGATGACCTTTGCTTTGTGGGATGACACCCAACCAAATGAACCATACCGGTCAGCACTGTTTGAAAAATGTTTGCTAGTTTGATGGATAAAGTTATCACATGTTTTTTGTGGGCATCACATTTTTAATTAGCAATTTCTGGATACATGATTTGGGGCCATTTGTTCCTTCTTCTGTGAAATGCTTATTCATATCTTTTGCCCATTTTTCCTATTAGGTCATTTATGTTTATCATAGTGTTTTATAGAAAGCACTTTATGTATTTTGTTTATTAAATTGTAGCCTACATATTATCTCACAATTATATTCATGTAATAATTAAACATGAAAATTAAAAGAAAATATAGAAAAATATTTTTTATAATCTTGGCATGGGGAAGGCCTCCAAACTTGCACCAGGCTAGATGTACCCAGAGGCCCTGGGGAGCCTGGCCCCGAAGCATGCTAGGAAGCCCTGGCTGGGGTGGCTCCACATCTGTCTCAGTAGCTAAGGGTGGGGTGTTAGAGTGGAAACAAGGATCAAAGTCAGTTTCCTTCCCTTGTGGATCACCCTCTGTTTACTTGTCTGTCTCCTTCCCTGCACTGTGAGCCCGAGCCACGGGGGCAGCAATGGGCTTTCTGAGTGTCAAATCCCCAGGGCCTAGAATGAGTGACATAGAAATCTGGCTTCCTTCCCTTGCAGGTTGGTACCCCATGCCTAAAAATGCACTGTCTTCATACCAGGTAGAGCCTCATAAGTGTGTTACACTGACCAGTGAAGTGTGTAGGTGAAAACCTTCCCATCCTCTCTCTCAGGCCCTGGCCTTGCATCCCTCATATCTATCATGGTGTAGTGTGATTATTTGTTTGACTTTCTTGTATCTGTATCCCCAGTACTTAGCAAAGTCTTTCACTACAGACTTTCTACTCAGGTAACTCGGCTTATTTTGCCTTAAAAAATTTATTTATTAATTTGAGAGAGAGAGTGTGTGTGCAAGAGCAAGAGAAACATGTATCACCTGCAGCCCACATGCACCCCAGCTGGGGATCAAACCATAACCTAGGTATGTGTCCTGACTGGGGGTCCAACCCACAACATTTTGGTGACCTTTCAGTGACCTTTTCAGTGTGCAGGATGGATGCTCCTATTGAGACACACAGGCCAAGGGGTTATTTTGCCTTCTTTACAGATAAGAATTTTGCCTTTCTTTACACTGAAATAAATGTTTACTTGCTATAAGGCAGCATCAGTGACGTGCCAGCTAGGTCACCCAGTGGGCTGCTTTGTGATCCCCTCCCAAACCTCCTTTTCGGTAGTTGTTTCAGCTCATCACTTCCAGTTCCTATTTCACAAGAAGCAAGTCTGTTGTGTTGTGGCTTTCAGTGCTAACAAAAAAAAGAACAACAACAAAAAAAAACAGTGGTTTGGGGATTTTGGCCAAGAAAATGGTATAATTAGAACTTAAACTGAAGTCTTAAGTAGTAATTTAACCCCACCCAAATTTTGACACCAAATGAGAATTCTGACATTACTTTGTTTCAGACCCTTAAACACTAAAATGTTATCTTGATCAATATTATAAAGTAAATATGAAAGGAATGAAATGTATTGTCAGATAATTACCACCAAGACACTTGCTTGACTCAGAAAGTTTTTATATGTGAGATCTTTTGAACTTTGAAGAACAGATAAATTTCATACTTTGAACTATTTAGGCAAATTTCAATAACTGCGATAACAAAATAGATTACAATACAAAAAAACATATTGATCAATTTCAATATAAATATGAGAAACTATTTTCAGATGTACTATATTTAAATGTAAGAAAATGAAATATAATTTCTAGAAGAGAAAGTTGTAGAATCTCAATTAGATCTTGGCATAAGGAAAACTTTTCTCCACATGATAGCAGAGGGAAAACTATTAAGGAAAAGACTGGAATTTCTGTCCTATAAAAATAAGACACTTCTTTTCACTCATTTATTTATTCATTCAGTCCTCCAACAAACATTTAGTGAGCATCTCCTATATGCTAACCACTATTTTAGGCATTAGGTATTTCAAAAACAATATAAATGTATAAGGCAAATAATAAATGTGAACAACTTTTGCATCAATCACAAATATGTGGCAAGCAAAGAGTTCATATCCTTCACCATTAGAAAAAGGTCAGCATCCCAAATGAAAAATTGGCAAAGTATGTGAACAGCAGTTTACAGAATAAAACCTACAAATGGGTGTGATACATAAGAAATGATAACCAACCTCATTAGACATTAGACCAATACAAATTTAAATGAGATAGTCTTTTGCTTTGGCTTATGTGACTGTCAGAGCTTTAAAAGAAGTTTCTGAGAAAGGTGACAGAAATAAAGTAACATAGTTCTGAGTACATGTTTGCATAATTTCCTCTGTTATCACACTCATCAAAAAGAATGAAAAATGTCCTGGCTGTTGTGGCTCAGTGGATTGAGTGCCAGCCTCAAATGTGAACCAAAGGGTTTCTGGTTCCAATCCCAGTCAGGGCACATGCCTGGGTTGTACGCCAGGTCCCCAGTAGGGGGCACATGAACAGCAACCACACATTGGTGTTTCTCTCCTCTTTCAGCCTCCATTCCCCTCTGCCTAACGAATGAAAAAATTCCAAAATAGAGAAGGAAAATCCAACTGAGTCATGGACAGACCCTTACTTGGGAGGGCACAGTTTAAACAAATTAGGAAAAAGATTTCTGAAGCCTTCCAGTGAAAAATGCTTAGCTTGGAAAGGAGAGGACTATGGCCTGGGCTAATCCTCTATTTGGATTCTCAAGAGTCATGAATAGAAAGGGACAGTGAGGGGAAAAGGGTGGAGGTTTAAAGTGAGAAGAGGTGTGCAGTCGTGCCCAGGGCAGGCAGAGTGTGTACCAAGGGACCACCTGAGTGATATTAGTGCTCATACACTGAAATGAAAGTGAGACCAGTTTGTGTCATTGCATCTGAGTGTTCCTGAGGTAAAGGAATGCCACTGGGGTCAACAGTGAGGAGGCCAAGGAAGTTTTCCTTGAACTGTAAACAATAATAAGGTTCTTCCCTCTAGCAGGTGTATGTGCTTTTGAATCAAGCAAGCAATGAAACCAAGATGAAACGGAGAATGTTCTTTTCCTCTCCAGGTATCTGGGGATAAGACTGCTAGCAGGCAACCTCTGGATCTTAACTTCTCCCATGCTGAGACTGGCACTTAAACAAACACTGGTGCCCTGTGGTCTGGGTGGAGTAGCTTCTATTGATTGACAGTTATGTGCTGGCCAGAGACTGGGAGGTGGTTTTGGCAACTTCCTCTAGCCAGAGGAGTATTTCAAGCTGATGAACCACTTTGTAAAAAGTCCCCTTGGGGCCATAGTTTATTGCTTGATTGTCCTACCAACCCTGAGATGCTGCCACAATGTGAAGCCGAACCCCTTTCGAGATGGCTCAGCCCTTCTCACATTCACTTATGTCTTTTTTCTTCCCTCCCATCTGCCTACATCTCAGGCGCATACGTAACACAGGTGTTTCAAGTGTAGACGTCTCTGCTTTTTAGGAATTCACATACAGCACTGTTTTTCGTTATAATTTCTGGCTGTAGTGACATGTTTGTAGGAAGCCTTTTCAGATACCAGTGTTACGTAAATGTCCATGTCTATTTTTTCTGTGCTGTTATAATTTCCTTATTTAAATGTGAATTTTTAATCCAGGCAGTATTTGTTTTGATTGTATGTAGAATGAGGCAGATTTATTAATTCATTCAATAAGATTTACTGAGCTCCTTCCAGGCACCAGGCACTGTAGGGACATTTGAGAAAGATTTTCCTCATTATTAAACCTCATATTATATCTAATAATACAAGAGACGAGATTTTCTGAATGCTTTCCAAATTCATATAATTTACAAAAAAGAACAGGAAGACCTCTTGATAGACTGAGTTCATTTTTATAAAATGGTGCTATATTTTCTCCTTTCCTAGACATTTAATCCTAGATTTTGTAACACAGATACACACTTGCCCACAATCCCAATCAATTTGCCTCATTCCTTTCTTCCTGCCCGACTCTTTAGGAGTTCTAAGCTCTTTGACCTGCAAAGCTAATTGTCAGTGGATAGCAGCTGCTAAACTCACCAAAGCACGTGGTTAAGACCCAGGCTCCTGCAGTAGCTGATCTGAGTTCAAAGCCCACCTCTGCCACCTATTAGCTCATGTGCTTAGACAAGTTGATTAATCTCTCTGCTTTTCAGTTTTCTCATATGTATCAAATGGCATAAACCTTGTATACCTCACAAGGACCGTATGTGGATTAAATGATTTAATTTAATCCAGTCCATCCAGAGGACTTCAAACAGTTCCTGGGACATAATGTGTTAAGTATTATTATTGCTGTTGTCTATTTTGCAGGAATACTAACAAAATAATAATCTGTTCCTTCAGGTTTGTTACTTTGGTACTGATATCTTCTCATTGTTAATGAACTTTTTTGTTTTGGAGACAGTCCCAGGAATTCTCACACTTGTGCACTCAGCTTGAGCAATGAGGAATGTCCCTAGGGAGCATACATGGTGTTAGAGCAATAGTTTTTATTGTAGTAAAACATATAATATAATATTGATCATTTTAACCATTGTTAATGCCACAATTCAATGGCATTAAATACATTGATGAAACTGTATAACCATCACCACTACTTGTATCCAACACTTTGGTGTGAAAGTAATTTTAAAAAGCCTATTCACATGTATTCATGCCTTTGCAAGTACTCTGCTTAGAAGAGCCTCCCCTCAACCATTTTGGTCTGGTAAGCTCAGCTCAGTTGTCACTCCTTCCCTGAACCTTCCTCCCTTCTTAATTACCTCTTTTGTGTTTCCATTCTACCTCAGGCTCCTAATCTATCACAGAGCTTACTCGAGTTTAAAATAACTGTTTATTCCTGAGTTGGTTTGAGCTCATTGTTCCAACCCACCATTTTGCATCCTGAGCCTGGTACCTAACATATTGGTGACCCTCCCAGGTTCATAACACCTGCTAATTTGATTAGTGGGTCTTTAATGACCTCTAAGATTCTGCCGCGCAAGAAATAATGAGAAACTAGTCAGGACATTCAGTGGCACTTAGATTGACAATACATGAGGAAGGTCAAGCCCATGTCATGTACTGTGGCATACTTATCTCTGCTGAACATTCCTCCTCAGGATTCCTCCTTCCAAGGCCCACCACAGTGCAGAGATACAAGATTTTTCTGCCTCTGTTGACAAGCCATGGAGGGAGATCCTGTGGGCCAGGCCATCTCTAGGACAATCACAGGAAGTTATTCCACGCCTGGGACAAGTCCCAACTCTATCTGGCAGCAAGCAGAAGGTTACAGGCCATCAGGCTGAAGGGTCACCAGCAATCCCAGGGCTGGTGGCACTGAGCCAGGACAGAGAGGAGCTGTATAACCTGCTTCTGGAAATTCCCAACCTGCTGCCCTTGGGTCCCATAGCCTTTGTGGTCCCCCTTGGCAAGGAAGTAGAAGGTGGAGAGAAAGGACCCTCGAGTAAAGCACAACAGAAAATAGAACGTTAACCAGAATTCTGCCTCTTCAGTGATACATTTTGCAACACATAAACACACCCCAACTTCCCAAGCATTTTCAAGGTGAAACCACTGAGAAGAGAATGAGAGCTAGGCTTCGAGGAGCAGGTCTTGGGAAGTTACTGAAAATCTCCAAGTTGCTACCAAATGCTTTCTTTCATCTCATGTTCTGGGATCACATTCAAGATTCCTGGGAGCCTTACAAATGGCAGTCAGTGGTTGAATTGTTAGGTTTTCTAAACACTAACTAGCATTTACTAAGTAGCTGTCAATAGCAACACAAAAACAAGAAAAACACAGTTGGGGAAACCTGTTCATAGAGGAACAGGGGTGAGGGAGGATGCAAAAGAAAGTGGAAAGTCAGTAAGTCAGACAAGAGTAAGTCTTATTCCTTTTTTTTTTCCTTCTGTCTTTTCTGCACTCCAGAGAAGAATGTTTGTACATCAAGGGACAGAAATATTCCACTTTGGAATACAGAGCTAAATCAGGGGAAACAACTTTGACAGTTCGTTGTGATAGAACAATCTTTGCTGGAAGTGCTCTAACATGTATGTGACTTTGAAGGTAATATGCTCTGTCAGTCTGTTTCCTTCTGAATACCTCCCAGTAAACTACAGGAGTGGCAGGAGCAACCAGCTTGAAAACCTGCCAACTTCAATAGGCATATATCCTCTTCCTACTATAACTTTTTTGTTTCTCATTTAATTTCAACTAATTCTAATTCACTTTTTTAAGCTTTTATTTATTTATTTTTAGAGACTGGGGCCCCAGAAAGAGAGGGAGAGAAACATCAATGTCTGGTTGCCTCTCCTGCGCCCCCTACTGGGGGACCTTGCTGGCAACCCAGCATGTGCCCTGACTGAGAATGGGACACCTACCCTTTAGTTTGCAGGCCTGCTCTCAATTCACTGAGCCACACCAGCCAGGACTCTAATTCACTTTTTCAAACCGTGTTCTTGAACACTGAAAGGGAACCATGAGAGCTGGACCAATGAATAAGGCACTTCATATCTCTGAGGACCAGCTTTTTCTGGGAAATTAGTTGTTTTAACCACTTCACATGATTATTAATGTGAATTCATAGACTTGTAAGAGAAAGAAAGAGTTTGCCCTTGTTCTCTGCAGGAGACTTGTAGTACTTGATAACACAATACACAATGATAGTATCTGCCCAGTAGCAAACCAGAGCCTCGGATTCATCCTGGACTCTCCCTCTCCCTAATGGTCGGTACTATCAGTTTTACCCCCCACCCAGCCTTCCCCCATCTGGCTGATGCCAGCTCTGTAGCTTTGTCCTCAGTTACTTCGGCCATTTAGGAAGTCAGAAATTCACACATGTGGCACAGCACTTGGTCCACGAGACCACTGTGAGTATCATGAGAGCAGGGCCTAGGTCATATTTATCTCTTTATCCCTTGCACACATCCCATTCAATAAACATGCTTTCCCTGGATGATTTAGCCCGTTTCCACTTAATGTAATTATTGATGCTTTGGGATTGAAAACAAGCACCTTATTTTGTGCTTTTTATTTGCTCCTACCTAGTTTTCCTTTTCTGTACTTTCATAACGTCTTTTGGAGTATCTTTTTGTGAACTTATTTAGAAACTTAATTAGATCCCCAGGAGGTTGGAAATAAATGTAGAGGAGGCCACTGGCCCTTTCCCTTGTCCCTCTACATTTAAGTATCTTGCACAATTCCAGTTCAGTCTTATAACCAGCCAATGACATTGGTACCATCCAAGATATGCGGCAGGTTTCACCTTTTGTACATGTACACATGGGCATGCATGTGTGTTTTATGTGTGTCAGTGCAGCTTCATCACATAGTAGATTCATGTAACCATCACTGCAATCAATATACAGCTACCTTCTAACACAAGGATTTCTCCTGTTAACCTTTTATAGCCACACCAGTTCAGCCTGTCATTTGGTCCACAACAATGCAAGTATGTATTGTATGCCAAGACTTAAAGGTGTGGGAAGTACTTCAAGGACCAAGACAGGCGATGTCGCTGCTATCACAGAACATAAAGGCTATGTCAGCAAAGGCTAACATCCCAGGGAGAGTTGGAGACCACTTATGTTCATTGGCTGTGTCTTGGTTTCTAGAGTTCCTTTATTCTGCCTATAACTTCAGACACTCACCAAACTACTTCCACTTCCAACTTTACACCTCTCTCCATATGTAATAGTGAGAAATTCTCTACTAAGCCATTCATATACAACTTGAAAGCTTTTCACAGTATACCCGGGCCTTGCTATCCATAGGTTCTTAGCAACATTTTTTTTTCTCCTTGCTGTCCTCTAATCTGAGGCATCTTCTTCAGCCTGTGGCCAATAAGGCCACTGAAACAGCTGCCCAGAAGGAGACCAACACCTGTAAGCAATCAGAACAAGTAGACTCTGAGCACCAAATCCTGGAGCCCCGGACACTCTTGGCCAGGACAGCATGGAGCTCATCCATAAATCAGGAGAGGAAGAGGCCCACATAGTTCCTTTTGGCAGGTTAAGTCGAAAACTGCCATTGCTGAAATGACAACAGTATTTGAAGGATCAAAACCTAGATCCTTCAACTGTAGCTAGATGTAGGTTTTGTTCCTTCAGCCTGATTTGGAAAGCCTGACTATGAAGACAGGTTGCTGACCCATCCTGTGCACATGCAAAGGAAATGATTTCATAGCTTTGGGATTTCACCACTGCAGAGGGGGCAGGGGGCCAATTCTGCTTAAACAAAGGGACAGTAATCACTCTTGCCAGAAAAGCAGTTTAAATCAGAGGTGTCTCTTTACAGCCTCAGAGACTTTCAGGATGTTTCTCAGTTCATTTCAGTGTCTTTAGACAATGAATACGATCCAGACAGGCCACTTCAATTTCATTGGATTGAATTCTGGAGCCCAAGAAGTGTAAAAAAACATCAACCTTGCTATAACCTAGCCAGGTTTGTTTTACTGCACAAGTAAAATTGAGTACACCAATAAAGTGCTCAAACTTCTAAGTTTTATCCATTATAAACTTCAGCTTTGATAGCCTATCTTATTAACTCATAAAAGCCCATCTTAGGTATGCTTAGCTGATCACTTTTACGCCCCAGTTTAATCCTCAACAAGCTGCAGTGTCTGGACAGAGCATTTACTGTGTTTGAGTTAGAAGTCTGGAAGCAAGCCTTGCCTGATTGCCTAAGGTCCAGATTAGAGGCTGTGTCTATCTGGTTCACCATCACATCCTTACCTCCTAGAACATAAATCCATGATGAGTGAATTTTGGTTATTAGGTTTGTTATGAACCCATAAAACTAATTTCTCAAGAGTCATGTTTTGTTTTGAATTTAATTTTTATTATATTATTTTCCATAACCTTTTAATCCCCTTATATCCCCTGTCCCCCACAACCACCACACTGTTGTCCATGTCCATGAGTCCTTTCCTTTTTTGCAAATCCCTTTACCCCCTAACCTCCCTCCCCACTAGCTGTCATCTGTTTTCTATCTATGAGTCTATCTCTATTTTGCTTGTTAGTTCAGTTTGGTTGTTAGATTCCATGTATCAGTGAAATTATATGGTATTTGTCTTTCTCTGACTGGCTTATTTCACTTAGCATAGTGTTCTTCAGGTCCATCCATATTATTGCAAAGGGTAAAATTTTCTTTTTTTTTTTACGGCTGAGTAGGATTCCAATGTGTAAATGTCCCATAGTTGTTTTATCCACTCATCTACTGATGGACACTTGGGCTGCTTCCATATGTTGGCAATTGTAAATAACGCTGCAATGGACACAGGTGCTTATGTCCTTTTGACTTAGTGTTTTGGTTCCTCTGGACATATTCCCAGAAGTGGGATCAATGGCTCAAAAACAGATACATTTTTAATTTTTTGAGGTATCTCCATACTGCTTTTCACAGTGGCTGCACCAGTTTACGTTCCCACCAACAGTGCAAAAGGGTTCCCCTCTCCACATCCTTGCTGGCTACTTGTTTGTTGATTTATTGATGATGGCCATTCTGACAGGTGTGAGATGGTATCTCATTGTGGTTTTAATTTGTATTTCTCTGGTGAATACTGATGTTTAGCATCTTTTCATATGTCTATTGGACATTTGTATGTCCTCTTTGGAGAAGTGTCTATTCAGGTCCTTTGTCCATGTTTTAATTCGGCTGTTAGTTTTTTTGGTGTTGAGTTTTGTAAGTACTTTATAAATTTTGGATATTAATTCCTTACCAGATGCATCAGAGAATATGATCTCCCATTCTGTGGGTTGTCCTTTTATTTTGTTGATGATTTCCTTTGCTGTGCAGAAACTTAAAAAAAAGATTTTATTTATCTGTTTATTTTAGAGAGAGGAAGGGACGGAGAAAGAGAGGGAGAGAAACATCAATGTGTGGTTGCCTCTCAGGCACCTCCTAATGGGGACTTGGACTGTAACCCAGGCATGTGCCCTAGACGGAGAATCTAACCTGTGACCCTTTGGTTTGCAGGCTGGCACTCAATCCACTAAGCCACACCATCCAGGGCAAAAAATTTTTAGTTTGATGTAGTCCCAACTGTTTATTTTTTCTTTTGTTTCCCTTGCCTGGGTAGATATATCCAATAAAAAATTTCTGTGAGCAGTGCCCAAGATTTTTCTGCCTATGTTTCTTCTAGGATTTTTAAGGTTTCTGGCCTAACATTTATGTCTTTGATGCATTTTGAATTTACTCCTGGGTGTGGTATAAGAACATGGTTTGGTTTCACTTTATGTATGTACCTGTCTAATTTTTCCAACACCATTTATGGAATAAACTATCTTTAGCCTGTTGTATGTGCATGCTCCCTCTGTCGAATATTAATTAATTATAAAGGTGTGGCTAATTTCTGGGCTCTCTATTGTTTTTCCTTTGATCCATGTGTCTGTTTATATGCCAATACCATGCTGTTTTGATTACTATGGCCTTATAGTATAGTTTCATATTAGGTAGTGTGATTCCACCAACTTAGTTCGTCTTTTTCAGGATCACTGTTGCTATGTGGGGCCTTTTGTGGTTCCATACAAATTTTTGAAATATTTGTTCTAGTTCTGTGAAATACATTTTTGGAATCTTGATAGGAATTGCACTGAATCTGTAGATTGCTTTGGGTAGTATGGACAGTTTAATGATGTTAATTCATCCTATCCATGAACATGGTATGTGCTTCGACTTATTTGTATCTTCTTTTTCTTTCTTCATTGTCTTATAATTTTCTGAGTACAGGTCTTTGACATCCTTGGTTAGGTTTATTCCTAGGTATTTTATTCTTTTTGAAGCAATTGTGAATGGGATTATTTTTTAATTTCCTTTTCTGTTAGTTTGTTAGTGATATGTAAAAATGTAACTGATTTCTGTATATTAACTTTGTATCTTGCCAGTTTGCTGAATTCATTTATCGGATCTAGTAGTTTCTTGGTGGAATCTTTGGGGTTCTCTATGTACAGTATCGTGTCATCAGCAAATAAAGACAGTTTTACTTCTTCCTTTCCAATTTGGATGTCTTTTGTTTTCTTCCTCTTGTCTGATTGCTGTGGCTAAGACTTCTAGTTCTATGTTGAATAAGAGAGGTAAAGCAGACATCCCTGTCTTATGCCTGATCCTAAGGGGAATGCTTGTAGTCTTTGCCCATTGAGTAAGATGCTGACAGTGGGTTTGTCATATATGGCCTTTACTATGTTTAGGTATGTTCCCTCTATTCCCACTCTGCTGAGAGTTTCAATTATAAATGAATGCTGGATTTTATCAAATGATTTTTCTGCATATATTGATATGACCATGTGGTTTTTATCCTTCGCCTTTTTTTTATGTGGTGAATCACATTTATTGATTTGTGACTGTTATACCGTCCTTGCATTCCCAGAATAAATCCTACTTGATCATGGTGTATGATCTTTTTGATGTGTTGCTGTATGGGTTTGCTAATATCTTGTTGAGGATTTTAGCATCTATGTTCTTCAGGGATATTGGCCTACAATTTTCTTTCTTTGTAGTGTCTTTATCTGGGTTTGGTTTAGGGTAATACTGGCCTCATAAAATCAGTTTTGAATTTTTCCCTCTTCTTGAATTTTATGAAATAGTTTGAGAAGGAGAGGTGTTAGTTCTTCTTGGAATGTTTGGGAAAATTCACCTGTGAGGCCATCTGGTCCAGGGCTTTTGTTTTTTTGGGGAGCTTTTTGATTACTGCTTCAATTTCATTAGGTGGCATTTGTCTATTCAGATTCTCTGATTCTTCCTGATTTAGTTCTGGAAGATTGTGTGTTTCTAGGAATTTATCCATTTCATCCAGGTTACCCAGCTTGTTGGCATATAGTTGTTCATAATATTTTCTTACATTCCTTTGTATTTCTTTAATGGCAGTTATTTCTCCTCTTTCACTTCTGATTTATTTGTGTCCTTTCTCTTTTTCTTGATGAGTCTGGTTAAAGATTTGTCAGTCTTGTTTATCTTTCGAAGAAGCAGCTCTTGAATTCATTGGTCTTTTGTATCATTTTTTTAGACTCTTGTTTATTTCTGCTCTAATCTTTATTATTTCCTTCCTTCTACTCACTTTGGCCTTTGTTTATGTTTCGTTTTCAAGTTCCTTTAAGTGTGACGCTAGATCATTTGTTTGAGCTTTGTCTTGTTTTTGAGATAGGCCTGTAATGCTATGAGTGCCCCTCTTAAGATTGCTTTCCCAGTGTCCCACAGGTTATGGATTGTTGTGTCCTCATTTTTATTTGTTTCAAGATATCTTTTGATTTCTTCCTTGATATTGTTGTTGACCCATTCATTTTTTTAAAAGATTTTATTTTTTTAATTTAGTTTTAGAGAGGGAAGGGAGGGAGAAAGGGAGAGAAACATCAATGTGCGGTTGCTGGGGGCTGTGGCCTGCAACCCAGGCATGTGCCCTGACTGGGAATAGAACCTGCGATGCTTTGGTTTGCAGCCCGTGCTCAATCCACTGAGCTACGCCAGCCAGGGCTGACACATTCATTTTAAAATAACATGTTATTTAGCTTCCGTGTCTTTGTGTGTTTTTCACTGTTCTTGTGGTTGATATCTGATTTCATAGCACTGTGGACGGAGAAGATGCTTAATATGATTTCAGTCTTCTTGAATTTATTGACACTTGTTTTGTGTTCTACCATGTGGTCTATCCTAGAAAACACTGCACATGCACTTGACAAGTATGTATATTCTGCTGCTTTGGGGTGAAATGCTCTGAAGATATCGATTAAATCCATTTGATTGTGTGTCCTGTAAAGCTGCTGCAGTCAGTCTCCTTGTTGATTTTCTGCTTGGAAGATCTATGCATTGAAGTCAATGGGGTGTTAAAACCCAAAATATGACTGTATTTCTGCCAATCTCTCCCTGTATGTAAATCAAGATTTGTTTTACATATTTAGGTGCTCCTGTGTTGGGTGTGTAAAGGTTTACTAGGGTTGTATCCTCTTGTTGAATTGTTCCCTTTATCATTATATAGTGTCCTTCATCTCTTACTATAGCCTTGGTTTTAAAGTCCATTTTGTAGGCTATAAGGACTGCTACTCCAGCTTTTTTCCCTTTTCCATTTGCATGAAATATGTTTTTTTTCCAACCCTTTACTTTTAGTTTGTTTGTATCTTTCAATCTGAGATGGGTCTCTTGGAGGCTACATACATATGGGTCTTATTTTCTTATCCATTCAGCCACCCTCTGTCTTTTGGTTGGAGCATTTAAGCCATTTACATTTAAGGTGATTATTGATAGATATATATGTAGCACCATTTTATTGTTAGATTGTTTTCCTTTGTTTTTTTCCATTCTTCTCCTCATTCTCCTCCTTCTCCTTGCAAGCCCTTTAACATTTTTGCAATATTGGTGTAGTGTTAATAAACTCCTTTAGCTTTTTCTTCTCTGGGAAGCTCCTTATTTCTCCATCTATTTTAAATGACAGCCTTGCTGGGTCAAATAGCCTTGGTTGTAGGTCCTTGCTTTTCATTGAATATTTCAGACCACTCCCTTCTGGCCTGCAATGTTTCTCATGAATAATCAGATGACAGTCTAATTGGTGCTCCCTTGTAGGTAATTCCCTACTTTTCTCTTGTGGCTTTTAGGATTCTCTCCTTGTCTTTATGCCTTGTCATTTTAATTACGATGTGTCTTGGTGTAGGTCTCTTTGGGTTCAACTTGTTTGGGACTCTCTGAGCTTCCTGGACCTGTGTGTCTTTTTCCTTCACCAAATTAGGCAAGTTTTCTCTCATTATTTTCTCATATGGGTACTGAATCCTTTGCTCACTTTCTTCTTCTGGTATTGCCATGGTGCGGATGTTGTTACACTTCATGTTTCCAAAATGTTTCTTAAATTCTCATTTCTTTTTCCTTTTGCTGCTCTACCTGGGTGTTTTTTCTACCTTGTCGTCTCCAAAACACTGATCAATCCTCTGCTTCATCTAACCTACTGTTTATTCTTTCCAGTGTATTATTTATTTCAGATATTGCATTCTTTAGTTCTGACTGGTCCTTTTATATGGTTTCTATATCTTTTTTCATGCTTTTGAGTATCCTTATAATCATTACTCTAAACTCTGTCTGGTAAATTTCTTGCTTCCATTTTATGTAGTTCTTCTGGAGAAGCCTCTCATTCTTGGAGGTCTGTTTCTTTGTCTTCCCATTTTGGCTGGTTTTGTTTTTCTGCCTTATATGTTAAACTAATCAGCTACTATTATAATTGGCTGTGGATCTAATCAATCTGTAATTATCAGTGAGGCTTAAGTACCACAAAGTGGGGCAGAGTAATTCCTGAAGTTGGGGCTATTGCTTCCCTTCAGGCTAATGCCATTTGGAGAAAGATGGCTTCTGCAATATGGAGGATGACTCAGCACAAGGATCCTGCTGGCTGTTCCTTTAGTTTTCTCCCCAGAGTCACCAAACTCAGACTGTCCTCAAGTGTCTCTAGTCCCTCCCTGCCCTCAAGTGTCACTCTGCCCTCCCTTTGCTGGCACACAGAGTAAGTGGCTGCAAATGAAATATGTGCATTGGCCCTTTAAGAGGTTCTCTAAGTCTACAGCCATCTCTCCCTGGCAGACAGAAACCCTGGTCCTTTTCACAGCTGGATGTTATCTGGGTTCATTTCTGTCTCTGGTGTTGCAGGCTGGGGAGACCAGCTTGGGATTTAGACCCCACACTTTTTAGGGGGAACCTCCTGGCCACTGAAATATCCATCCAGAACTTCAGCTGCCAGCTGTGGGAGCCCAGCCAGCCCTCTTGCGTCTCCTCCACACTTCTTACCAGTCACATTGTGATGAAGTGTTTTCTTCTGCCTGTCTGTATTCATAAGGTTTCTCTCCAGCTGGTGTTCAGTTGATTATTCTGGATGATTTCTCTACAGTTTAATTGTAATTACAGATTGGTCTCAGGAGGAGGTTAGTGTAGCTTCCACTTAGTCCTCTGCCATCTTAGATCCCTCAAGAGTAGTGTTTTAAACCTGGACCTTTGATACCATGAAATAATGTGTAGAATTCAACCAACAGGTATTTACTGAGCAACTATTTTGTGCCAGACACCACTAGGTATAAAGAGGTGATCAAGACAGGCAAGACCTTGCCTTGGCTAGGTGGCTCAGTTGGTTGGAATGTCATCGTGTACACCAAAAGGCTGTAGATTCACTTCCAGTCAGGGCACATGCCTAGGTTGCAGGTTCAATTCCTGGTCGGGAAGGCAATCGATGTTTGTTTCTCACATTGATGTTTCTCTTTCTCTCCTTCTCTTCTCTTTCTAAAATCAACAAACATCCATGGGTGAGGATTTAAAAAAAAAAGATCCGCTCAATCATTTCAAGATTTTTTTTTAAGCTTTCTTAGGTTAGGTCTAGAGTAGACTGTACTCTAAGGGCAGTTTGGCCTACTGCTAACTCTAAGGTTTGGCCTTTCCTGAGTCTCTGCTGAATGTCTCAGGTTTCTTTGTGGTTAGCTCATCAGAATTCTCAGCCCGGTGTGAGCTCCAGCAGTTATTCATTGCTGAGTGTTCAGTAGTTGTTTTTGGATTCACTTCAAGGGGTTGCACCCTACACAAGTGCATGTACTACTATTCAGCCAAAGTCTCACAGGGGACAGGGGAGATTCCTATGTAGATTTCTGGAGCTCTTTCTTTCTTTTTTTTTATTAAGATTTTATTCATTTATATTTTAGAGAGAAGGGAAGGGAAGGAGAAAGAGAGGGAGAGAAACAGCAATGTGTGGTTGCCTCTCGCATGCCCTCTACTGGGGACCTGGCCCGCAACCCAGGCATGTGCCCTGACTGGGAATCAAACCTGTGCCCTTTTGGCTCACAGTCTGGTGCTCAGTCCACTGAGCCACACCAGCCAGGGCTTGAGCTCTTTCTTTATATAGCTCCTTCCTCTCTGGTGTTCTGCTCTACAAATTTCAGCCACCTCAACTATCTAGAATTCTGATCTCTGTCTTCGGAATTCTGCAAGATTTCTATTCTCTGTTTGGGATCCTCTCCCTGCACTTGTAGTCTTGAAATATGACTGTAGGCTGAAAGCCAGGTGGTCATAGGGCTCCCCTCTTTTTTTCTCTTCTCATACTGACCACAGCCCTGCATTAACCACCGTCCAACGTCTGAAAACAGGTGTTTCATATATTTGGTCTACTTTCCTAGTTGGTTTTATGGGTAGGGGACAAGTTTAATGTCAGATGTACCAAAGTGGCAAGAAGTAGTTGTTCTCCAGGTGATTCAGATGCATATTAAAGGTTGGAGAATGTATTGGTTTGCTGAAGCTGTTGTAACAAAATATCACAAACTGGGTGGCTTAAGCAATACAAATTATCCTCCAGTTCTGGAAGCTGGGATTCTAAGATTGGTTCCTTCTGAGGGGTATGAGGGAGAATCTGTTCCAGGCCTCTCTCCTTGGTTTGTTGATGGCCATCTTCTCCCTCTGTTGCTTCACAATGTCTTCCTTCACTGCATAGCTGTGTTCGAAGTTTTCCTTTTTTTAAGGTCACCAGTCATATTGGATTAGGGCCCATTCTAATGGTCTCATTTTAACTTGGTAAAGACCCTATCTCAAAACACAGTGACACCTTGAGGTACTGGGAGTTAGGATTTCAGTGTATGAATTTAGAGGGGGGCACAATTCAACCTATAACAGGGAAGTTCAGATTCAAGTCTCAGTCCCTCTTCCCTACATATTAAAGTGATTGCACTTTTCCAAATGCACACATCACCCACCTCAGTCCTGCGGGCACTTGCACCTTTGTTTAACCTAGTGGGTCACTCTCAATCAACAAGAAGCTAGGAGGTATTTGTAGATGTTAATCTGCAAATTGGATTGGCTTAAGAGAAGACCGACATATAGCTTTTACTCTCAGAAGGATGAAATTCAATTATTCCTCTAACAATTCCATACAAGCAAATAGGCCTGTGATCTAGACACATTTTCCTTGGAGGAGTTTATATTTTAGAAATGAGCAAAAACACTTTTTTCGCAAAATTACAGGATGTTGCAGGTTTTTGTTGTTAAGAGATGATACTGGTGGGGTGGTAATGACTCAGCTTGGTGGCTGTGACAGGGAAAGGCTGATGGGAAACAGATCTTTTGATGGTTAGAACTGGAAAAGCCCTCAGAGTCCATCAGGTCACAGTGGGGGATGTGGGCTCCAGAGGAGGAGAAGCAATTTTCCCAGGGCAAGCAGGTACCTTGTGCAGGGTTGTGGCAGGGGCAACAATCTCACTGTCATTTTATAAGTTACTTTAAATTGCTAATGTTTTGCTATCTATTTTCTCACTGGTTCACTCCAATTATACCATAAGGGAGGCAGGACAAAGTTTATTATCTTCCTTTACATATGGCAGGACTGAGGTTCACAGCAGTTCATTGTTTAAGTCACTGGGAAAGTCTAAAGGACAATCAGAATTCAAATGCAGGTCACCTGACTTTCAATTCAGCCCCCGCTTTTTCTGAACTCTTTCTCTGAGTCATATTTGTGGATACTTGTTTGCAAAATGACTCTGCTTTCTAGATCTCTGTAGTTCAGGATATGCTCATTGGCTTAAACAGTCTTTCTTGAACTGTTTACTTCACCCTTTTCCATTGTGGCTTTCCAAGCTGCTCCCCACCTACCCTACAGGGGAGGCCTGAGGTGAGAATGTGGAGTCTAGTGCAGGCTTGGAAACCAGGAATCTTGCACTTGTAAAATGGAAACATCTCCCCAGTTAGGAACAACTGGGGAGGGTCCTCTGTGAGCTTACCAATTCCCTGACAACCTGGCACCCTTCTTCCATTCATGCACTGTGCCTGGCACGTAATAGGCACTCAGTTACTATTGAATGAATCCATGAGTATGCCCTGCCCAGAGGAAATACTTGAAAATCCTTTTTATCATAAAAGAAAACACAAATGTAGCAAACCACATTTTTAAAAAAATGTATGGTGCACTAAATTACTATTAGGTCAGCCCCCTTGTAACCACCAACCAGCTCAAAAATAACTTTGCCATTCACTGCCAAAGCCCCTCCATGTGCCCCATCTCAGTCACAACATCTTCCTTCTCCGCATAACTAACTATGGTTCCTGATATGTATAGAAATCATCTTCTTTGCATTTTTAATGTTTTTATCACTCAAGTGAGCATCACCTGGGCACTATAATTTAGTCTAGTGCTTTGAAAAAAATCTGATACATCCTTTAAGTGTCCTTAAACCCATAGATTCTCCATACTCCTGTCCTTTCTTTTTCTTATTTATCTGCTGAAAAACTTGGGCCTTTGGTCTGAATAATTTCCAACAATCTGGCTTTTGCCTTGTTAACAGAAGAAACATAGAAACCTGTAAGAAATTTTATGAGTTTGTTTGAGCCAAACTGACGACAATTGCCCAGAAGCAAAATCTCAACAGATTGAGAAAATGCTCTGGAAAATGGCAGTTTTACCACTTAATTTTATGAAATCAGAGGAGAACACACAGGGCAGTTACACAAATCCATTGGTGATAGATTAGGGAGGTGGGAGAAAGTGAAGCAGGGGAACCTCTGGGACTGGGTGAAAAGTAAAATGAACAGCCCGGCCAGGTGACTCAGTGGGTTGGAGCATCACCCCATCCACCAAAGAGTTAGAAGCTTGAATCCTGTTTGCAGGCATATGGGAAGAAACTGATTGATGTTTGATGGATGATTGTCTCTCACAGTGATGTCTCTGTCTCTCTCTCTTGCTGGGTAGATAACAGTCAATAATTATCGTGATAGCAATAACAAGGAGATTTGTGGTCTTCCTTCTGGTGTTGGTTGTGCTTTGAGGTGTCCAGAAAAAAAGGAACTACTTTGTTATTCTAAAGGCATGTTATCAGGTGTGTTATGCTACATGCAAAAAGACTACAGACAGGTTCAATTAAGGTAAAGATTGACCTGTGTTAGGGAAAAACACCACCCTGGGATATTACTACCAGTCAGAAACAGCTTTTAGTATGAAAGTTTTAATTTCAGACCATCTTATGTGGTTACTTTTTGTCTGTAAGTTTGCAAGGCCCACCACACAAGTGTCCTCTGAATTTGTCAGGTTTAGTATGTGGCCTCTTTTTTATCCACTGCCTCATGCTCGGCTCCTGAAGGTGCCTGCTTGTTTCTCTTCCTGAGTTGGCCACTGTTGATGCTTAATACTTATACCTACTCATTCCCTGGGGATGGCAAAATGGTGATAGCCTACTTCTATCATTTGTCTTTCTTTATTAGTCCAAATATGTTTATAAAAATGTGTTCAGTGGGATGGCTTATCTAGGAAAGGCAGGGTAATGCTCAATTCTTTCCCCTTACTTGCCAGTTTGCAAGAAAGTGAAGTGGTCCCTCATATCCTCTAAGGATGACAAATTCTTTTTTTCTTTTTTAATATCATGAGAATTCATGCACTTAAACATATTTGATGGATTTCAAGCCACTGGAATTATTGTACTTATTAAAGCTGATGTCACTCCACTTTTGTCCATGGGAACATCAGGTGAACTCCTGTGTCCTTTTGATGTGACCCTTCACATTTGATAACTTCCTAGTGGCACTGTTTCATTGGAAAGAGCTTCACTTTGGTGCCAAGTGACTGCCTTCAGGGGTCTTTGTCACATGTGTTCCACTTCCAGAGGCTTGTAATAAGCCTGATGGAACAAAACCATACACAGCCTCTGGTTCTACCTATCTAACAAAGAGTTCTAAGAATGTGTCATTTCTGCTTTTGCATCATTACAACTGTTAGGTAGAGATTTACAAACCCAAGAAAGAACATGCTGATGAGTTTGCCAGATTTAGCATGAAAATGATGCTATAGCCTATTCAAGTTACTGGGTGACTATTCATTTTCCTTTCCACTCTCACGCTTGCCATTCAGCTCTGTTGAACTACCTGCATTCACGCATGCTACTTATTTAGCCCTTTGTCAGTCTAAGTAAGCTTAGCTATCATTTCCTTTTGGAAGCTTCCCTACACCTACCGATCTCTCGTGTGTTACCATAGCATTTTGGCTTTCTCTTCTCATAGCACTTATCTCACTGACTACAATTGTCTGTTTAACCATCTGCCCACTTCCTTTGCTACCCGCAAGACTGAGTGGCAGGGCCTGTGGCTTGTTCACCTCCATTTCCTCAGTTTCTGCACGGTGTCCAGCATATTAGTAGCGTATTAACAGATAATCGTTGAACAAATGAGTGAAAACCAGACTTGTCCGTGTCATTCTCCTTTTTACACACCCACTGCTCCTGGTTGACACCTCTACTAGCGCTCTCATTACCCTGCATTGAATCTACCCATTTCATAATTCTAATTCCCTCCTCTTCACATGTCCCTACCAAAGTGACTTTTGGAAAGTTTGGGGTATCCCAGACCCCCATTAAAGCTTTCCTTAGCAGGCACACATGACATCCTTTCATCCCCAAGGCCCCTTCCTTGGGCCCATGTCATCACAGGGAATACCGGGACTGGTCCTTACTTTCCTGTTTACCTCAGTCACTGCCAGAAGCCCAGGTTTCCCCTTTCCCTCACCCCATACCCCACAGTGACACTGGAGCTCCTTTCCTCATGTTTGTTGTCTCCACTCTGTTGAATACCATGTTTTTGCTATAGGAATTTACTGACTCATTTTTGTCTCCCTCCTGGATTACTATGTGAGCATACAAACATGATATTATTTCTTCCATCTTTTTTAAAAAGTCCTCACCCAAGGATTTTTTTAAAGATTTTATTCATTTATTTTTAGAGAGGGAATGGAGGGAGAAAGAGAGAGAGAGAAACATCAATGTGCGGTTGCTGGGGGCTGTGGCCTGCAACCCAGGTATGTGCCCTGACTGGGAATCAAACCTGCGACATTTTGATTCGCAGCCTGTGCTCAATCCACTGAGCTATGCTAGCCAGGGCCCAAGGATATGTTTTTTAAAAATTGATTTTAGAAAGAGAGGGAGAGGGACGTTGGGAGAGAGGGAGGGAAGGAGGGGGAGTGAGAGAGATCAATGTGAGAGAGAAACATCGATCAGTTGCCTCCCACATGCACCCCAACCAGGGATCAAACCCACAACATTTTGGTGTATGGGATGACTCTCCAACCAACTAAGCCACCTGACTGGGCTACTTCTCCCATCTTATAAACAAGAACTAAATCACACTGCTTTGTCCCTCTTCTAAGTGGCCAAACATCTCCTTAGAGCTGTACACTGTCTGTAAAGGCAGAACCAAGCCAGGGCCCACCTGCCAGGCCCTGTTTCTCCCTCTCTGTTCCAGCCCAACATGGAGCAACTGCCCTCCTTCTGATGGCTGGCCCCTGCTACGGGTTCTAAAGGGCTTTTTATTCTGAGGTATAATTGCAGGTACTTTCTGCCAATTGGCCTTCCTCTCTTCAGTGCTTTATCAGATTCTGTCTCAGATCTTATGTTCTCTGAGCAGGGAGGGAGCTGAGAATGCTCCAAACGGTGGCCTTTCTGTTCCCCCTGGCCTCTTGGTCAAAGCTGGTGGGCTTATACATGTGTCAGGCAAAAATGAAGTTAGAGATATAGGAGACTTCCTGTTCCAGTGGTCACCATGCCTCCTGGCAGAATCCCGCACTTCCTGCTGTCACACATGCCACTGCACAGGAGAGCAAACCACAGAGCTATAAATCTCTCCACTTGCTTTTGCCAACTGCAACATTGAGTCTCTTCAATGGAAGAAAGTCCTGCTATCAGCCCATCAGCCCCTTACTTTTGTGCTCAGTTCTCTCCAGCAGAGCAAGCACATGGTATCCATGCAGGCTGGCCAGGTGGCACGCACTGAGCAAAGGGCACCTAAAACTAAAAGATAGGGAACTTGAGGAGAGTCCTCACTTCTTTCTCCCTGCCTCCAGGGGACAGAAGGGAAGTTTACTGATACTGAGGACTTATTAGAATAGCATGGATATGGTCACTTGCAAATATCTCTTTCCCCAGGCCTCATACCCAAAAAGGTAGCTATCCATTTATCTGATAGGATTTGCACATCTTCTTGGAACTGCCAGCAGCAAACATTTTATGTCAAGGGTGAGTCAGGAGCTGAGGAGGCTTATGTCCTTCTCAGTAGCTCTAGTCTGCCATTATCTCAGCTGGTTTCTTTCCAGTATCATTCACTTTTCTTTGTTGAGCGTATAATAAGCTTTGCCTGATCATCTTACCTCAAGACTTGACTCTTTCTAAGATCTTTATTGCACTAACAAAATTCCTTTCAATTGTTACAGTGTATTCTCAACATGGAACTGATAGTTTTAAGCCAGACAATTCCTGCCACCCTACCCCTACCACCTTAATGATAAACAAAATACAATTATTTTCAGATGTCCTGTAGGTCATCTTGATCCCTGATTGAGAAACACTGTGATTGGGAGGAGGGAGAGGAAATGCATGTGTCTTCCATGTTTAAAAGTTATCCCTTGCCCTGCTGAGTATAGCTCAGTGGATTGAGCGCGGGCCTGCAAACCAAAGAGTCACCAGTTCGATTACAAGGCAGATGCCTGGGTTGTGGGCCAGGTCCCCAGTAGGGGGCGCATGAGAGGCAACTGTACATAGATGTTTCTCTACCTCTCTTTCTCTCTCCTTTCCCCTCTCTAAAAAATAAATAAATAAATCTTAAAAAAAAATTCCTTGACCCCAGAGATCTCCCCTTTACAGTGACACATCTCTAAAGAATTGGCCACACACCCCTCTCTACTTTTTTTCTTCACATTCATTACTGATCCTTTCACCCTTACTGGAGTTCAAATCCATTCCTACAGCACCTTAGCTGTGTGACCTTGAGCACATTAGCTAATTTCTCATTTTTTTCATACATAAAATGGACATACAATAGTTGTGTCTCCTATACCATAGTTTTGGAGATTAAATGGGTTATCTCCTCTCCAATGTGTATGATTTTTCTTTTCTTGTTGAGTAATTCTCTAGAAGTTAAATAACAATGTTACATGATACTAACAATGGTAGGCAATCATGATTTGCATCTGATTTTAATGTATGATACTGGCTTTGAAACCGAGATAGTGATAAGAAAGCATCCTTCTTCTTCATTACTAAGGTTTTGTTTTTTTTTTTAAGACCTGAGTATAAATAAGTTTGTATTATTGTACATACCTGTGCTGCACTGATTGTATAATTCTGGTCCTTCGACCTGTGGGAATGAACCCTATTACCACACTCTTTGATAATGACACATCCTATAATCATCGAAGAAAGCAGAGTTGAAGATGGCACACTTTAATCCCAAACAGGGTGGACTTTGCATTTCATTGTTCAAATAGCTGATTTACTTCTTTTTGCTGTCCTTGCTATGAAATAGGTTCTTAGCAGGGTCTCTAAAGCAAGAGCAATTGGTAGTAACTCCTTGTTGAATTGTCTCTCCACAGGCCTGGCGCAAGCGCTGGTTTGTCCTCCGACGGGGCCGCATGAGTGGCAACCCTGACGTCTTGGAGTACTACAGGAACAAACACTCGAGCAAGCCCATTCGTGTGATAGACCTCAGCGAGTGTACAGTGTGGAAGCATTCAGGCCCTGGCTTCGTTCGGAAGGAGTTTCAAAATAATTTCGTGTTCATTGTTAAGACTACTTCTCGTACATTCTATCTGGTGGCCAAGACCGAGGCAGAAATGCAGGCGTGGGTATACAGCATCACTCAGGTCTGCAACTTCGGCCACCTGGAGGGTGGTGCAGGTGAGAACAGAGTCATGATTCCTATGTGCTGACGGCGGGTGCCTGGGACACAGCACATGCACTGGAGAGCTACTATGGGAAAACCATAGAAGGTAGCAAGCCTACCTCTGAGGGTGTTTTGGCAGGGTAATTTGTATCAGAACTGCCCCCCCCCAAATACAGTACCAGAAATTTCTCCCTTTTACCAGGTGTTAGGCTTCAGGTTTACATGTACCATGCACTGAACATTATAGGCAACATCAAAAAGGCTTTGAAGCTGCTCTGTGCCTTTGCTCTCATAAGTCACAGAGAATGCATTCAGTGAAAGTAAAACATGGGTGAGGACGTCTCATGGGGCTCTGATTTTCCCAGTGCTGCTACTGCTGATTTTCTAGAAATATTAAATATCACCATCTTTCATTAATTCATGGAACTGCAGCTTTTCTGTTACCTATTGTATTACTTAGGAGTAGGTAGTAGAAAGACAGAACTTGGCTACTTATCATAGGCAGGGAAAAAATCCTCATATCTGTAATTGGTTTTAGGTCTCTGCAAGGGAAATTAGGTCCAAATTTGCTCTGTTCCATTTCTGGGCAGTGGGAGCAAATGAGTCATGAGGTTCTTTCTCCTCTCTCTCTTATTCTCACTCTCCCTTTCTCATTCACAGACACTGACCATTCTATGCAATAAAGCAGATAGATTGCACCTAGGGTTCCAATTCATTCCCCTTCATGGGTTTTGTTGTTGGGCAGCATGCCCTGATCCTCGAACCATAAAACTTTCCATCTTATTTCTTTTAGCCCCTTACTCCTAAATTCCATGGTCAACAGTTGCTTCAACATTTCTACTGTTTCTGAATGCTTAGCATTGGCCGCTGAAATATCTATGTTAAACGCTAGGTGGTGGTGGAGAGTCAGAGTTGCATCTTTACGAGCATGTGAGAGAGTGTTTCCTGAGGACAAAACTCTCTCTTTTTTTTAATGAACCGGGGAAGCTTATTAAGTGAAGCTATTCAGTTACATTGTTGAGCTTTGACAGCACTCAAATGAAAGGAAATGAAGTGCTGACGAGTTCTTTACCCTTGCTACAACAGATAAAGTTTATTAGCAAAGTGGCAGTGAAGGCACCCTGGCTGGATTCTCACATTGGCAAATGGCCAGAGGCTCCTTGACCAACTCCTCTAGCTTTGCTGCCCACTCTTTGCCACCCTAGTCCCTACCTTCAGCCTAAACTGGATGTATATTCATGTATTATGTTATGTGTTTTCTCTGTTTCTTTCCTCATCTAGGAGTTATCCTAAGACATAGATACATAACATGTTTCCCAGTATTCAAAGAGGAACAGGAATGAGTAAGGCACCAAGCAGGAAATGGAAAGTTCTGGCATGAAGCTGGAGGAAGCCTGAAACCCCCTATGACCTCTTTTATTCCCTGTATTTCCCCTTAGTTTTTAGAAGGATGTGAGGGCAGAGTCCTCTTCATTGGAGAACCACACCCGAAGGGGTTTCTTGTGGCTTTTCACATATGTTTGGTTCTGTCTACAGCAGCCACAGGTAGTCAGCATACTGTGCAGACTTTGGCCAGGAACATTGCTAAATGCTTTTGCATATTAGCTCATCTTATTCCCTAGACCAATTCTGTGGCATATGTACTAGTATTTGCATCTCCACTTCACAGAGAAGGAAACCTGGAACAGGAGGGTAATTTTCCCAAGGTCACAACAGCTAGATAATAGGGCCTGAACTTGAACCCAGGTGTTTCTGGGCCACCCTGACTCAGGAATTCAGAACTCCTACTAACTGGGTTCAGAGGGGAAATAAAAGGGGGCTTTTTATTGGGGGTTTCTGAATGTTATGTTCCTTGTGAAATGTGGGCTTTACTAGTCACCACAACACCCCCTTTTTAATCTTCCTTTTCCTTATATGTCATTAACAGTCAATCTTTAACAGTGTTCTTTATTCATGTTACTTGTCTATCCCTTCTGGTGGACAGTAAGGGCTGAGTCTTTGTCTTGGCTGTAGCAGAAGAGTTAGAACAGTTCTGGGCACATAGTAGGTGCAAAGTAGATATTCTATATACATAGACATGAACAGATATCTATATATGCATATATACATGTATGCAGAAATGCACATGTAAGTACATACATATGTGTTTGATATGCATAAATATGTGTATATATGTATATTTGTTGAGTGAATAAACAGTGATGCAGGGCTGGGGCTGAGGGCCATAAAGAAGCTGTGTATAGACTGTCTAACTGCAAATTTTTATACCAAGGATGCTTCTTTTCTTTTTTTTTTCTTTTTTTTTAACTCTTAATTGATTCAACACTTCACTCTTAAGAACATTGGCCTTCTTTCCCAGACATTGTTTATAGCTTGGGGAAGTGGTCTCCTCCATCAGTACAAACACCAGCTGTAATTTGCATCTTTTATCTGGCTTCTTTAGATGCTGTTTGAGAAATTGTGAGTGAGTGTTATAGCCATTCTTAAACGTTAACGTGGGAAATGATTTCTCCAGCAGATTCCATGGAGAGCCTCTCTCACACGCCCTGCTCCCTCCAGCCATCCTCTGCCAGCTCCCTTCACACTGCCCATGCTGTCAGCTCCTCCTTGCCAAGAGATGACCCAAACTCTAATACTGTAGCCACTGAGGAAACCAGAAGTGAGTCAGAGTTTCCCTTACTTCCTGATTATCTGATTCTGTCCAACTGTGAGACTGGAAGACTGCACCATGCCAGGTATGCTTATGCACCAAACTCCCTCTGAGCCAGGCCTCCTACACACTCTCCCCTGTTTGCCGTGCCCACACTGCCTCCTCTCTCAGGGTCTGTCAGTGAGATGTGCTCACTAGCCTGACTGAATCAGTCTGTTTAGCTGCAGCAGGTTTTAGTGGGTATATCTGCCCTCACTTCTCTTCCTGCTACTGACAGGGTGGGGACAGATCATTATCAACCACTATGAAGGATGAAATATGTGATATACTAAACAAAATGAGTCACGTATTTCAGCATTGTGGCTTTCATTTCTAACCTTGCATTTTCATATAAAAAAAATCTACAAACCATTTTTTCCCCCTACATCAAGGTGTTGGTGTGACCGAGCGTTGTAGAGGGAATGTGGCTATATAAGTAAAATAAAAGGTAATATTGGAGGAATGGGAATGAGGCCAGTATGGGTTTTGTGGTGGGTAGATAGCTTTCTTTAGATTTCTGCCAAGGGAGTATCAGCAGTGTTGCTGTGGTACCTACTACAGCTGCCAGGGACCTGCTACTTTCGGTCAAATTTATATACTTTTCTTCCCTCAGTTTACCCACCAGATGTGACAGCTGGTCAAACTCAGACCGTTCATTGGAACAGACTTCATCTGATGATGTTTTTGTTGATGGCCTGCAGTCACTGCACTATGTTAACTTGGCCGACCCCTTAACCCGTCGGAATGGATCTCAGGAGGTGCCTTACTATGCAAGGCCTCGGAATGGATCTCAGGAGGTGCCTTACTATGCGAGGCCTCGGAATGGATCCCAGGAGGTGCCTTACTATGCGAGGCCTCGGAATGGATCTCAGGAGGTACCTTACTATGCGAGGCCCCGGAATGGATCTCAGGAGGTGCCTTACTACGCAAGGCCTCGGACTTCCCTGATATGCAATAGAGATAGCAATGGGCCATACAGGGACCACGTTTCTTCACCACTGCTGGAAACTTCCTTAAATTCCACCATTCAGGTAGATAAAAACCAAGGTTCTTTACCCTATGGGGCAACAACACTAGACCTTGTGCCCAATGTGCCACCTCCTCGCCCCCCTAAACCAATCCATCTCTCTGAACGGCGCCAAGAGGAGCGGCTCCAGTGGAGTGGACACAGCAGTATCAAGAAGCCAGAATGTACTACGGCACCAAGAAGAATTTCTCTCTCTGGCTTAGATAACATGAGACCCTGGAAAGGTAAGTGTTGGATGCTAATATTCAGGTACAGGGAGAAGCCTGGCTCCTCTTAACTCTTTGGGTCCCGTAGCTGCTAAAAGAGTCAGAGCCCTGGTCCCTTAGGCATGCCTCTGACCACGTGATGGCCTCCCCACCTGACACTAAGCTCCAGGTGTTTGTATTGATTCACTCTGGCACCCACCCGGTACAGAAGGTGATATCTTTTATGTCAGTTCTGTTTGATTCCATTCTTTGCCTCTCACAAGTGACCTCTGAGACAACAGAACAGCTCTTATATTTTCAGTGATCCCATCAGCTTCATTCATCATCCCATCTGACGTGGTTTTTCAAAATTCTAACTGGCTATGCACTAGTGATGTTGCTTTTATCAAGTTGTCACCATCAACATAATGCTAACCCAGTTTATCAGCTTGGTCCATCAGCATGCCCTCCTGGAACCCTCTTTTGCTTTTTTCCATAAAGTGCTTCCTTTTCATGGGGTTCTCTCCCTCTCTGTCTCTCTCTGTCTCTCTCTGTGTGTCTCTCTCTCCCCTGCCCCGCCTTCCTGCTTCCCTCCTTCCCTCCCTCCCCCACTCTCCATCCCTTCCTCTCTCTTCCTCCTTCTCTCTTCATCCAAATTCAATCACTCCCACCTACACTGATACCTACAAGGCTACATTTTAATGGAATTATAGAAGTTTAAGGAACACAGACTAACTTCAAATTGTATGTTTCCTATTCTGACTGAGGAACTGAGTTATTGGCAAAGACCTCCCCCAATACCCCTAGTGATGTGACCATTGCACATGTTTCTTCTTTCTGATAACCTCAATGAATGAGTATATGCTGATTATCCAGAGGGTCTTAAAGTCCTAACATGTGAGCAGTAGACGAAAAAGGGAAAACAAAAAGTAGGTAAGCAACTTTTGGAGAGTGAAATAAATAAAACCAGTAGAATAATAGAATATGAAAATAAGTCTCAAACGAAAAACAGATTCTGTGAAGCAGAGGGAACACATCATAGTGATTGTTCTGCCTTCTCCACTGACATTCACCTGGATTCAATGTTTGTGACTGGTGGCAGAGTGGGGTCAAGGTTCATTAATGGGGAGGATTGCATCATATCTGTAGATCATCCTGTGAAGATTTGACATCCTTGCAATGTTGAGTTTTTCAAATCATGAATATCCTTCCGTTTATATATAGGCCTTGCTCTATAATATAGAATCACTGCTGTGTTAACAATAGACTGAAGAAGCAAGTGTAGAAGCAGGAAAACCAATTAGAAAATGAGTGTAGTAATCCAGGCAAACTGTAATGGTAACTGAGACCAGGATGGTAGCTTTCAAATTTGTTAAAAAGCAATTGGATGCTTGATAGATTTTGAAGACAGAACCTCATTCATGGGATGTGCAGTAGAGAAAGCATGGAATCAGTGTTGACTTCATGGCTTTTGACCAAAGAAACTGAGATGGGGACAAGGAACAACTGGAGCAAGTTGGAAGATGGGGTGGAGGTCAGAAAGCTGTGTTTGGATATGTTGAGTTTGAGATCCTAATGGAAATGTCAGGTAAGTTGTTAGAAATGTGAGTCGGGAGGTCAGTGAGAGGCCTGAGCTGGAAGTATGAATTTGGGAGTTGTCAGTGTATGGATAGTAAGTTCAAGGGACTAGATGAGGTCATCAAGAAACTGAATACAGAGAAGAGAAAAGAACCAAGGACTCAGCCTAGAGCGCTATAACATTTGGAAATCATGGGCAAAAGGATTCAATAGCAAAAGAAACTCTGAAGTTATTAGTGAGATAGCAGGAAATCCAACAGAGTAAGATTCTGGCAGAAACTTGTTCTCCAGGTGTCTGTTTCATAGGACTGTGGATATGGACCCATTCTTGGTGCCTTCCTTCAGTCTGAACCCATTGTTATTCTGTCATAAAGTCCTTAAGCTATCTGATGTCGGTACAGGGTTTTCGTCATATTCGCGTTATTTGGTGATAGCACTAGGAATCTGATAATGGAGAGGGAGATTGGGGACTGTGTTCAAATACACAAGTCCCATATTCTTTATTAACAACATCCATAATGAATTCTAAATTTAAGTACTTTACGTGTTCCAGGCACTGTACTAAATCCTTTACATGCATTAACACATGTAACATCTCCAGCAGTCATGACAAAGAATCTGCTACTGGTCATATTTTATAGATTAGGAAATTGAGACCCAGAGTGTAAGTAAGGTGTTCAGAGTTACACAGCTAATTAATGGTAGAGTGGGGATTTAAAACTAGACTGAGTGACTCCAAAGCAGCTTTTAGCCAGTAAGTACTTCAGCAGCCTTGGAGACATAGGAGCATAGATATGTATATCAATGCATATACATATATGCATATATATAATACATATTCCTTCTTTAATATATAACCTTTATTATAATTTTCCCATTACCTTATACCCCCACCCCCAGCTATCACCACCTCGTCCATATCAATGAGTCCGTTTTCTTTTGGGCTCAGTCCCTCCACCCCTTAACTTCCCCCCTACACTAGCAGTCCATCTGTTCTCCATCTACAAGTCTGTCTCTGTTTTACTTATTAGTTCCCTTTTTTCATGAGGTTCCACATATGAGTGAAATTATATGAAATTTCTCTCTGACTGGCTTATTTCACTTAGCATTATGTCCTCCAGGTCCATCCATGCTATTTGTTACACAGGGTAAAATTTTCTTCTTTTTTATGGCCAAGTAGAATTCAATTGTGTAAGTGTTCTGTAGTTGTTTTACCCACTCATCTATCGATGGACACGGGCTGCTTCCATGTCTTAGCTATTTTACATAATGCTGCAGTGAACATAGGGGTGCTTATGTTCTTTCAAATTAGTGTTTTGGGTTTCTTTGTATATATTTGCAGAGCTGGGATTGCTCGGTCAAAAGGCAGATCCATTTTCAATTTTTTGAGGTATCTCCATACTACTCTCCACAGTGGCTGCACCAGTCTGCATTCCCACCAACAGTGCAAGAGGGTTCCCCTTTCTTCACGTCCTCACCAACACTTGTTTGTTGATTTATTGATGATAGCCATTCTGACAGGTGTGAGATGGTATCTCATTGTGGTTTTAATTTGTATTTCTCTGATGAGTATTAATGTTTAGCATCTTTTCATATGTCTATTGGCCATTTGTGTGCCCTCTTTGGAGAAGTGTCTATTCAGGTTCTTTGCCCATCGTTTAATTGGGCTGTTAGTTTTTTTGGTGTTGAGTTTTGTAAGTACTTCATAAATTTTGGATATTCCTTATCAGATGTATCAGCAAATATGTTCCTCCATTCCATGGGTTGTCTTTTTATTTTGTTGATGATTCCTTTGCTGTGCAAAACCTTTTTACTTTGAAGTCCCAATTGTTTATTTTTTATTTTGTTTCCCTTGCCTAGGGAGAGATATCTGATTAAAAAATTACTTTTAATACATTTTATTCATTATGCTATTACAGTTGTCACATTTTTTTTCTCCCCTTTATCCTCCTCTGCCCTGCACCCTCCCTCCCACCAGCATTACCCTCCCCTTAGTTTGTGTCCATGGGTTATACTTATAAGTTTGTTGGCTCCTCCATTTCCCATACTATTCTTAACCTCCCCCTGTCTCTTTTGTATCTACCACTATGCTTCTTATTCCCTGCAACTTTTCCCCCATTATCCCCCTCCCCCACTGATAACCCTCCTTGTGATCTCCATTTCTGTGGTTCTGTTCCTGTTCTAGTTGTTTTCTTGGTTTGTTTTTGTTTTAGGTTCAGTTGTTGATAATTGTGAGTTTGTTGTCATTTTACTGTTCTTAGTTTTTATCTTCATTTTTTTCTTAGATAAGTCCCTTTAACATTTCATATAATAAAGGCTTGGTGATGATGAACTCCTTGACCTTGACCTTATCTGGGAAGCACTTTATCTGCCTTTTCATTCTAAATGATCTTTGCCAGATAGAGTAATCTTGGATGTAGGTCCTTGCCTTTAATGACTCAGAATACTTCTTTCCAACCCCTTCTTACCTGTAAGGTTTCTTTTGAGAAATTAGCTGATAGCCTTATGGGAACTCCTTTTTAGGTAATTGTCTTCTTTTCTCTTGCTGTTTTTATGATTCTCTCCTTTTAGCCCTGGCTGTTGTGGTTCAGTGGATTGAGTTTGGTCTGTGAACCGAAGGGTCACTGGTTCTGTTCCCAGTCTGGGCACATGCTTGGGTTGCCGGCCAGGTCCACAGTAGGGTGCATGTGAGAGGCAACCACACACTGATGTTTCTCCTACTTTTTTTCACTGCTTTCCCCTCTGTCTACAAATAAATAAATAAATAAAATTTTTTTAAAAAAAGATTTTATTTATTTATTTTTAGGGAGGGACGGGGAGGGAGGGAGAGAGAGAGAGAGAGAGAGAGAGAGAGAGAGAGAGAGAGAGAAACATCAATGTGCGGTTGCTGGGGGTTATGGCCTGCAACCCAGAAATGTACCCTGGCTGGGAATCGAACCTGGGACACTTTGGTTCCCAGCCCGCGCTCAATCCACTGAGCTACACCAGCCAGAATAAATAAAAATCTTTAAAAAATGTTCTCTCTATATCTTTAACCCTGGTTAATTTAATTAAGTTGTCTTCATGTGTTCCGCCTTGGGTCAAATTTCTTTGGGACTCTGAGCTTTCTGGACTTGCTGGAATTTTATTTCCTTTGCCAGATTTCAGAAAATTTCTTTCATTATTTTTTTAAATAAGTTTTAAATTTCTTGCTTTTCCTCTTCTCCTTCTGACACCCCTATGATTTAGGGGTGTCAGAAGGAGATGCTGGGATATTTAACATTGTCCCAGAGGTTCATATGCCTCTTCTCACTTTTTTGAATTCCTCTTTCTTCATTCTGTTCTGGTTGAATATTCCTTTATTCCTTTTTTTTAACAAAGATTTTATTTTTATCATCTATTTATTTATTTATTTGTTTGTTTGTTTGTTTTTATTTTTAGAGAGGGAAGGGAGGGAGAAAGAGAGAGAGAGAGAAACATCAATGTGTGGTTGCTGGGCATCATGGCCCGCAACCCAGGCATGTGCCCTGACTGGGAATCGATCCTGTGATGCTTTGGTTCACAGCCCACGCTCAATCTACTGAGCTATGCCAGCCAGGGCCCTTTCTTCCTTTTTTTCCAAAACATTGATTTGAGTCCTGGTTTCCTTCCCTTTACTGTTGATTCCCTGTACATTTTTCTTTATTTCACTTTGCATAGCCTTCATTGCTTCCTCTATTTTGCGTCCATATTCAGTCATTTCTGTGAGCATACTGATTGTCAGTGTTTTGAACTCTGCATCTGATAGGTTGGCTATCTCCTCATTGCTTAGTTCTTTTTGTGAAGTTTTGATCTATTCTTTCATTTGGACCATATTTTATCTTTATCTTTATCTTTATCTCAGCACACCTGTTACATTGCAGAGGGCAGAGCCTTAGATATTCACCAGAGTGGGGCAACCCAGGTTGCTGTGTTGTGGCACTGTATGTGGTAGAGGGTTCAGAGAGGGAACAATGCCATTTGCTCAGCTCTCGCTCCAATTTCAGTCACTCCTCCCACTTTCTATAAGCAAATTGATTCCTTTTGGTGCTTCTTTCCAGGTGGGTAGGTTTGTGTACCTTCTAGGACCCCATGGGCCTCTCCAATAAACTCTTCTGTGAGGCTGAGAGTTTCTCCCACAGCTGCAACCCCCACAGATGTTTACAGCCAGGGTGTTTGAGGCTTTAGTTTCCAATCCTGGAACCCTGGGATGTGATATCTATCTCATTCCCCAGTTGTTTCTACAGGCTTATCCGCACACAAATGTGGGACCACCTGGTTTACTAGCCACCACCTCCTGTGCCCAGCCAGTAGCTTTGCCTTGCATCCTTGCCACCCTGGCTGCCCATCTCTGCCCCTCCTACCAGTCTGGGTGAATGTTTCTTCTTTAAGTCCTTGGTTGTCAGACTTTCATACAGTTAAATTTTCTGGCAGTTCTGATGGTTTTTGTTTTTAAATTGGTTGTTGTCCTTATTTTGGTTGAGGAAGCAAAGCATATCTGCCTATGCTTCCATCCTGGCCAGAAGTCTAAAGTTGATGATGTTGAGTGTTTAGTTTATTTTTCAGAGATAACCTGACTTTTGACATCTCTGAGTTTTGGGGGGACATTTGCTCTGGTTCCCACTTGCTAAGAGAACTTACCTCACTTGTCAAGAGCAGTCTCCATTGTTGGCCCTTTTTCCTTCCTTAGTTAAAATGCACTGTACCCCATGGATTTCCTCCTTACTGTATGTTTGCACTTTCTGAGGATGAGCCCGTGCTCATCTTCCTGCTCTTTGAATATTGGGATTCTCTAGGTTTTATACTTAAACTTCTCTCAACTCTTGCAATCTAAATAATCTTATCTTCTCCTAGTTTTTAATGCCATCTTTAAGCTGGTAATTCCCCAAAATTATATCTGACTGGAATCTAGACTGCCATATCTTGCTGCCTTATAGACTTCTCCTGTTTCTTTTTTATTTATTTTTATCTTGCATAGTTGTAAAATATTAAAATATTTTTATTAGATAATAGTGATGGTATGAATTTGGGTTTTGTCCTCAATGTTCTTTCTTAGCTCAATAAAAAGTCAGAAACCCCATGTTGACCACTAACTTCATTTTTTTTAAAGATTTTATTTATTTATTTTTAGGGAGGGAAGGGAGAGGGAGGGGGGAGAGAGAGAGAGAGAGAGAAAGAGAGAGAGAGAGACAGAGAGAGACATCAGTGTGCGGTTGCTGGGGGTTATGGCCTGCAACCCAGGAATGTACCCTAGCTGGGAATCGAACCTGGGACACTTTGGTTCCCAGCCTGCGCTCAATCCACTGAGCTACGCCAGCCAGGGCATACTAACTTCATTTTTTATGAACATCTCTTTCAATCCAACTCTTAATTCTAAATTTTTATGTCAACACTGTTTGTCACATGTATCTGATAAGTTTCTCATCCTGTATTAATTCACCTTTTCTCTGTCTGCATGCCTGTACCTGAGTAGCTGACTATTGTTGCAGAAAATCACAGTCACCAATTCATGGTTACAGATCTCAAATGGGCCTTCAATGCTGCTTGGCAATGCTATCACTTCCGTGTTGATCCTATTCTCCTGATCATCACAGGGGATGTCTCACACATTCTGTCTTCTCAAACCTCTGGTTCCATCTCCACCATCTCTAAGCTCAGAAAATTCATGTAATAAATGCAACAAATTCTTGTTAATTACTTGCTATATCTCTTAGGGAGAACTAAAGCTATCATACAGAAACTTCTTCAAAATCTGGTCTGATTTTCATCTATTCTGACTACCCAACTAGACTTAATAGCTAGTCTTGCGTATAGAAACTGTGTTGTGTTTCTCTGCCTCTCCAGAGCAGAGGGCAGGGCCCTGAGGGGCATAGGATCTTGGACCTTAGTTTAAATTGATGTAGCCCTGCATTTCTCACCACCCCATCTTGTTTCTTCCAGCTGATGTAGAAGGCCAATCCTTAAGACAGCGAGACAAGCGGCATAGTTTAAATTTGGTGAGTTTGGCATTTGAGTTCCTTGAAGCCTCAATTTTACAAAAAAAAAAAAAAATAGCCTGATTTTTATACATTCTCTTGAAGTCTGAATATTTGTGGACCGTTGCAGTCTCCCCTTAAGGTTTGTACTTGTCTGGGAACTACTGGACTTAATAAGTAGTATTCTGTAAGGACACTACCAGTTCTAATAGTCCAGACACTTGTCTGATTTGGGGGTAGCTACTGAAGGCCTCACTTTATATTTGAAACATTTGCATCAATTCATAAACTTTTGTCTTCCAGCCTGAGATCTAGGAAAGTTGTCACACACCTCACAAATTAAGTCCAGAGGCAGAGCTTGAGTAAGAGGCTTGTCTGACTTTCCTATGGAGGCTCAGAGTTATCCTTGGATAATTTGCAACTGAAATCATATATGTAGGTGAGGCTGGCTACTGGTAGACATTTCCATGACTGTTCTGTGGTTCCCAACCCATACTTGTTCTCTTGCAGCCATGCAGATCCTCTCCAATGTGCCCTACAGCTTCAACCAGTGATGAAGACAGCTATGTGCCTATGGCCCCCCTGGGTGCCATCTCTTGTCTCAAAACTGAGTCCAACTCTGATGACTACATCCCAATGAGCTCAGGAAGCTTCTCCAGCCCACTTCCTGAGCTACCTGCAAACCTGGAACCTCCCCCAGTAAATAGAGATCTCAAGCCTCAGAGGAAACGTAAGCCATTTGACCAGGCCTGCTATGTAGGAGAAGGGAGCAGCCATGTGTATAAGTTTCCTTCCTGACCCTCTCTGGGAAGGAAACACTAGAAAAACCATCCTAGAGGGCTGGGAGGTTTAAGGGTGAGGAGAAAGGGCTACAATTGAATGGGTAGGGCTGGGGAACCTTGCTGCCCCAGATCATCACAATAAAAGGAGGCAGGGGACTTTCAGGCACCATAGCCCCTGCAAATACAGCCCACAAAGCCTAGATCATTGCAGAGGACTCATCTTCACCTGCTTCCAAGTCAAAGGCTCAGAAATAAGTGTTGATGAATTGGAATGGAACATGCCTGACATTTCTTCATTTAAACAGCACTTGAATATAATTACAGTGCCCTCTTCCTATAAGGAAATCAAGAATGACCTTTGACACTAATTTCTGAATGTCAGAGTTACCACTCAGTGCCCTGTGCATGCCTGTCAGCCAAGGTATTTCAGATGGGAGAAGACTTTGGCAGTGAGCAGTCTAGCTCCTGTGTGCACAGAGCTTAAAGCTTCTGCATTGCTCTCGGGCAGTTTCTCTGGGTCTTATAGGCAGCATGGACAGGCAGGGAGAAAGGAGAGGAGGGAAAGAGGAAAAGCAGGTCAAAGTAACTTTCTTGCTTTATTCTTACCCACCATCATCTGCTCAGTAAGGCTACATGATTTCAAGGAAATATTTGGTACAAAGAATTTGATCTCTGACCCTTACCTCTGGTACATTCCCACCTCTCTTTGCCCTTTGGAAAAATTATTTCTTCGGGTGACCATGCCCAAAGCTAGTAATTCAGTCCCTTACTCATGTCTGGTCCATTCTAGTCTCACCTGTTCAATCTGAGTCAAATCACATTTACAGTGTGTTTGCCATTTGCCATGTGTGTAGTGCTGTTTTAGGCACTGGGTGGGATGCAATGATGAGAAAGCAAGTAGGATTCTTCAGTTTGAGAGGAAAAAAATATAAAAAACATCTGGAAGAAGAAGAAGAAGAATTATGAAGTCTATATGAAATAGGAGAACAGACCCCGTGTTATGAGGTTCAGAGGAAATAACCATTCATTCTGGTCAGGAACAATTTAACAAGGACCTGTAACTTTGAGATAGATATTGTTCTGTTCAGTTAAATTTCTATAGCAATGCTGTCCAACAGAACTTTTTGTGATGATATAAATGTGAATATTGAATATTTGAAATGTGTCTAGTGCAACTGAGAAACTGAATTTTAAATTTTATTTAATTTTAATAAATTTCAATTTAAATAGCCACATGTGGCTTGTGCTACCACATTGGACAGCGCAACTCTGTAGGACCTGGTGATCATAAGCATGAAAATGGTGAATGGACTTGAGATTAGAGATTCATTGGGTGGGTGTGAAGGTCCATACTTGGGCCAGGAGATGCCAATTTTTTTGTAGGTGTAGATGCAGGGACAGATCCTGGGACCCAACAGGGAGAGGGAAGATGGCAAAGCCAGGAGGTGACTGGTCGGTGTCATACTACCAGGAGAGACCTTCTCCCCAGACACTATATGACTCACATGTCCTTTACAGATCACCACCTTGCCCAGGTGTGAGGCTCCTGGGAAGTGGATTGAGCAACAGAGAAGTCACTATACTAGACTCTGGTGATATGGAGGGGAGTTATAAACAGTCTCTACCCACCTCTACCCACATAGTCTAGTGGAGGAAAAATACAAAAGCAACCTGATAATAGGAATGCATGCATGACCAACTCAGTGAGTTGGCTTTTGAAGTGGAATTAGGGTCAGGTGCCAAGTGCTTCTCTAGAGGCCAAAGCTGTTGCAGTGAACAAATCAGAAGAACCCCTGTCATCTCAGAGCACATAAGTCTAGACCTGAATCAGATAATCACCGGTGAATGTATCATCACAAACTGGGGGGAGTGCTATAAAAGGTAAGTATAAGAACTCCTAAGAGCCCATGATGTGGAACTCGACCTTGTCTGGAGGTCAAAGAAGGCCTTCCTAAGCAGGGGACATTGAGCTGAGATCCAAAGATGACTAACCAGGTAGAGAAATGGAGAATGATATCCTAGGCAGAAAGACCATCAGCTAGACAATGAACTAGAGGTGGGGAAGACTAGTACCTGGGTGATAAAAATAAAGTTTCAATTTTGGACATGTCAAGTATGAAGTAGGCATTGGCATTCCATAAAGTTCAGAGACTTTCATCTGTTCTGTTCATACTATGTCTCTAACACCTAGAACCATACCTGACATATAATGTGTTTTATAGCTGTGTGTTGACTAAATATATTGCCTTATCATTACCTCTAGCTGGTAATGTGACCATTTGCTCAGTAGTTGCCCTGTCCCTACTACCAGGGAGTCAGGAAAGAGTGAAATTTATACTCATCATCAGTGCTGCTTATTAGTAAATTTGGATTTGGTGTGCTAGGTAAGTGGAATGTCATAGTTTTACAGTCCTTTGATTCTGGCCTTGAACTGCTAAGAACTTATCTTACTGGATATTGTGTGTTATCTTGTAGCACGGTCACCTCCCCTAGACCCGAGAAACCTTTCTACCATCCGGGAACACGCATCTCTAACCAGGACCCACACTGTGCCTTGGTAAGTGTCTGCTTGCTCAAAGGGTCCTCATCCAGCACAGATACTCCCAGTCTTAGTTAGGTCTCTTTGATTAAATGTATTTGAAGTCCACTTGATCTAGTTTAAGCAAAAGAAGGGGCAGGGTTTATGATCACAAGAGGAAAGAATATAACTGAACCTCCCAAGATACCAGAATTAGGAAGGAGAGTGCTCTTGGAAACCCAGGGAATCTCTCTCCATCTCTCATGTCTACCTCTCTCTTCACATTTGCTCATTCCTCTTTCTTTGGAGAACTCTTCTTTGTTGCTCAATCCTCATGGCCAAAAATAGCTGTACCATAGAGCCTGAGCTTATTTACATGATACAACTCCAGTATCAACAGAGACAGGCTCTTTTTCAATCCCAATTCACAATTCTTGACAGAGGGAATTGTATTGCCCCACCATGAGTGGAAGCAGCTATGGCCCAAGGGAGGGCCAGTAGTACCGACATAGCTTCAAGAAACTCAACTTTGTGAACAGAGTAGGTGAAGGGCATTCTCAGAGAAAGAATGGTTCATGGGCTTGCTATACAGTTCTCAGAATGTATTTGCACCCTCTCATCTCACCATTTAGATGTTGCATTTTCAGAGTCCCGAGCTTTACCCAGGAGTTTCTTGGTTCACTCTAAATGCCACAGGACACAATCATTTTGTAAAGCAGAATTCTGCAATGAGCTCTATTTACAGCTTCTGACTCAAGAGAAGGATGAAAGGTGATTTGCAGTCTTGTCCTCATTCCATCAGAGGACTGGCCACACTTCCTTACTTTCCCTGGTTACTTTGAATGGAAATTAGAAAGCCCCAAGGGAGTGGGTATTTTTCCTAAATGATCTGAAGCCTTGGTCTGTTTCTAGAAAGCTCACGAGCTGTGTCACATGGAAGGCCTGGAAAAAAGTAGCCTTTGAGAACTGGGAGTCACTTGCACCAGAGTAGGACAGAAGCTGCTGGACAGTCTCTACTGCTTTAAGAATCGCTTTGGCCGGAAGGAAGTTGTATCTGGAAGGGGAGGGCTGAAACCCCACAGGGCCCATGTCAGTTCCTGGCTGACTTTCAGAGCAGCTGTAAGACATTGCTTTGACCTCATCTATATTTTTGTTCTTAGCAATCGGACGAGCTTTCTCTCTCCAGAAAGAAATGGTATTAATTCTGCAAGATTTTTTGCCAGTTCTGTTTCCAGAGAAGAGAAAGAGAGCAACACCCAAATGGTAATCCTATATTTTTCATACTCTTCTTATTCTTCACCTGAATGTATATTCTTAGTTCATTATAAAGGAGACATACTTTAGAAAGGCCCGTACAATCTTAACACAATCACTTGGTTGTGATATCAGGTTACAGTGTTTTCTAGACTATGAACACATTGATTTGAAGGTGAGTTTTATTTCCTGCAATACTGAGTTCCTTGTACCATTTCAAGGCCACAGTATTTCAGCAGTTCCCAGGGTATAGGCATGTGTAATGGGAAAATGGCAGTGTCAGCACTTTTCACCAGGGCTGTGATATTCTGTTTGACCCCAGTAGGTTTGGAGTTCCCTGGATGTCCAGAGTCTAAGCTGTGAAAACTCACACATTGGATGGTTCCTTCCACCTGACCACTTGGTGGCCCTGCCCTAACTGCCACTGAACCTTTCCAAAGGATGAATCATTTAGAGTCCCATTGAAGGGGGGTACAGTGCCCTGGGCTTTGGGTATGCCTTAGTTTCTGAAGACTCCTGTTACAGGGTCTTCTTGTAGCCCTGAGTGGATAGTTAGCTGACATTTCTGTTCTTTGATTAACCATTTATGGTTCTAGTCCTAATCTCCCCTTCCTGCCCTCTCGTGTCCCTTCTGTTCCCTTTACCTTGGATTCTATTCAAGAGCATGTGTTTTGAAAAGAGAAAGGGGCTTTTAGCACATCTGGGAATTATCAGGCATTTAGTTAGAACCGTACCCATTCTGCAATTTTAAAATGTAGGAACTTTGGAGATAATTCTCTAGAGAGAATTGCTATTTAAATTATGAAATTTTGAAAAGAGATCTTAGAAGGACAATGTTCAAGGCAATTATCAAATATATATATATATATTTCTATTGCAATTGTCCCAATTTCCCCCATTGCTCTAACCTGCCCCACCCAACCTCACTTACATATACTTTTGAGAAGATAATTTTTCCCTCCTATACATGAGGATAATAAATAGGCAGTTTGAAAACTAAAAACAGTAATCTCCAGTGAAGCAGTAATTAAATGCTTTAGTTTGCCTTTCTATTTGATAAAAATCTCTGTAAGTGCACTTAACCATATGCAGATGTAAAGTGACTCATATACAAATCTGCTGTGATCTTTCCAATGTTTTTCACACTTAGTAATGGCCCTTGGGAAACTTGTGGAAGAAAACATTCTTAAAAATGATGCTGGACCAGCTGTGCTCTGTCTCCAGAGAACAGAAAAGGGAAGTGAGTGTATAATGTAATACAAGCAAGTGCATAGTCATTCCAGACACTAGCCATTCATTTATGATCTTTGAGCTTGTGATAAAGACCAGTGAGCCCCTGGTAACCTCAGTTCCGCTTTCTGTCTTCATAAAGTTGCCTATTCTAGGTACCTCACATAAGTGGAATCATACAATGTTGGGCCTTTTGTGTCTGCCTTCTTTCAGTTAGCTCAGTGTTTTCAACATTCATCCATATTCTAACATATAACAGAATTTCATTTTTTAAAAATTTTATTTATTTATTTTTAGAAAGAGGGGAAGGGAGGTAGAAAGAGAGGGAGAGAAACATTGACGTGACACGAATGTCAATCAGTTGCCTTTTGTGCGCCACCAGCCAGGTACCTGGCCCACAGCCCAGGCATGTGCTCTGAGTGGGAATCAAAACAGTGACCTTTCGGTTTGCAGGACAATGCCCAGCCCACGGAGCCACACCAGTCAGGGCAGAATTTCTTTTTTTTTTTTTTCAAGGCTAATACTCCATTGTATTTACACATCACCTTTTGTTTATCTATTTGTCTGTAGGTAGATAATTGGGTTGTTTCTACCTGTTGTCTATCATGAATAATGCTGCTATCAACATTGGTGTACAAATATCTGTTTGAATCTTTGCTTTCAGTTCTTTCAGATATATACATAGAAGTGGAATTGCTGGATCACATGGTAATTTGTTTAAATTTGAGGAACCACCAAACTGTTTTCCAGTGACCAAACCATTTTATATTCCCAACAGCAATGCAGAATGGTTCCAATTTCTCTATATCCTCACCAACACTTGTTATTTCCCATTTTTTGTTTGTTTTGCATAGTAGCTATCTTAATATGTGTGAAGTGGTATCTCATTGTGGTTTTCTGTTGCATTTCCCTAATGGCTAGTGATGTTAAGCATCTCCTCATATGCCTAATGGCTATTTGTATATCTTCTTTGGAGAACGGTCTAATCAAGTCCTTCACCCATTTTTTAATTGGGTTGCTTATTTTTATTGTTGAGTTGTATAAGTTTTTTTTGTTTTTTAAAGATTTAATTTATTTATTTTTACAGAAGGAAGGGAGGGAGAAAGAGAGAAAGAGAAACATCGATGTGTGGTTGCTGGGGGCTGTGGCCTGCAACCCAGGCATGTACCCTGAGTGGGAATCGAACCGGCAATGCTTTGGTTCACAGCCTGCGCTCAATCCACTGACCTATGCCAGCCAGGGCTGAGTTGTATAAGTTTTTTAAAACAATATGGATATTAACATTGTATCAGATGATTTGCAAATATATTTCCCCATTCTTTGGGTTCTCTTTTTCACTTTTTTGATAGTGCCCTTATATGCAGAGATTTTTTTTTTAAGATTTTATTCACTCATTTTTAGAGAGGGAAGGGAGGGAGAAAGAGAGAGAGAGAAACCTCAATGTGCGGTTGCTGGGCATCATGGCCTGCAACCCAGGCATGTACCCTGACTGGGAATTGAACCTGCAACACTTTGGTTCACAGCCTGCGCTCAATCCACTGAGCTACACCAGCCAGGGCTGAGAGTTTTTTTTTTTTAATTGATTCCAGAGAGAAGGGAAAGGAGAGAGAAAGAAAAAGAAAAATGTTAATGTGAGAGAGAAACATTGATACATTGCCTCTTGCATGTGCCCTGACTGGGGACCCAAACTGCAACCCAGCCATGTAGGTGCCCTCACTGGGAATTGAACCAGTGACCTTTTGGTTTGCAGGATGACACCCAACCAACTGAGCCATACTGGCTAGAGCTACACAAAATTTTTTAATTTTGATGAAGTCAATTTGTTTCTCTTATTGCCTATGGTATTCATGTTATATTCAATAAATCATTGACAAATCCAATGTCATGAAGTTTATCTTTATGTTTTCTTCTAAGAGTTTTATAGTTTTAGCTTTTATACTGAGGTCTTTGATTCTCTTTTGAGTTAATTTTTGTATATGATCTAAGGTTAGGGTCCAGCTTCATTCTTTTGCATATGCATATCCAGTTTTCCCTGCATTATTTGTTGGAAAGACTGCCCTTTTCCCAGTGGTCTTGGCACCTTCATTGAAAATCAAAGGACCATAATTGCAAAGGTTATTTCTGGACACTTTTATTCTCTTCCATTGGTCTATATGTTTGTCCTGCCTCCAGTATGATACTGTTTTGATCACTATAGCTTTATAGCAACTTTGGAAATCAGGAAATGTGAGTCCTTCAACTTTGTTCTTCCTTTACAAGATTGTTTTGGCTATTCAGGGTTATTTGAGATTCCACATAAATTTTAGGATGGGTTTTTCTATTTCTGCATGAAATGCCATTGGGATTTTGATAAAGAATGCTTTGAATCTGTGGATTGCTTTGGTTAATGTTGTAATGTCTTCTTAAAATATATTTTATTGCTTATGCTATTATAGTTTTCCCAATTTTCTCCCCTTACCCCCTCCACCTGGTACCGCCATTCCCTCCAGCAATCCCCACACCTTTAGTTCATGTCCATGGGTCATGTAGATAAGCTCTTTGGCTTCTCCATTTCCTATACTGTTCTTAACATCCCTCTGTCTGTTTTGTACCTACAAATTTGTGCTTCTTAATCCCTGCAGCTTTTCCTCTATTCTCCTGTGTTCACCTTCCAACTGATAACCCTTCCAATTATCTCCATATCTATGTTTCTGTTCCTGTTTTGCATGTTATGCTCAGTCTGTTTTTGAGATTCAGTTGTCAATAGTTGTGAATTTATTGTCATTTTAATGTGCATAGTTTTGATCATCTTCTTTTTCTTATATAATTCCCTTTAACATTTCATGTAATAAAGGCTTGGTGATGATGAACTCCTTTAGCTTTAACTTGTCTTGGAAGCACTTTATTTGCCCTTCCATTCTAAAAGATAGCTTTGCTGGATAGAACAATGTTAGTTGTAGGTCCTTGCTTTTCATCACTTTGAATACTTGTTGCCAGTCCCTTCTAGCCTGCAAAGGTGTTGTTGTTGTTGTTGTTGTTGTTGTTGTTGTTTGGAGAAATCAGCTGACAGTTTTATGGGAACTCCTTTGTAGGTAACTATCAGCTTTTCTTTTGTTGCTTTTAAGATTCCCTCTTTATCTTTAACCTTTGAGATTTTAATTATGGTGTGTCTTGGTATGGTCCTCATTGAGTCCATCTTGTTTGGGACTCTGTGCTTCCTGTACTTGTATGTCTATTTCCTTCATCACATTAGGGAAGTTTTCTTTCACTATTTTTTCAAATAAGTTTTCAGTTTCTTGCTCTTCCTCTTTTCCTTCTGGCACCCCTATGATTCACATATTGGTACTCCCGAAAATGTCCCAGAGGCTCCTTAGTCTATCATTTTGGGGGGATTCTTTTTTCTTCTTGCTGTTGTAATTGAATGCTTTTTTATCTTCCTTATGTTCTTTTTTTTACATTTTATTTTCATCATTGTTCAAGTACAATTTTCTGTCCTTTACTCCCATTCCAGCCCACCCACCCATCCCTCCCCACCTCCCTTCCATTTCCACCCCCTCTAGTTTTTGTCCATGTGTCCTTTATATTTGTTCCTGTAAACCCTTTCCATTATCCCCTGAAATTCCCTCTCCTCAGCTTCATCCCCTCCACTGTTGGTATCCTGCAGATTTTTCTTTATTTCACTTAACGTAACCTTCATTTCTGTCTGGGTCTTTTTTATGCTGTTACAGTACCTAGTGAGTTCCTGGAACATCCTTATAACCAGTGTCTTGAACTCTGCATCTGACAGGTTGCTTATCTACATTTTGTTTAGTTCTTTTTCTGGAGTTTTGTTCTGGTCTTTCATTTGGGCCATATTTCCTTGTCTCCTCAATTTGATAGTCTCCCTGTGTTTGTTTCTGTGTATTAGGCAGAGTTGCTTTAACTTTCTGTCTTAGTAGCTAGGCCTATTGTAGAAAAGTGCACTTGTGAGTAGTGTGGGGTGGAGCCTCGGGTAATCGCCAGGGCAAGGCAACCCATGTTGCTGCTGAATGGCTCTGTGTGGGAGAGGGCTCAGTGAAGGGACAATGCTGCTGCCTCTCCTCTGGAACTTTGCCCACAAGGATGCCGTGCCCTAGCCCTTATGCCAGTCACCTCAATTTCTCCTCATATATCACTAGTGCCCTTCCCGCTGTTATCCCCCTGGTGCTGAATCCCAGAGGGAGTGGGTCTGTAAGTCCCAAGACTGTTGTGGGCCCTTTAAGGAGGAGTCTTCTGTCATTTCTGCCATTTCTTTTGCCACCCTAAACCTTACTGACTGGGTTTTATAGCCAGAAGTTATGGGCACTTAACTTCCTGGTGCTAGAACTCTGGGCTGGGTTGTCTGGTGTGGGTCTGAGATCTCTCACTCCAAGGTGTACCTTCCAATTTTTATCCACTACACATGGATGTGGAACCACCCGTTCCATATTTCCGCTCCTCGCTGTGTCACTATGTCTCCGCGCCTCTCTGCGCATCTCCATAATTCCACCCTTCCTACCCGTCTGGATGAATGTGGCTTCTTTAACTCCTTGGTTGTCAGACTTCCATATGTCTCAGTTTTCTGACGTTTCTGGGTGATATTTGTTTTGTAGTCTAGTTGTAATTTTTGCTCTGATTGTGCAAGGAGGCAAGGCATGTTTATCATGCCTCCATGTTGACCAGAAGTTCCTGGTTAATGTTGTAATATTAACAATAATTAAATCTTCCAATCCATGAGCATAGGGTGTTGATCCATTTTTTTATGTGTGTTTACTTTCTTTCAGCAATGTTTTGTAGTTTTCACTGTACAAGTCTTTGTTTCCTTGGTTAAATTTATTTGTAAATATTTTATTGTTTTTGATGCTATTTTAAATTAGATGGCTTTCTTAATTTCCCTTTTAAATTTCTCATTGTTAGTGTATAGAACTGCAACCACATTTTGGGTGTTCATCTTGTATCCTTGCTGGGTTTGTTTATTTTTTGTTTATTAGTAACTTTTTTGAGTGGAATCTTTAGAATTTTCTACATATAAGACCATATTATCAGCAAACAGGTTATTTTGCTTCTTATTTTCCAATTTGGATGTCTTCTGTTTCTTTTTCTTGCCTAATTTAATTCCAATACTTTGTTGGGTAGAAATAGTAGACAATTCTGTTGTCAACTACACAACCCAGAAATTCTTCTGCAGGTGTATGAATGTTCATGGCACCATCTTACAAGAGCACCAAACTGGAAGCAACTCAAATGTCGTTGTTAGTGAAACAGTGAAATAAATCATGCAATGGAATTACCTATTCCAATCCAATGAAAATCAATGAAATTAGGACACAGGTGGCAAACACAAGGCCTGTGAGTCAAATCTGGCCCTCCACCTTGTTTCTACCTGGCGGCAGTGCCAAGCTCTCACTAAATTGTTAAGGAGTAGGTACATGTATACAGTCCTAAAATTACATTCGGCCATTTGAAGGCAACCGCAAGGCTGATGTGACCCTGAGTGAAAATGAGCTTGATACTCCTGGAATAGGACTTCTGCATAGATATGGGTGAGGGTGAAGGATGTTTTATGAAACAAAAATTGAAGCCATGAAAAATATACCATACAGTTCTATTGCCAGAAGTTCAAAACAGGCAAAACTAAATATGTGATTTAGGATACCTACCATCTCATAAAGCTATATGTAAAAAGAAACAGAGCAGTAAACACAAAATTCAAGATAATATTTAACCTCTTGGTAGGAAAGAAAGAGGTAGTAGAAGGGGAACAGGCACTTCAAAGGTATTGGTAGTGACTTCCGGCCAAGATGGAGGTGTAGGTGGTCACACTGCCTCCTCAAAAAACCAAAATTAAGGACAACAAAAATTTAGAAACAAAAACAACGAGGACAGAAAATTGAACTGTACGGAAGTCCCAACAACCATTCATCCAGACCGGTAAGAGGGGCGGAGTCGGCGGCCGGTGGAGAGGGGTTGAGGCACGAAGAAGCGGTGGTTGGCAGACCTGGGCACGGAGAGGCAATGGGCAGACCCAGTGAGGCGCGCAAGGCAGATGGCTGTCTGCAGTCACACATTCACACGCAGATAAACCAGGTGAAAATGGGCAGCAAGACAGGCTGCACAGCCCAGGGCCCCAGTGCCAGGAAATAAAGCCCAAAAGTGCTGATTAAAAACACTTGTGGATATAAAAACAATAGTTTTGATATTTCCCTCAAATTGAAAGTTTGAGTGGAATACTATTTGCTTTATTGTCATTTACTCTAAGAATAAATTCAATTCAGCTCCAACAAAACTGGCCAAATTCCTGCTAGGCACCACTTCCTGAGCTAGGTAATGTTTATTAAAAAGTAAGACAATTAGGCTTTATAAAGTGTTCCCCCTGATATTTTCAGTACCCAACTGGCACTATACATAATTATTACAATATTATTGACTGTGATTATTTAAGCACCAATGCTATACAACTGAAGCTAATACAAAATAATATGGAATGTAAACTGCAATTTAATATTTTTTAATTTTTTAAAGAATAAATTAATTGTTAAAAAGCGAAAAAAAAAAAAAAGAAAACACTTGTGGAGATTGAGGTGTCGAGAGAGACTCCCAGCCTCACAGGAGAGTTCGTTGGAGACCCACAGGGTCCTAAAATGTACAGAAGCTCACCCACCTGGGGAACCAGCACCAGAAGGGCCCAATTTGCTTGTGGGAAGTGGCAGAGTGGACTGAAATCCAACAGAGAGTGGAGAAAGCACCATTGTTCTCTCTCTGACCCCGCCCCCACCTACTGTGCACAACACAGTGACTGGGTTGCCCTGCCCTGGTGAACACCTAAGGCTGTGCCTCTTATACATAACAGGCACGACCAGATCCCCCCCCCCAAAATGGCTCAAATGGAAGAACAAGTCAAAGCCTCAGAGCCAATAGTTTTAAGCAACCAAGAGATAGCCAACCTATCAGATGCACAGTTCAAAACACTGATGATCAGGAGGCTCACAAAATTGGTTGATTTTGGTCACAAATTAGATGAAAAAAATGAAGGCTACACTAAGTGAAATGAAGAAAAATGCACAGGGAACCAACAGTGATAGAAAGAAAACTGGGTCTCAAATCAGTGGAGTGGACCAGAAGGAAGAAAGAAACATCCAACCAGAAAAGAATGAAGAAACAAGAATTCAAAAAAATGAAAGGCTTAGGAACTTCCAGGACATCTCTAAATGTTCCAACATCCAAAATCTAGGGGTACCAGAAGGAGAAGAGGAAGAGCAACAAGTGGAAAAGTTATTTGGCCAAATAATAAAGGAGAACTTCCCCAATTTGGCAAAGGAAATAGACATCCAGGAAGTCCAGGAAGCTCAGAGTCCCAAAGAAGTTGGACCCAAGGAGGAACACACCAAGGCACACCATAATTACATTACCCAAGATTAAAATGGAGAGAATTCTAGAAGCAGGAAGAGATAGGGGGACAGTCACCTACAAAGGAGTTCCCATCAGACTGTCAGCTGATTTCTCAAAATAGACCTTACAGGCAAGAAGGGGCTGGAAAGAAGTATTCCAAGTCATGAAAGGCAAGGACCTCCATCCAAGATTGCTCTATCCAGCAAAGCTTTCATTTAGAATGGAAGGGCAGATAAAGTGTTTCCCAGATAAGGTCAAGTTAAAGGATTTCATCATCACCAAGCCCTTATTATAGGAAATGTTAAAAATGGAACTTATCTACGAAAAAGAAGATAAAAAACATGAACAATAAAAAGATCAAACTCAGTTATTAACAACCACACCTAAAACAAAAGCAAACTAAACAAACAACTAGAACAGGAAGAGAACCACAGAAATGGAGATCACATGGAGGGATAGCAACAGGGGAGGGGGAGGAGAGAGGGGGAAAAGGTACAGGGAATAAGTAGCATAGATGGTAGGAACTAAATAGAGAAGGAGAGGGCAAGAATAGTATGGGAAATGTAGAAGCTAAAGAACTTACGACACGTGGACATGAACTAAATGGGGGGATTGTGGGTGGGAGGGAGTGTGCAGGGGGCAGGGGGGATTGTGGGTGGGAGGGAGTGTGCAGGGTGTGAAGGGGGAAACGGGACAACTGTAATAACATAATAAAATATATTTATAAATAAATAAAAATGCCAAAAAAAACAAAAACAAAAGTATTGTTAGTATTCCACTTGTGAAGCTGGTGGTGGCAAGTCTATGTATAATATTACATACATCTTACCATTGTGTTGTATATACTACCTTTGACTTCATTTGGGGTGACTTTACTAGAACTTTAATAAGTATTATTGATCTTTTCAGAATTTAATCTCGAAGGTGTCAGGGGCCTGTGAGATCCATAAAACAAATTCTTCTTGGGAGATTTTCACCAACTGGTTGTTGTTTTTTTTTTTAAGATTTTATTTATTTTTTAGAGAGAGGAAAGAAAGGAGAAAGAGAGGGAGAGAAACATCAGGGTGTGGTTGCCTCTTACATGCCCCCTACTGGTAACAATTGGCTAACTGTTTTTCATGATGAATAAAGGTATGGCTTCATGTGAAGACTGAATTGGCTATTTTGCATTTCACTCAAACGTGAAGGAGGAGCTGCACAGGTCTCATCAGAGTAGTCTGTTATGATCTGATGGCATGTGCCCAAGTGAAGACATGGCTCACCCTCCCTCCCTTGGGCAGCCTGGGCAGACATTGTTAACCTGAGTCTTGTGATGTTGGATTCTAGGGGCAACACCAAACAGTCAACTCCCGGAGCAGTGGTGCTCTGATACGGACAAAGAAATGCAACCTAGATTATTTAGCCCTGGACTTCAATTCAGCATCACCAGCCCCAGTACAGCAGGTAGGAAGGAGTTTGTGTCTGAGAATTCGCAGGAGATTTCATTTGTTTAGATTTTTTCTGATGATTCTACCATGTATGTCCTCTTTGGAAATTCTTAAATAGTCAGACATGTACAGTGAAGAATATTAAAATCACCCTGATTCTGCCTCCCAAAGCCTGCTGTATTCCCTCTAGGTTGTGTTCTTTAGATGTATAGATATACCTTGTTTTACTGTGCTTTGCTTTATTATGCTCCACAGATGTTGCATTTTAGGCAAGGCCCTCCACCAGCTAAAAAATAAAACCCACTTTATGTTGATACTCCCTTTATTGCAATGTCCTGGAACTGAACCTAGAACACCTTCAAGGCCCACCTGCATACGTACAAATGTATGTAGTACTCATGCCTTTCAAAACTTGGACCATAAAATTTATAGAAAAAAAATTTTGGCAGAGAAGAGCATGAGGTAAAGAACACTTCAGGCACCAGAAGGGCCTGCTTAGAGAGGAAGTCATAGTTTAGTGTGGCTAGACTACTGGCGATTGGTGACAGGAACTCTCAGTTGGAATTGGAACCCCTCAGTAAAAGTCCTCAAAGGCCAGGTTCGGCAATTTCAACTCTCTTGGGTAGTATTATGAAGAATAAGATCTATGTTGATGCCTGTGGTGAGGATTAAATGAAATAATACATGTAAGTGACACTAACCATTAACTAGTGTTGCCCACTACACAGTGTAAACCATGGGATGAGTGAATGGTAAGCAGTTGACAAGAACTAAATATTTTTGAGCGAGGGATGATCATAATCTAAATCATGCCTAACAATATATTGTTGAGAGAAAGAACTTGCTGAACAGGATATACAGTATAATTCCTGTGTGTGTGTGTGTGTGTGTGTGTGTGTGTGTGTGTGTGTGTGTAAAAAAGGTCTGGAAGGTTTCCCTTCCCTTTTGCCAAATGAACTCCCATTTCTCCTTTTAATTTCATTCCAAAACCTGAACTGATGATCCAGAAAAGCTGGTCAGAAAGATGAGACCAATAAGTACAAAGGTGTGTTATTCAGTTTTGTTAGGCTATGTAATCAAGACAAACAACCCCCAAATCTCAATGTTTTGCAACAGAGAAGGCTTTTCAGTTGTTGCTAATGGGACGGTCCACTACACGCCAGCATCTTGGTGTTCTAGGCCATCTTCAATCTAGGGCCCAAGCCAAAGGAGCAACTCCATCTGAGGCATACTGGTCTCCTGGAAGGGAAAAAAGAGAGATTGCAGAATCACAGGATGCCTCTTTTCTCTACAGGATTACCATGTGTCACTTCCACTCACATTATATTGGTCAAAGCAAGTCAAATGGCCCGAGCAAAGTTGAAGGGAGCAGAGGTGAAAAGATATTTATGCACACACACCCAAAGTATAGTAACTTTTCTGCAGTGAATGACCCAGAAAGAAGGGGCAGCAAATACTTAATAACACTATAATTTACCATAAAAGGGCTGACATTTTCCTGAAATTTTAATTCATGTAATGAAATCTTTTTATTCTCCCCCTTCAGAAACTTCTTTCAGAAGAACACAAAGTTGACTACGTCCAAGTGGATGAGCAGAAGACACAAGCTCTCCAGAACACCAAGCAGGAGTGGACCGATGAGAGGCAATCCAAAGTGTAAGCGGTGTGGGTTTGGACTGTGTGTGACACAGGGAAACTTGGGGCTGGGTTTGAGGTTTTTCTTTTATCCTCACCTGAGGACATTTTGTTTTTCATTTTTCATTGCTTTTAGAGAGAGAGGAAGGGAGAAAGGAAGGGAGAGTGAAACATCGATGCGAAAGAGAAGCATCGATTGGTTGCCTTCCCGTATGCGCCAGACCGGACTGGGGATCAAACCCGCAACCTAGGCATGTGCCCTGACTGAGAATCGAGCCCGCAACCTTTTGGTTATGGGATTATGCTCCAACCAACTGAGCCACATTGACCAGGGCAAGGGTTTGAGGTTTTCCACTAGAATCACACTGATGTTCGACACAGGTCAAGATCCAGAGAGAATGTATAATTTCCATGGGCTCGGCAAGAAACTTTGGGAGAGAGGACCAATTTGTATACATTAAATGGGGAGAAGAAGGACGCAGTGTCCTACCAGAGGGTTCTCTGAGGGCATCCAGCCCCCACCCCACCCCCACCCGTCGCAGAAGTTTTCTTCTCTGGCCACACTTGCCCAAGCCCAGAGCCTCAGGGATGCGTAGAATTGGCTCCACAGGCACAAGAGACACAGATGGAGGATTCCACAGCCACGGACTGGGATGTAGAAAACTCCATTCATTCAGACAGGGTAGGAACAATAAAAACAAGACTTAGGAGAATATTATGCCGAGTTTGGTTAAAAATCTCTCCAATGGAGAATTTGGAGTGCATATTGAAGCCAGTATTGCTAACTGACAGGAAGACATCGCTTGACTCCAATACCTGAAATTGACCTCTCTCCTGTGCTTCCATTGAAATTATAAATTTTCCTAGCAGAGAAGACCCAGGAGGTCATCTTGTCCTAGCACCTGAAGACACAGTTGAAGAGATCAAGACCAGCAATGGTGGGAGAGTCTGCACTCCTTACACCATAGACTCCAGCAAACAAATAGTTTCTATCTCCCAAAGAAAGACAATTCAAGTGATGGGGCAGTGAGTCCTGGGCACTGTGATAACCATATCAGATGAAACGAGTGGCTCTAAGGACATAATGTTTGGAGCAGCCATCTGTGGCTGGGTATTCCATTCCTGTTGACCTTTTTCCTGCATGTCTTCATGTGCATCATACCCTGTCTTCCTCTAAAAGACCTTAGAATCTTGGGTTGCAGATATTGTTGCTGCCGTTTTGAAGAAAAGAAAACTGAGAGCCACAGGAGGGCCCACTTTGACCAAGATCACTCATGGATCCGAGACACAGAGTCAGGTTTAGAACAGAGCTGGCCAGGCTGCCTGTTGCAGGCTCGTTCCACTATCTCACCCTGACTCAGGATTTTGAGGAAATCGATCAGTGTGGCCAACCTCAGAGACCCATGGTGACATATGCAGATATGAGATGGGTCATCATTTCCTTTCCCTTTCTTAGGAATTTGAGTAGGTGTTTTTATACTTGAAAGGTATGTGTGTCAAACCAGGGTTTCTTTGCATGGTATTCAAATGGGAAATTCTGACATAATCAGTAATTACCATCAGAAATAACTTGTAACAATTAGTGTGAAACCCGTTCTTAGATTGCATGGTGAGCTTGCAATGTGTTTCCTGTGAGCTCGCTAATGCTGGCAAAAGAATTGTTGCCACCTGGGAAGGCACAAATTGTCCCTGCCTATTTCATGCTGGACCCAGGCTTTTCAGTGATAAAGAGTTATGACTAGGAAAAAAACAAACAAACAAAAACCACTGAGTTGCATCCTCAGGTTTCCTGGTTAATTTTTTCCTCTGCCTTAGCGGGTGTTGGGGTTCAGGGGACTCAGATGAAAGTCTCACCTGGGCATGTGATTTTACTTGATTTTTCTTCCTGATCCTTCTGAGCACCTGTGGCCAGAAGACAGATCTGAACAACTGCGAGTTAAGCAGCTGCTGCTCCAGTGTTTCGACTGACACTGTGCCCTTTATATGAGGATGAATCAAACAGACAGGCAGGTCTATGACAGTCAGGGTTACTCAGGGCAGTTGTAGGCTTTGTTGTGTGGTTTGGGGGTTTCAGAGTGCCCCCAAAGTAAGTAAATGCCAAAGTCTTATTTTATCAGATCATAAAAGAAGTAATTTTGATGTTAAAAGCAGCAGGATCTTGTAACATAATTTCCTGGAGCAAGGTTGGGGGAAATTGCTGAGTCGAGTCCTTAGTGAATGCAGACAGAGCAGGAAGAGGGCTCTGCTCAGTCCATGGCCAGCTCCATGTCACCACACACACAGACTGGAGCCTGTAAAGAGCTGCCTTCTTCCCTAAGTAACTTGAAAGAGTCACAGAGCCCTCAAGCAAGAATGAAGGGCTGCAGACGGGCAGTTCTCATAGATGATAGCTTCCTCATATGTGGGGCACCTGTGTGTAGACCACTGAGTGAGTACCTGACACAGGGCAGTGCAGAAAAATTGCATGCCCAAGTGTCAAGAACCACACCAGATTGAAAATAGAATGAAAAAGAAAATACAGCTGAAATTATGTTGATAGTGAAATGTCATTCAATTGACAAAAGAGAAAATCTGTTTGTATAAAACATTTCCATAGCTACATTTACTGTTGAAAGCAATATGCATTTCAGTGGTATGACTTGTTTGGAAATGATTAATTTAGGGATTTAAAAAAAATGGATGACTTCACCCTCATTTTGAGGGTATATGCAATTATGTCCTGCTTTGATAAAACTGCTAATGGAAGGCTACTCAAAAGCATTGTGATTCAGGAATACAAAGTACAGGTAGTTTTTCAGCTGACAGGAGCATCTGCTCCTGAAAAAGTCACCACGAGTCCAAATGATGCTGGCCAAATCTTGTTTTTTGGTGGGTATAATCCATGTGTAACAGAGGGTCATGGTTTTGACCAGGTTCTGAGATTTTTGTTAACCAACCATCCCAGATTCCATTTCAAGTCACGTGCGTATGGCGTGCTTGTACACTGTGCAGGCTGCTCCTTTCTAGGAGACTCGAGAATCAACAGAACAGGACAATGCAGCAATTAATTCCACATTGTTTTCTGCAAGTTCCTGTTCGTTTTGTTTCCTTCCATCTTGTTTTGTTAGGAAATTCCTCCACTTCAGGAGTTGTGCAGTACAAAAGGGGGTACTGAGGGTCTCAAGCCTGCAAGTCCCTAAGGCCACAAACCCACAAGAACTTGGAGAGTTTACTTTTTCTTGAGAAGGGATGTGCCCTGGGGCCCAGCGTATTGCCGGGCTTCAAGGGCATGGAGTGAGCCAGTGGGAGTCTGTCCAGACCACACTACACTGAGGAGCCAGGATCGACTGAGTTGTGGTCTTTAGGTTCAAGCTCAGACCAAAGGCTCCCTGCAGACCTGGCTATCTCCTCAAGGCTTCCACAGTCCCCATTTATAACATCTTTGTACCCACAATCATGCTGATTTTAAAAGTTCATTGTGTTTTTACTATTTTATTTCTGGTGTTAATAAAAGTTTTGTAAGGAGGAATCATGACTTAAGTTCCTTATTTGTTTTTAGTGATGACATTCAATATAAATACAGAACATGTTTTGAAAGCTGAGTATGAAAATAAACCTCATTGCCATTTTCAGTTACAACAGAGTTAACAACTGACTCATGTGGAATGACCTACATCCATGTAATTTCTCTGCAAACAATTGAGCAGGTGGCTGTAATGAGCACTGCTTCTGCTCAGCCAAACCACATCTTTGCACCTTTTTTCTTCATCAGAAACAAACTTCAATGATTGGCAATAAAGTCAAAGGCCTTCCCTGATACCACATGTAACATGAACTTCATCATTAGTGACATTAAAAAGCAAGAACCCCTAGCCTTCCTCTCCCCAGCAGTGTTTTCTTATGCCACCAACTCCCTTTTCTCCATGCCTGAAGATCCCAGCTGCCCTGGCTGCTGCTGGATCAGCAGCCTCTCTAGGCCATGAGGCAAAGCAGGGACAATCAGAGTAGTGGGAGCTCAAGTTTGGGGAAAACACGCCAAAGGCAGAGAGAGGACAGGCCCAGGAAATCCTGGGTCTCAGGGAAAGAAGAAACCACATGAAATTTCTCATCCAGGTGAAGTATGAGGCCAACCAATACAGATGCTTTTACTTGGTCTACACACTCCAGACCAATACCCTGACCCCAAGAAGAGCAGGTTGGCCCAAAAGGCTGAACTGAAACCCAGGGGATGTGAAACATAACGTTTTTAAAAAATGTTTTAATACACATACTATTTACTTATTTTTAGAGAGAGAGGAAGGGAGGGAGAATGAGAGGTAGATAAAAATTAATATGTGGTTGCCTCTCACACGCCCCCTACTGGGGACCTGGCCCACAACCTGGGCATGTGCCCTGACTGGGGAATCGAACTGACAACCTGTGGTTTGCAGGGCGGTGCTCAATCGAATGAGCCAATCCAGCCAGGGCTAATTGTGCCATTGTTTTAGAAATTGAGTTTTAATTTTCTGCAACAGAGACTGTGACATTGGTGCGGGCTGGATCAAGGGTTCCAATGGGGGAGAGAGCAAACCTGAAGTGCAGAATCCCACATGCACAAGTACTCCGTTCATGATAAGGAACACTGAAGAGCCTCAGGAACACAGCAGCCTTTCCAATCAGGGGTGCAGGGTCATTGGGTGGAGATCCAAGTGGACAATAATGAGCCTTGATCCCACTCAGCCACCATGCATAAACATCAGTTCCAGGTGGAACAGAATGGGGAAGGGAGAACAATCACTTCGACCTGCTCCCTCTGCTTTATCAGATCCATTTTCCTTCTATCGACCACTGTTATTTTCATCTGTTTCATGGTCCAAACCTCTGTTTCAATGAGTTTGAGTGTTTGCCTTCATGTAAAAGAACACAGCCTAATTGTTTTATGTCTGTCTTGAAATTTTTAAATTATTTCAATTATTTTATTCTTTTTAAAAATTTAATCTTTATTGTATTTTTTCCATTACCATTTAGTTCCCTTAAACGCCCTCTCCCTGCAGGAATCACCACACTTTTGTCCATGTCCATGAACCTGTTTTCCTTTTTGCTCAGTCCCTCCACCCCGTAACCTCCCCACCCACCCCAGCCCTCTGCACCAGCTGCAATTTGCTCTCCATCTATGAGTCTGCCCCACTTTCCTTGTTAGTTCAGTTTGTTCATTAGATTCCACATACAAGTGAAATCATATGATATTTGTCTTTCTCTGACGGGCTTATTGCACTAAGAAGCATAATGTTCTCTGGTCCATCCATCCATACTGTTGTGAAGTGTAAACTTTTTTCTGAATGAGTAGTCTTCCATTGTATAAATGTCCCATAGTTCTTTTATTCATTCATCTATTGATGGACACTTGGGCTGCTTACATATCTTGGCAATTGTAAGCACTGCAGTGAACATAGGGGTGCTTATGTTCTTTCAAATAAGTGTTTTTTGAGTTCCCTTGGATACATTCCCAGAAGTGGGATAGCTGCATCAAATGGCAGATCCCTTTTTAATTTTTTGAGCAATCTCCACACTGCTTTCCACAGTGGCTACACCAGTCTGCATTCCCATCAACAATACAAAAGGAATGTACTTTCTCCACATCGTCACCAGCACTTGTTCTTTGTTGATTTATTGATGATGGCCATTCTGACAGGTGTGACATGGTATCTCATTGTCATTTTAATTTGCAACTCTGATGATTAGTGATGTTGAGCACCTTTTCATATCTCTATTGGCCATCTGTATGTCCTGTGGAGAAGTGTCCATTCAGGGTCTGTGCTCATTTTTTAATTCAGTTGTTTGGGGGTTTTTTTGGTGTAGAGTTTTATAAGTACTTTGTAAATTTTGGATATTGACCCCTTATCAAATGTATCAGTGAATATGTTCTCCCATTCTGTGGGTTGTCTTTTTGATGTTTTCCTTTGCTGTGTAGAAAATTTTAGTTTGATGTAGTGCCATTTGTTTATTTTTTCTTTTGTTGCCCTTGCCTGGGGAGATACATCCCATATAAAATTGCAACCAGCAATGTAAAAAATGTCTGAGATTTTGCTGCCTATGTTTTCTTCTAGGATTTTTACTTTCATGTCAGACATTTAAGTCTTTCATCCATTTTGAATTTATTTTTGTGTGTGGTTTCAGAAGGTGGTCTAGTTTCATTTTTCTGCACCTATCTGTCCAGTTTTCCCAACACCATTTATTGAATAAATAATCTTTAGCCCATTGTATGTGCTTGCTTGCTCTGTCAAATATTAATTGACTCTAAAGTTGTGGGTTTATTTCTGGGCTCTAAATTATGTTTCATTGATTTATGTGTCTGTTTTTATGCCAGTACCATGTTGTTTTGATTACTGTGGCTTTGTAGTATAGTTTCATGTTAGGTAGCATGATTTCTCCAACTGTGTTCTATCTAAGGATTGCTGTTCCTATGTGGGGCCTTTTGTGGTTTCATATACATTTTTGAAGTATTTGTTCTAGTTCTGTGAAATACGTCATTGGAATCCTGATAGGAATTGCATTGAATCAATAGATGGCTTTGGGTAGTATGGACATTTTAATGATGTTAATTCGTCCTACCCATAAACACGGTATGTGCTTCCATTTGTTTGTATCTTCTATTTCTTTTTTCATTGTCTTATAATTTTCTTTTTTAAAATATATTTTATTGATTATGCTATTACAGTTGTCCCATTTTCTCCCCTTCACTCCCCTCCACCCTGTACACCCTCTCCCACCCATATCCCCTCCTTTAGTCATGTCCATGTGTCATACTTATAAGTTCTTTAGCTTCTACATTTCCCATACTATTCTTACCCTCCCCCTGTCTATTTTCAACCTACAATCTATGCTACTTATTCTCTGTACCTTTTCCTCCTCTCTCCTCCTCCCACTCCCCTATTGCTAACCCTCCATGTGATCTCCATTTCTGTGCTTCTGTTCCTGTTCTAATTGTTTGCTTAGTTTCTTTTGGTTTTGCTTTAGATGTGGTTGTTCATCATTGTGAGTTTGCTGTCCTTTTACTATACATGGTTTTTCTTTATCTTCTTTTCTTAGATAAGTCCCTTTAACATTTCATAACATAAGGGCTTGGTGATGATGAACTCCTTTAACTTGACCTTATCTGAGAAGCACTTTATCTGCCCTTCCATTCTAAATGAAAGCTTTGCTGGATAGAGTAATCTGAGATATAGGTCCTTGTCTTTCATGACTTGGAATACTTCTTTCCAGCCCCTTCTCACCTGTAAGGTCTCTTTTGAGAAATCAGCTGACAATCTGATGGCAACTCCTTTGTAGGTTACTGTCCCCTTACCTCTTGCTACTTCTAGGATTCTCTCCTTCATTTTTACCTTGGCTAATGTAATTATGATGTGCCTTGGTGTGTTTCTTCTTGGGTCCAATTTCTTTGGGGCTCTCTGAGCTTCCTGGATTTCCTGGAAGTCTATTTCCTTTGCCAGAATAGGGAAGTTCTCCTTTATTATTTGTTCAAATATGTGTTCAATCTGTTGCTTTTCCTCTTCTTCTGGTACCCCTATAATTCGGATGTTGGAATGTTTAAAGATGTCCTGGAAGTTCCTAAGCTTCTCCTCGTTTTTTTGAATTCTTATTACTTCATTCTTTCCTGTCTGGTTGTTTTTTTTCTTCCTTCTGGTCCACTCTATTGTTTTGAATCCCAGTTTCCTTCCCATCACTATTGGTTCTCCGTGCATCTTCCTTCATCTCATTTACAGTAACCTGCATTTTTTCATCTAATTTGCCTCCAAAATCAACCAATTCTGTGAGCTTCCTGATCACCAGTGTTTTGAACTGTGCATCTGATAGATTGGCTATCTCTTGGTCACTCAAAAGGATCCAGGGCTAGGGCCCCAGTTGCTAGATTGTGACGTTGTATGTGGGGGCAGGGGTTGGAGGGAACAATGGCGGTAGCTCCATTCTCCTGGGACCTCAGTCCCTTCTCTGGGATCCTGAGTTGCGCGCTCTGCCCTGGTCCACAATCGCCACCTCACTGGGTCCGCCAGCTGCCACTTGCGTATTCAGGGTCCACCCGCTGCGATCTTGTGTGCCCTGGATGCCTTATGCACCCAACTCTCCCTGTTCTCCACGCTGAGACCCCGCGCCCGGCTGCTTGTCTCTGCCCCTCCTACTGGTCTGGATGAAAGGGTCTACTTCAACTTCTTGGCTGTCCAACTTCCATTCAGATAAATTCTCTGTCAGTTCTGGGTGTTATTCTGCCTCTAAATTGTTGTTGTTCTAATCTTGGTTGTGCGTGGAGGTACAGTACGTCCACCTATGCCTCCATCTTGCCGGAAGTCCCCTGTCTTATAATTTTCTTAGTACAGGTCTTTTACACCCTTGGTTAGATTTATTCCTAGGTATTTTATTTTTTTGAAGCAATTGTGAATAGGATGTTTTGTTAATTTCCCTTTCTGTTAGTTTGTTCATGGTATATAAAAATGCATCTGACTAATTAATTAATTAATTTTGTAACCCGCTGAACAAAATTCACTTATCAGTTCTAGTAGTTTCTTCATGGAATTTTCAGGGTCCTTTATGTATTGTATTATGTCATTTTCAAAAAAAGGCAGTTTTACTTTTTCTTTTACAGTTTGTATACCTTTTATTTCTTCCTCTTGTCCAATTGTTGTGACTAGGATTTCCAGTTCTTTGTTGAATAAGAGAGGTGAAAGCAAACATACCACTGTTGTTCCTGACATTAAGGTTTTTGCTTATAGTTTTTGCCCATGAAGTATAATGCTGGCAGTGGGTTTGTCATATATGGCCTTTATTATGTTGAGGTGTGTCCCCTCTAATTCCACTTTGCTGAGAGTATTTATCATAAATGGGTGCTGGATTTTATCAAATGATTTTTCTGCATCTATTGATATGATGATGTGGTTTTTATCCTTCACCTTTTTTTTAATGTGAATCCCATTTATTAATTTGTGACTATTGTTCCATCTTTTCATTTGCAGAGTAAATTCCACTTCATCACGGTATATGATGTTTTTGATGTATTGCTCTATTTGTTTTGCCAATATTTTATTGAGGATTTTAGCATCTGTGCTCATCAGGTATATTAGCCTATAATTTTCTTTCTTTGTAGTGTCTTTATCTGGTTTTTGAATTAGGATCATGCTGGCCTCATAAAATGAGCTTGGGAGCCTTCCCTCTTTTTGATATTATGAAATAGGTTGAGGAGAAATGTTCTTGGGATGTTTGGTGCAATTCACCTGTAAAGCTATCATGTCCAGGTGGCTTTTTGTTTGTTGGGAGGTTGTGTTTTTTGTTTTTTTTTTAAGTACTGCTTCTATTTCACTAGGTGCAGTCTGTCTATTCAGATTCTCTGATTCTTTCTGATTTAGTTCTGGAAGATTGTGTGTTTTTAGGAATTTATCCATTTCATCTGAGTTGTCCAGATTGTTGGCATATAGTTGTTGATGAGATTTTTTTTACAATCCTTTGTGTTTCTTTGATGTCCATTGTTATTTCTCCACCTTCCTTTCTTATTTTATTTATTTGGATCCTCTCTCTTTTTCTCTTGTTGAGTCTGGTTAAAGGTTTGTCAGTCTTGTTTATCTTTTCAAAGAACCAGCTCTTGTATTCATTGATCTTTTGTATCATTTTTTAGAGTCTATATATTTCTGCTCTGATCTTAATTATTTCCTTCCTTTTACTCACTTTGGCCTTTGTTCTTTTTCAAGTTCCTTTAAGTGTAAAGTTAGATTATTTGAGCTTGTTTTTTCTCTTCTTTTCTTTTTTTTTTTTTAGATAGGCCTATAATGCTAAGAGTTTTCCTCCTAGGATTGCTTTCCCAGTGTCCCACAGATTTGGATTGTCATATCCTGATTTTAATTTGTTTTAAGGTGTCTTTTGATTTCTTTTATCTCATTGTTGACTCATTCAATGTTTAATAACATGTTATGTAGCTTCCTTGTCTTTGTGTGTTTTTCATTGTTTTTCTTGTGGTTGCTCTAGTTTCATAGCATTGTGGACAGAGAAGGTGCTTGATATGATTTTGATCTTCCTAAAGATATTAAGACTTGTTTCATGTCCTAACATGTGGTCTATCCTAGAAGACATTGCATGTGCACTTGAAAAATATGTATATTCTGCTGCTTTGGGGTGAAATGCTCTGAAGATACCAATTCCGTTTGATCTAGTGTGTTGTTTAAGGCTGCTGTCTCCTTGCTGATTTTCTGTCTGGAAGACCTATGCATTGAAGTCAATGGGCTATTAAAATCCCCAATTGGTTGTATTTCTGTCTTTCTCTCCCTGTATGTCCATCAAGATTTGTTTTGCATATATACTTGCTCCTATATTAGGTGGGTAAAGGTTTACTAGTATTATATCCTCTTGTTGTGTTGTTCCTTTTATCATTATATAGTGTCCATGTCTGCCTCTTACAACAGCCTTGGTTTTAAAGTCTATTTTGTTGGATATAAGTAATGCTACCCCACTTTTTTTTTCTTCTCCATTTGTATAAAATCTTTCCATCCCTTTTAGTCTGTGTATATTTCCATCAGAGATGGGTCTCTTGGAGGCATCATATGTATGGGTCTTGTTTTCTTATCCATTCAGCTATGCTCTGTCATTTGGTTGGAGCATTTAAGCCATTTACATTTAAGGTGATTATGGATAGATACGTGTAATGCCAATTTATTATTAGACTATGTTCCTCTTGTTTTTTCTTCTGTCTCTTTTTAAAGCAAACACTTTAACATTTGTTGCAGTACTGGTTTGGTGTAACAAACTCCTTCAGCTTTTTCTTGTCTGAGAAGCTCCTTATTTCTAGTTCAATTTTAAATGATAGACTTTTACTGGGTTATCAGAAAAGTAGCCTTGGTTCTATGTCCTTGCTATTCATCACCTTGAATATTTCAAGCCAGCCCCCTGTGGCTGGAAATGTTTCTGTTGAGTAATCAGATGCCAGTCTAATTGGTGCCTACTTGTATGTAACTTGTTTTTTTCTTGCAGCTCTTAGGATTCCTTGTCTTTAAGCTTTGCCATGTCAATTATGATATGTCTCAGTGTAGGCTTCTTTGGGTCCATCATGTTTGGGACTCTGCGCTTCCTGGACTTGTGTGTCTTTTTGCTTCAACTGGTTAGGGGTGGTTTTGGTCATTATTTCTTTAAATAGGTTCTCAATAACTAGTTTGCCATCTTCTCCTTCTGGTATTCTCATGATGAGGATGTTGTTACACCAAATGTTGTCCAAAATGTTTCTTAAGCTCTCCTCATTAAAAAAATTATTTTTTGCTGCTCTGCCTGGGTGTTTTTTTTCCTACCCTATCTTCCAAATCAGATTCTATCCTCTGCTTCATCTAACCTACTATCTATTCCTTCCAGTGCATCATTTATTTCAAATATTGCATTCTTTCATTTGGACTGGTCCTTTTTTTGGTTTCTAAGTCTTTTCAGGCTGTTGAGTATCCTTATAATCATTACTCTAAACTCTATGTGGTAAATTGCTTCCTCCATTTCATCTAGTTCTCCTGGAGAATTCTCTTGTTCTTTCATTTAAGGTCTGTGTTTTTTTTTCTTCCCATTTTGGCTGCTTCTTTGTATTTTCTGCCTTAGTTGTTAAATGGATCAATCAGTAATTAAACTAATCAATCTGTAATCTGTAGTCAGGCTTAAGCTCCACAGTGTGGGGCAGAGTAATGTCTGTGGATGATGTTATCGCTTCCCCTCAGGCTGATGCCACTTGCAGGGAAGTGCTCTGCCTGTGAAAACTGCTTCTGCAGTGTGGGGAATGACTCAGCAAAAGTAACCTGGTTGCTGTTCCTTCAGTTCTCCCCCCAGAGCCACCAATCCCAGACTCTCCTCAAGCATTTCTAATCCACTGTGCCCTCCCTTTGCTAGAGCCCAGGGTAAGTGGCTGCAAGGTAAATTGTGTCTTGGCCCTTTAAGAGGCTCTCTGTGTCCAGCCATCTCCCTCTGGCAGATAGAAACCCTGCTTCTTTTAAGAGCTGGATGTTACCTGGGCAACATCTGGGATGTCTTTCCAGCTCTGGTGCTCGAGGCTGGGGAGCCCAGCCTGGGTTTAGACCCTGCACTTCTCAGTGGAAACGCTCCAGCCACTGAAATATCCTTCTAGAACTTCAGCTTCCACCCATAGGAACCCAACCAGCTCTCTCACATCTCCTCCACATTCCCTGTGTCTCGTGGTGAAGTGGTTCCTTCTGTCTGTCCTTGGGTATAAGGCTTCTCCTCACCTAGTGTTCAGTTGGTTGTTCATGATGATTTCTCTACAATTGAGTTGTAGTTCCAGATTGGTCCCAGGAAAAAATCAGTGTAGCTTCCACTTACCCCTTTGCCATCTTGGGTCTCAATTATTTTGTTCTTTTATTTGAGACTTTTAGTTCATTTACATACACTATGGTGATAGGAGTCAGAATAGTGGTAACCTCTATTGGGGAAATTATTGATTGGAAAAGGGCACAAGAGAACTTCCTGTAATGGAAATATTCTGTATCTTAGTCTGGGTTCTGGTTATATGAGTATATGTATGTAAAAATTTATCAATTCATAAATTTAATACCTACACTTTACTGCATGGAAATTATACTCGAAGAAACCAGTTAGCAGTAAAGGAAAAAAAGACTAGTGGAATTAAAGTTAATATAAGAAACACAACCATAAAACATTAGAATAAACTATAGGAAAATGTTATTATCTTGTATGTGGAAGACCTTTAGCAAGGCACCATAAAAATGCAATAAAGACACCCTGGCTGGCGTAGCTCAGTGGATTGAGTGCGGACTGTGAACCAAAGTGTCGCAGGTTCGATTCCCAGTCAGGGTACATGCCTGGGTTGCAGGCCATGACCCCCAGCAACCGCACATTGATGTCTCTCTCTCTCTCTCTCTCTCTCTCTCTCTCTCTCTCTCTCTCTCTCTCTCTCTCTGCTTCCCCTCTCTAAAAAATAAATGAATAAAATCTTTAAAAAAAGAAATTATAAAAAAAACCGCAATAAAGGAAATATGTATTTCCATTAATAATTTAATTTCATTTGATAAATATTTACTGGCCCCCTTCTATGTAATTTGTATGCTTGTGGGTACTGTGGATACATGAGAAAAAAAGATGCCTTTTCCTAAGGAGACTATGTTCTGGTAGGATGTCAGGGTACTGTTAGTGCTGTGTGCGAATCTTCTAGCACCTCAGTCACTTTTTGATGTGTCCCTTTCTGGCTTCATTGTGCTTTTGCTTCCAACAGTCCTCACCTGGGACTCATTTTCAGAGGAAGCCCTCCCAAGCTGTTACTTGGACTGCTTTACCTCCAAGAGCAGAGGGTTGAACATGCCTTGGAATGGCCTTATCCTGCCCTTCCTTCTGAAGGGCACACATTCCAAAATCCCAGGTCCTTCACCTCATGTTGGGACAAAGTCTAAGTAGAAATTATACTCTAGAGCTCCCCAGTGGGATTTGACAGAATCTTTCCTCCCTCTGAGATTTCCCCCTCACTTGGACTTTCCCCCTTATCTGTCCTGCTTTCTCCACTATCATGGTGTTATGGAGCAAAGGCTCATGGCCAAACATGCATAGAAGCCAATACTATGACACCAGCTTTTGAGAAAGTGAGAACAGTTTTGTTTGTGATGTTAACCATCAAGGAGAAAAAAAGCAAGGCTCAAGTCCATCTTAGGATCCAGGGTTCAGGGCGAGATTTAAGGGGTTTCAGCACTGGATCTTCCTGGACAGTAGACACACTGCTACTGAAAAGTTCTAGCTTCAGGTTCTGGCCATGTCCCAGTCCTTTGGTGTCATGCAGGGGAGAAGTTAAGGGTTCACAAATGTTACTCAGGTGGTGTGTCTGTTTAAACTTTGTTTCCCAGGTCTTGTTAGAAACAGGATAGGACCAGTCTGAGATGGGTCTGTGGTTATACTGGTCTCAGCCTTTAGTGATCCCAATTGTAGTATATTGCTCTCTTTGTGTTTCTCTCTGTCTCTAGAACATTTATTTATTTTCAAAACAATTTTTCAAGCACCTATTCACCCCTTTATTTTATTTTTTAAATTATATTGTATTGATTATGCTACTACAGTTATCCCAATTTTCCCCCCTTTGCCCCCCTACACCCAGCTCCCTTGGGCAATCCCCACTATTGTCCATATCCATGGATCATGCATGTGTGTTCTTTGGCTACTCCATTCACTGTGCTGTTCTTTATATCCCCATGACTATTCTGTAACTACCAACTTGTACTTCTTAATCCCTGTGTCCTTTTTACCCATACTCTCAATCTCCCCCATCCCCACCCATCTGGCAACCATCAAAATGTTATCTGTATTTTTTACTCTGTTTGTATTCTGCTTTTTTGTTTATTTTGTTTTTTAGATTCAATTGTTGATAGATACACATGTATTTGATGCCATCTTATTGTTAATATTTTTATCTTCGTAAAGAAGGCCCTGTAACATTTCATATAATGCTGATTTGGTGGTGATGTACTCCTTTAGTTTTTCCTTATCTGCACAGGTCTTTATCTGTCCTTTAATTCTAAATGATAGCTTTTCTGGGTAGAGTCAACTTGGTTGTAGGTCCTTGGCTGTTCATCACTTTGAAGATTTCTTGCCAGTCCCCTCTAGCATGCAAAGTTTCTGTTGAGAAATCAGCCGAAAGTCTAATGGGAACTACCCTGTAGATAACTAATTTTTCTCTTGGCACTTTTAAGGTTCTCTCTTTATCATTAACCTTTGGCATTTTAATTATGATGTGTCTTAGAGTGTACATGCTTGCATTCATCATGGTTTGGGACCCCTTGTTTGGGGCTCTCTGTGCTTCCAGGACTTGTATGTCTATTTCCTGTACCAAGTTAGGGAAATTTTCTGTTATTATTTTTTCAAATAGATTTACAACACCTTGCCCTCTCTTCTCCTTCCTGCACCCCCATGATGTGAATGTTGGTACTCTTGAAGTATCCCAGAGGATCCTTGCACTATACTCTTTTTTTTAATGGATTCTTTTTCTTCTTGCTGTTGTGATTGGGTGTTTTTTGCTTCCTTATATTTCAGATCACTGTTTTGATTCTCAGCTTCATCCACTGTACTCTTGATTCCCTATAAAATTATTCTTAATTAGTGTATCCTTCATTTCTGACTCATTCTTTATGGATTACATGCCACTTTTCTCACCAAGTTCACTGAACATCCTTATAACCAATATTTTGAACTCTATATCTGGTAGCTTGCTCATCTCCATTTTATTTAGTTCTTTTTTCTGGAGGTTTGTTCCATTCCTTCATTTGGGCCCTGTTTATTTGTCTCATTTTGGCAGCCTCCCTGTGTTTGTTTCTATGTATTAGAGGTGCTACCTCTCCCAGGTTGGTAGAGTGGCCTAATGTAGTAGGTATTCTGTCAGGTCCAGTGGCACAGACTCTGCTATCACCTAAGCTGTGTACTCAAGGTATGCCCACCATGTGGGCTTTGTACACCCTACTCTTGTAGTTGATCCTTGATTGCTCTTGGTAAATCCAAGGTCAACCCCTGCCTGTGCTCTTTCTGGGGTTATACAGCATAAGGTACAAAGCAATCTGCAGGTAGCTGCTACTTGCACTGGGCTTAGAGGTGCTCAGGCAAAGCCAAGCTGTGAACCAAAGCAAGGTTCTGCTAGTGTTGGGCCTGGGGCATTTTAGCAAGAAGTATGGCATTAGCTGAAGCCAGATGCTGCTTGTTTGAGAGAAATTAGGAAAATCTGAAGCATGGGTCCAGACATGCCATTCATAAGGAAAACCCACACTGGAAACAGTGTAGGTGGGCCTGAAAGTTGGCCCTTGTGACTGACCAAATTAGAGATATGTGTGCAAAGTAAATGATTATTGTTAAGTCACTAAATTTGGGGACAGTTTCTTATGTAACAACAGTTACGATACCACCAACCAAAGATAGGTAAGACAAGGAATTTAAAAAATAAAATAAGCCCTGGCTTATATAGCTAAGTGAATTGAGCGTGGGCTGTGAACCGAAGTGTCATCAGTTGGATTCCCTGTCAGGGCACATGCGTGGGTTGTGGACCAGGTTCCCAGTAGGGGGTGCATGAGAGGCAACCACAGATAATGTATTTGTCTCCCTCTCTTCCTCCTTCCCTTTCCCCCCATAAATAAATAAAAGAAATCTTTAAAAAATAAAATAAAAATAAATTTAAAAAATTTAAATTATACTGTATTTTAAAAGGTGGTGGATACTGTAGAAAAAATAAAAAGCAGTATGAGGGAAATTGGTTGTGCATTTGTTTGTGAGGGTTCAACTTCATGAGTAAGTAGAGTAAGAACATGAGATCTGAGCAGACTTGGAAGATGATGGAACTGGCCGTGAGCTATATTTGAGAGAACAAGGAAATGAGAACAGACTGAAAAAAACCCTAATTCAGCAGAAAATCTGGAATCTTGAAGGCACAGCCAAGAGGCCAATGTACATGGCACGGAGTGAACAAGAAACCATAGCAGAGGAGGTAGAGAGGTAATAGGAGATTTACAGATTATAATGTGGGGCCTTGTTGGCCATTGTAAGGACCTTTGTCTATGTTTTGAGTGAGAATGAAGCTAGTGTAAGGAATTGAGCAGGGGATACACATGATGTGACTTAAATTTTGAAAGGAAGAATTACCGTAACTTCTCTTTTAAGAATAGACTATAAGAGGGTTAAGATTAGAATCAAGGAGATGAGGCAGCAAATTACTGCACTCAGAGAAGCAAGAGAAAATAGTAGCTCAGACTGGGTGGCAGCAGTAAAAGTGGTGAGATGTTAGATTCTGGATAGTTCGAATAGAATGACAGAATCTGCTGAGGGATTGGGTATGTGCCAGTAGCGGAAGAGAAGAATCAAGAATAATTCCCTTATTTTTCTTTTTTTTAATAAATATTTTATTTATTTATTTTTAGAGAGGGAAGGGAGGGAGAAAGAGAAACGTCAATGTGCGGTTGCTGGGAGCGGTGGCCTGCAACCCAGGCATGTGCCCTGACTGGGAGTCGAACCTGCGATGCTTTGGTTCGCAGCCCAAGCTCAATCCACTGATCTACACCAGCCAGGGGTAATTCCCTTATTTTTCACCTAAGCAACTGGACAAATGGAGTCAATCACCACAAACAGAGGTTGGAAAGACTGTTGGTGGAAAAGTCTTATGGGGGTCAGGGCCTGGAAACCCAGTTTTCCAGAACCATCTAGGCCTCCCTTGGAAAGTGGAAAAGCCTTTAGAGAAGCTCAGAGCCCACTTGGGATGGGTGGTACAGATGATGCTAAGGTACAAACACAGTTCATTTTATTGTGCTTCACTTTACTGCATTTAAGAAATACTGTGTTTTTTACAAAATGAAGGTTTGTAACAACCGTGCATCAAGCAACTCAGCATCATTTTTCCAACAGCATTTGCTCACTTCATGTATCAAAATATTTCCAATGTATTCATTATTATATTTATGATAATCTGTGATCAGCGATCTTTGGTACATATGTTGTAATTGTTTTGGAGGTATCACAAACTGTTTCCACATAAGACAGCAAATTTAATTGATAAATGTTGATGTGTTCTGAGTGCTCCACTAACTGGCCATTACCCCTTCACTCTCCTTCTCAGGCGTCCCCATTCCCTGAGACACAACAATATTGAAATTGGGCCAATCAACCCCACAGTGACCTCTAAGTGTTCAAGTGAATGGGAAAGTAGTACATCTCTGACTTTAAATCAAAACTAGAAATGATTAAGCTTAGTGGGGTAGACAGGTGAAAACTCAAGATAGGCTGAAAGGTAGGCCTATTGCACCAAAGTTAGCAAAGTTGTGAATATTAAGAAAAGTTTTTGAGGGAAATTAAAAGTGCTACTGCAGTGAACAAAAATGATAAGAAAAGAAAAACAGCCTTAATGCTGATAAGGAGAAAGTTTTATAGGTCTGGAGAGAAGATCCGGTCAGCCACAACATTCCGTTAGGTGAAAGTCTAATCTGTAGCAAAGCCCTAACTCTTCAGTTCTATGAAGGAAGGCTGAGAGTCGTGAGGGAACTGCAGAAGAAAAGTTTGAAGCTAACAGAGGTTGGTTTGTGAGGTGTAAAGAAAGAATCCATCTCTGTAACATAAAATGCAAAGTGAAGCAGTAAGGGCTGATTTGGAAGTTGCAACAAATTATCAAAAAGATGTAACTAAGAAAAATGAATGAGGATGGCTACACTAAAGAACATTGTTAATGTTGATGAAACAGTCTTCCTTATATTGGAAGATTCCATCTGGGACTTTCATAGCTAGAGAGTCATGTGCAGCTTCAAAACTTCAAAGGACAGGCTGACTCTCTAGTTAGGGGCTAATGCAACTAGTGGCTTAAAGTTTAAGCCAGTGGTCATTTATTCTGAAAATCTTAGGGCCCTTAATAATTATGCTAATCCTACCATTTATGATCCATAAATGGAAAAACAAAGCCTGGGTGACAGCATGTCTGTTTACAATATGATTTACTGAACATTTTAAGCCCACTGTTGAGAATTGCTGCTCAGAAAAAAAGGAGTCCTATTAAAATATTAATGCTGATTGATAGTATACCTCATCACTCAAGAATTCTGACAGCGATGTACATAAAAATTACCTTAATCCCTGCAAACACAACATTTATTCTGCACCCAATGGATCAGAGTAATTTTGACTTCCATGTATTATTATTTATGAACTACATTTCATAAGGCTATAGCTACCACAGATAGTGATATTGGAAAAGGAAATGAAAAGGATTCTAGATGCCATTAAGAACTTATGTGCCCTCGCTGGTGTGGTTCAATGGATTGAGTACTGGCCTGTGAACCACAGGGTCTGCAGTTCAATTTCCAATCAGGGCACATGCCTGGGTTGCAGGCCAGGTCCCTTATTGGGGGTGTGTGAGAGGCAACCACACATTAATGTTTCTCTCCCTCTCTTTTGCCCTCCCTTCCCCTCTCTCTAAAATAAATAAATAAATAAATATCTTTAAACACACTGTAAATGTTTTAAGAAAATATTTGTGATTTGTGGGAAGAGGTCTAAATATCAAAAATATCAGTGTTAATAGGAGTTTGGGAAAAGTTTATTTCAACCCTCGTAAATGACTCGGAGAGGGTGCAAGACTTCAGTAGATGAATTAACTGCAAGTGTGGTGGAAATAGCAAGAGAACTAGAATTATACATGGAACCTGAAGATGTGACTGAGTTGCTGCAATTTCATAAAACTTGAAGAAATGAGGAGTTGCTTCTTATGAATGAGCAAAGAAAGTGGTTTCTTGAAATGGCATCTACTGGTGAATATGTTGTGAAGATTATTGAAATGACATAAAAAAATTTAGAATATTAAGTGAACTTAGTTGACAAAGCAGCAGCAGGGTTTGAGAGGATTGACTCCACTTTTAAATGAATTCTGTGTATAAAATGTTATCAAACAGCATCACATGCTACAGAGAAGTCATTTGTGAATAGAAGAGTTGATTGATGCAACAAAAATCACTGTTGTCTCATTTTAAGAAATTGCCACTGCCACCTGAACCTGCAACCACCGTCCTGATCTGTCAGCAGTCATCAACATCGAGGCAAGACTCCAACAGCAAAAGATTATGACTCACTGGCGGCTCTTGTATCTGTATTCAATCTGCTTGCAAGTGATGAATGTGTATGTTCCTGACATGAATGTTGTTTGTTCTCATTCATGTTAATGTTTAAGGCAAAAACAAAACAGTGCAGATACACATTCATCACTGACAGAAATAACTTCTTTTCTAAGTCAAATAATAGTGTTGGAATATGGGGAAAGCATTTCCTCAAGTTTTTATGCTATTCACAATGGAACCACTACAAACACAACTCAAAATTTTAAGTGCATTTATTCTGCATTGTTAATACTGCATTGAACTCAAGTTTGATGTTTAAAATATATGATCTCTGAGTAATGGTTATATTTAGATCCAGGTGGGTTTCATGGCATCATGAATTTACCCTAAGCTAAAACTAAGTGACAATCAAGAGGTTTTCTCGGTCTACCTGGTTATTGTTGAAATTGGATTCCAAACTTCTCTCTTAACTGCCCAAATCCTACATGCTTCACTAAAAAACAACAACCTTGACCCCATTATTTGGAAAGATCAAGATGACAACCTTTAATCTTTAAGAAAACTTAATAAATCCCCTGCCCTTGGATATTTTCATTGTCAACTCCCCTTTTACCTTTTTATGAGAAGGAAAGGAATGCCTTTGGAGTGCTCACCCCAAAACAGGCAGACCATCATCAACCCACAGGGTATTACAGCCAACAGCTAGAGATCCTGTGGCATTCTTCCCCATCTCCCCATCTCAGAGCCATTCTTGCTAATGCCATTTTGGTTAAGGCCACCAAAGAAGTCATGTGACTCCCTCTAACCATCTGTATCCCGTGCAGTAGAAGCCCTCATGAATTCCCGTCACACCCAGCACCTTTTGGCCAGTCTCACCTATGAAATTCTTTTAATAACTGCTCCTCGTATACCTCATTCCTACTGTAGCAACCTTCCTTCCTCAATTAACAAAACCCCTGACAACTACTTAAAGCTGACAGATCACCTTTTGGCTTCCCATGATATCTTACAGGAAACTAACCAATGCAGATAGATTTTTCATGGTTTACTGATAGCTCTTATTTAAAGGATGGGAATAGTAAATATGCTGGGCATGCTATTAAAACTTCTTTTGAAGTTATTTAGGAAGCATTTTTTACCTCTGCCCAATAAGCTGAATAATAGTCTTATTTGGACTTGTGGTCTAGCTAAAGATAAAACTGCAAATATTTATACTGACAGTTGCTATGCATTTGGAGTAGCCCTTGACTTTGGAATGGTATGGAAACAGCAGTGTTTCTTATCTCTAATGAGGCTAACATTAAAAATAGTTATGTCCAAAATTTATTAGATGCCATATTTTTAGTGGCCCCTTTGGCTATTATTAAGAACCCTGGGCATTCCTAACCACTCTCTGAAGGCTGAAGGAAACCACCTTGCTGATATATTTCTGCCAAGAACTCTGTTGTCAAAGGAACCAATAGCCAAACATTTGTCATGGTCAAAAAGGATGTTTCCCCAAAGGATAGTTTACAAAAATTGACTAGAGATACCCAACAATTGATCCCAGGGAAGGTAAAACAATATTGGAAATCTAATAACTGCTATTTAGATAAAAAGAGAGAACTCTGGTTTGGGCCAAATAAAAACCCAGTCCTAGCAGAAGTCCTAAAATGTTCATTACTACCATACTTGCATTAAACTATTGGTCTATGGATAAAATGATAATGTTCATGAACTTATATTGGTGGGTAAATATCAATGAGACTACAAGAAGTACCAACTTTGCTTGCCCCGCCTGCCCAAAATATAATCCTTGGAAATCTGTCTATTGCTCTAGGACAATTTAAATTGCCCAAAGAATCACTAGGGGTTTGGCAAATGGATTTTATTCAGCTTCCTTTGTCTCATGGATATACATGTGTTTCAGTCATGGTTTGTATGTGTTCTCAGTGGACTGAAGTTCTCCCTTGTAGATAGAGTACTGCCTCTTCTTTGGCTTAATATTATGTTAGAAAATATCCCAACATGGGGAACCCCACCTTGAACTTCATAGTGACCAGGGAACCCACTTCCGTGGTCAAGCACGTCAATAGGTCTATGCCACTTGTCTAGTTCTACAGCACATTCATCATGCCTCCTATCCTCAATCCTTGGACATAGTTCAATAGACTAACACTACCATTAGGACCCAATTGGTGGCCCTGGCTGGGCAGGCAGCTCAGTTGGTTAGAATGTTGTCCTGATACGCCGAGGTTGTGGGTTCAATCTCTGGTCAGGGCACATACAAGAATCAACAAATGCATAATTAAGTGGAATAATAAATCAATCTCTTTCTCTATCTCTCCCCACCCCTCTTCCTTTCTCTCTTTCAGTTTTTGAAAAAGAGCCAATCGGTAAACGTTGCAGAGATCCTCCAGATTCCTTGGCCAAAAGCATCGTCATTGGTCCTTCTAAATCTCAGAACAACCACCACCTTTGAAACTTGTGAACTCTCAGCCTTTGAGATAGTCACAGAATGCCCAATATTCCTAGCTCCTGCCTCTTGATCCACAGTTGATAAAAAGATATACCTCAGTATTGTAAAAGCTTCTGTTGGAAATAATCATACTTTAGTAGAACAATCTTTTTGCACATGAAAACCTCAAACACCATCATTTGCAACCTGGGCACTCTGTTTTTATTGGAGAAAATACCTCCAAAAACACTCTTCAACCTCACTGAAAAGGCCCCTGTCAGATCTTGTTAACCAACCCTTGTGCTGCTAACTTCCATGGAACAGACATTCACATGTCACATCCAAAGAAAACACCAGCCTTGGCTAGTGTAGCCAGGTTAGAGCATTGTCCTATAACCAAAAGACTGTGGGTTTGATTCCTGGTCAGGGCACATACCTAGATTGTTTGACTGCCCCCACATCCCTGTCCGGGTATGTGTGGGACTCAGTAGATTGATGCTCCTCTCTCTCCCTTCCTTTCTCTTTTCCTTTCTCTCTAAAAGCAATGAAAAAAAATGTCCTAGGGTGAGGATTTTAAAAAATGAGAGAAAGAAATCACCAAACCCTGAGTGGACATGCAGACCTGAAAATAAAGATCTCCAGGAATTGAAGCAGATGAGAGTTGAAGAAGACAGCTTTCCCAAGATGACCAGACCAGGCCTGTATACATTTTTTTGCCCCCTCACCCAAGGACATTTTTCATTGTCTTTAGAGAGAGAAGAAGGGAGAGAGAGAAACATTGATGCAAGGGAGAAGCATCAATATGTTGCCTCCCACACATACCAGGAATGGGGATTGAACCTGCAAGCTTTTGATTATGGGACAGCGCTCCAACCAACTGAGCCACATCAGCCAGGATTCCAAGTGTATTGCAAAGGGGGAAACATTTTCTTTCTTTTTAAGAGAGGGTAAGAGAGGGAGAAAGGGAGAGAAATACCCTTGTGCAAAAGAAACATTGATTGGTTACCTCTTGCACGTCCCCTACCCGGGACCTGGTCCATAACCCAGGCATGTTCCCTGACCAGGAATCGAGGAATCGGAGTGGTGACCTTTAAGTTCTCAGGCCAGTGCTCAACGCACAGCCACACCAGTCCGGATAGGGGGAAACATTTCTGACTCTTGGGCTTGTCACCAGAAACTGATTTGTTCACATTGTCACAGGTCCCTTATATATGATAAAGAAGAAACTTAATAAGAAAGGTAACATTCAATAAATGACATTTAAAATTCTTTTTTCTTTATTAAATTTATTGAGGTGACATTGGCCAAAAAGATTATATAGGTTTCAGGTGTACATTTCTATGACACATGATCTGCATATTGCATTGTGTGCCCACCACCCAAAGTCAAATCATCTTCTGTTACCATATATTTGCCCCCCTTCATCCTTTACCATGTCCCCCAAACCCTTCCCTCTGCTAACCACCATATTGTTGTCTCTGTCTGAGTTACTGTTTGTTTTTCTTGTCTGCTCATTTGTTGCTTTCAGTTTTATATCCCATATATGAATGAAATCATTTTATTAAAACAATTAAATTTATTGGGGTGACATTGGTTAACAATATATGATTCATATGTACAATTCTAGACTGTCACCTGTATATTGCAGTGTGTGCTCACCACCCAAAGCCTCATTTCCTTCCACCACCACACATTTGACCCCCTTTACCCTTTTTGTCCTCTTCCTACCACCCTTCCCCTCCAGCAAGTACCATACTGTTGTCTGCATCTAAGAGTATGTTTATTCACTTGTTGCTTTCTGTTTCATACTCCAAATATAAGTGAAATCATATGGTTTTTGCCCTTTCCATCTTATTATGCTTAGCATGATATTCTCAAGATCCATCCATGTCATCACAAATGGCAGCGTATCATTCTTTCATAGGGCTGAGTAGTATTCCATTGTGTAAAAGTACCACATCTTTATCCAATCATCCATCGAAGGACACTTAGGTTGTTTCCATGACTATTGTGAAAAATGCTGCAGTGCACATGAGGGTACATAAATCTTTGCGAATAAATTGTTCAGGTAGATACCCAGAGGAGGGATTGCTGGGCCCTACAGAAGTTCTATCTATTAAGTTTCTGAGGAACCTCTCTATTTTCCATAGTGGCTGTACCAGTTTACATTCCCACCAGCAGTGAATGAGGGTTCTCCACATCCTCTGCAACACGTAACATTTCTTGACTTACTGACAGTGGCCATTCTAAAGGTGTGAGGTGGTGTCTCATCGTGGGTTCTATTTGCATTTCTCTTATCACTGGTGAAGTTGAACATCTTTTCATATATCTGTTGGACATTTGATGTCTTTTGGGGAAAAGTGTCAGTTCAGGTCCTCTGCCCCTTTTTTCTATTGGATTGGTTGTTTTTTTGTTGAGTTTTATGAGTTCTTTATATATTTTAGATATTAGCCCCTTCTTGGAGGTATTGTTAGCAAATATCTTCTCCCATTCAGGTTGGTTGCCTTTTTGCTTGATGGTTTCTTTGGTGTACAGAAGATTTTTAGTTAGATATAGTCCCATTCATTTTATTTTTGCTTTATTCTTCCCTGGCCTTTAGGGTCAAGTTCACAAAAGCCTCTCTGAGACCAAATTCCACAAGTTTGGTAGCTATGTGTTCCTCTCTGTATTTTATGGTTTAAGGTCTCACATATAAACCTTTAGTGCATTTCAAGTTTATTTGTGTGTATGCTATTAAACAGCAGCCTACTTTTGTTCTTTTGTGGGTAACTTTTCCAATATTCCTAACTGCAATAAACAATACTTTAGACAATAAGCCTTGCATGTACGCACACACAAAGGTGGATTCCTATCTCATTCCTTGCATCAAAATAAATCCCAGGTGACCCTAGCTGGTGTGGCTCAGTGGATTGAGCACCAGCCTGTGAAGCAACCGGTCACTGGTTCAATCCCAGTCAGGGTACATGCCTGGGTTGTGGGCCAGGTCCCCAGTAGGGGGGCACTCAAGACGCAACCACACATTGATATTTCTCTCCTCTTTTTCCCTCCCGCTCCCTCTCTCTGAGAATAAATAAAGTAAATCCCAGGTGGATAAAAGAGTAAACCCTGGAAAATGAAACACTGAAACTACCATAGTAATGCACAGGTGGATATCTTATCTTCAGAGTGTTGAAAATAGTATGAGCTCAGAAACCCCAGGGGAGGAAAACAATGAAGTGGCTACCTAAAATTTAAGATGTATGTGTAGCAAGGGACAAGTGGGAGATAACACATCTCAATTTGAAGGCACTAATTTGTTAACAGGGACTTATTTTAAAGCAAAGCAAACTACCCGCTGTACAAATAGGCTATGAATCTATGAAAGTGAACATGCAGGTCGTAAGAAAAAAATACAAAGGCAAATAAACAAAAACAACAGCAAAAACGATGCTCAGCCTTGCTAAGACTTTTTTTTTAAAGGCACATGAAAACAAAGACGTATTTGCGCATCACATGGGCAAAATCTGGAACCATTTGCAGCAGTTTGAGCGGGGCTACAATGACTGGTATACGCGGTTGAGGATGGTGTATATTGGAGCAGCGTCTCTGGAGGGCACGCTGGCAGCCTTGTTGCCGCTTGAAATACGCACACCAAGCTCAACAGTGGGGAGGCAGAGAAGGTCCACAGGCCAGGGGAGACAGTGCTGAAGGAAAGAAAAAGACAGGCAGGCGTCCTGGGCTGCTATTTCTGTGTCTCCGTCCAAGGGCTTCCTGTTGGCCTCGCCCAGTGCACTGCAGAGAGAACAAGAGTATGGAGCAGCCTGAGCGGCAGGGAACCTGAGCATGCTTTGAACATGCTTCAGAATGTCTCCCGACCCTGTGCTCAGAGTCTGTCCTGTTTGGAAGTCCTTTCCTGGAGACAGATGCTCAGGGACGGGACACGCAGCCCTTCAACCTCAAGGGCGCGCCAGCAAGCACCCTTCAGGCTCTCTGTGCTCATCTGATGACTGAATGTGGCGCCTGATTGCAGACTCCCCCGGTCGCCACTAGGCGGAGACAGAGGAATGCTCAATAGATGCTCCTTCCAGATTTGAGAGCTGAGGGTCTAGAGAGGAACTATGGAAAGAGGAAGCAGACAAAAGATATATCATATGTTTTCTGGTCGCCCTTGAGTAGGTAGTTCCCTTAGTCTTGGGCTGCTTTTCCATGCCATGACCCACCCTTCGCATTTCTCCTTGAGGCGGCCTGGGATGTGACCTGGCATGAGGGTGCGGTGGTAATGAGGCAGTTTGCACCACTAGATGACACCATAGGGGAAGGTGAAGCGAGGACTCAGACAGGCCTAGGACTCCGTTGCCTGCCGCGTCCTGACATCAGTGTCTCTCTTGCACATGAGGTAATGCTTTGCGAAAGCTGGCCCACATCCACATTCCAACACCTCCTCCTACCATTCTCACTGGCCATCTCTTCTGGCCTCTAAGTGCAGGATGGAGACACACAGAGAATCCTGAGGTTGTTTTGTAGTGGGTGAGGGGGGCGGTTGAAGTTATCCCCAACCTGAACTGTCACCTGTAAACTTAGGAGCAGTTGCTAGTCCTGTTTGCCACTGTTGAGGAACTGAACAGCCCATCAGAGGGGCCACCCCACAGCTGGGGCCATGCAGTGTTTTCCTTGTCACAACGTGTGACGTGTAACTCCACAAACAAGTGCATGAGACCAGTTGGCATTTCAGGGGTGTCCCCACACTGACACAGTTGTCCATGTGCATCTAGCATAGAGGCCACCTGTCCCCACGTGGAATTAGATGGTCAATGCAGGAATTCCTCCATATACACCTCTTTCCCAAGACCCATTTCTTCAGTCTCATGGGTGGCTCTCCAATCCTTGGGACCATGCAGCCCCAGGGACTGACCCCAGGGCCAAAACTCTACCTGGGTGTTCAGAGGGCAGGGAAAGACTGAGGAAAGAGGCTGGCCAACCCATTATGGTAACTGAGTTTCCTAAGGGAAACGTACACACAGGTGCCTTTTGGGCGGCTGGAAGACAAAATGAATGCCCATGCCTTGACAGGTGGGAAGAAATTATGTAGGGTGAAGGGGGTAGGGGATAGTCACAGATACCAGTAGGTGAATGCTGCCCAATATGGAAATTACATGCTTGACCAGGTTAGGACAATGGGCTGTTCCTGGAACCAGCACAATGTGGGAGGTAGAGAAGGGGAACAGGGTTATATCCTGGTGCTGCAAAGGGGGTTTGCAGGAACTAATCTCGTTACGGAACAGCGTCTCCTCCAAGGTGAGGGAGGTGAGGCTGGAGCCCAAGATGATGGCAGCATTGAGGTTCTCTCTGCATTTGAGCATGGCAGCCAGTGGGCAGGTTAGGCACATTTCCCCTTAGGAGGCCACCTATTGGCTGTGTCCAGCCCTTTCCCTGGCATTGTCCAATGCAGTCAGTATCAGGTGGGAATAAAGACTCTGATGGACTTCTGCTTAGAAGGCTGGACTTCCATGGGTGTTGGTGGGGCCAGATGTGTCTCCTTCCTCCAGCTTCCACATAGCCCAACTTCACCTACTGGCCTGGCCCTTCTCAGTCAGTGGGTACGATTCCCCAGGGTTCTCTGCTTGCCTCTGTGGAAAGCTACAAGCTGACTCTGCCTTTAAAATAGCCTTGTGCCCTCCACATGACAACTACTGAAAATGAGGCTCACAAAACAAGGACAGGCCATGCAGGGGGTTCAGTGATGCCCACCCCCCACCAATGCATGTCCACCTGCAACCTACAGCAGTCCTAGGAGAGGAATTCAGTTTGCAAATTGACGATGCTCTGCAAACTGCTCAGGGCCTGTGATAAGCATAGAACCCAAGGGTGTTCCACATGCAGACAGACTTTATGTCTGGTGAAACTAATAATGTTTGGTGTGTCTTCTTCCAGTTAATTTTACTGTGTTTTCCAAAAATGTTCACCCATTATGGACTGGAAATATTTTTAGAAAGAAAGAAATGAAAGGTCCTTCACCAAAAGGAGTTGGAAAGTGCTCCTCTCAACAACAGCTGGTGGCAGCTCCTCAGAGTTTCTGGAAAGAAACGGCAGCTGTTCGCTGTGGAACCCCCACCCCCCGTAATGTATATTTCACTTAGCGTTGCAGCAGTGTGTGGAGACGGTACTTACATCCAGGTCCTCACATCTCCACTTTGCCCACAACTTCTACTTGTGTCTGTATTCCGTTGTGTCGAAGTTCGAATATTGTTATTAATTATTCTGATACAGAATAGTACAATTTCTGGATTCTGGGAAACTGGCATCAGTGCCAGAAATGTCATTTCTGAATCTTCCCAGCCCTCCCTCGACTGCCCCATCCCCAACAAATGAGAGAGACAATGGAAAAGCAGAGCCAAAACCCCAGGGAAACATGCACAACAAAAGTAGGTGACAAATTACCCCCATAAACTCTGAGATATGGGCTGGCTGAGACCAAGCCACCTCTGGCCCCAAGATCTGTAGAATCTTTTCTGTTTTTGTTTCTTTTTTAATTTTTTCCCAATTTTGTTATCCCCTTTATCCCCCTCTTCCCTGTACTGTACCACCCTCCAACATTCCCCACCACCACTTAGTTCATGTCCATGGGTCATACATATAAGTTCTCTGGCTTCTCCATTTCCTATACTACATCTCTCCCTGTCTATTTTGTGCCTACCTATTATGCTCCTTATTCCCTATACCTTTCCCCTTATTCTCCCCCTCCTCCTCCCCACTGATAACCCTCCATGTGATCTCTATTTCTGTGATTCTGTTCCTGTTCTAGTTGTTTGCCTAGTTTTGTTTTTGTTTTTTAGGTTCAGTTGTTGATAGTTGTGAGTTTGTTGTCATTTTACTGTTCATAGTTTTGATCATCTTCTATTGCTTAGATAAGTCTCTTTAACATTTCATAAAATAAGAGCTTGGTGATGATAAACGCCTTTAATTTGACCTTAACTGGGAATCACTTTATCTGCCCTTCCATTCTAAAGGATAGCTTTGCCGGATAGAGTCATCCTGGATGTAGATCCTTGCCTTTTATGACTTCAGGTACTTCTTTCCAGTCTCTTCTTGCCTGCAAAGTTTCTTTTGAGAAATCAGCTGATAGCCTTATGGTAACTCCTTTGTAGGTAACTGCCTCCTTTTCCCTTGCTGCTTTTAAGATTCTCTCCTTGTGTTTAACCCTGGGTAACTTTATTAGGATGTGTCTTGGTGCATTTCTGCTTAGGTCCAATTTCTTTGGGACTCTCTGGGCTTCCTGGAGTTCCTGGACTTCCTGGAAGTCCATTTTCTTCACCAGATTGGGGAAGTTCTCCTTCATTATTTTTTTCAAATAAGTTTTTTTCAATTTCTTGCCCTTCCTCGTCTCTTTCTGGCACCCCTATGATTCAGATGTTGGAGCATGGAAAGTTGTCCCAGAGTTTTCTCAGCCTCTCCTCATTTTTTCTGAATTCTTGTTGCTTCATTCTATTCCGGTTGGATGTTTATTTCTTCATTTTGTTTCAAATCCTTGGTTTCAGTCCTGGTTTCCTTCCCATCACTTTTGGTTCTCTATATATTTTCCTTTATCTAACTTTGTGTAGCCTTCATTTCTTCCTTCATTTTGTAACCAGGCTCAATCATCTCTGTGAGCATCCTGCTTACCAGGGTTTTGAACTCTGAATCAGATAGGTTGGCTAGCTCCTTGTCACTTAGTTCTTTTTCTGGAGTTTTGATTTGTTCTTTCATTTGGTCCATATTTCTTTGTCTTGACACACCTGTAAGGGGTGGAGCCTTAAGTATTCACCAGGGCAGGACAACCCTCTTGGCTGCTCTGTGGCGCTGTCTGTGGAGGAGTGGTCAGAGAGGAAACAATGCCACTTGCTGGCTGTGCTCCAGCCTCACCTTCCATCACTTCCCTCACTTCCCACATGTGGATTGTGGTCTTTCAGGTGCTAATTCACAGATGGGTGGGTTTGTGTGCATTCCAGGACCCTGTGGGCCTCTCCCACAGACTCTCTTGTGATCCTGAGAGCCTTTCGCACTGCCACACCTCCTGCAGATCTTTACATCCAGAGGTTTTGGGTCTTTAGTTTTGCACGCTGAAACCCTGGGTTCTGTGCTCTGTCTCGCTTCCCATTTGCCCGCCCCCCGAGCTTATCGGCCCATGAATGTGGGACCAACTGGTCCACCGGCTACCTCCTTGTCTGGGTGTCCTCTCTGCCTCGACTACCCATCTGGATGAATGTTTCTTTCATCCTCCACCCCTCCTACCAGTCTGGATGAATGTTTCTTTAACTCAAGGATTGTTGGACGTCCATGAAGTTCAAATATGTGGCAGTTCTGGTGGTTTTTCATTTCTAAATTTGTCGTTGTTCTTCTTTTGTTTGTGTGAGGAAGTAAAGCATTTCTACCTATGTCTCCATTGTGGCCAGAACTCCTGGGCTGCTTTCTATCTCCAAGTTCTAAGTTTGGACTGTTGGAAAATTGATGCTTCCACAGATATTCTCCAAATCCTTGGCGTATCAGTACATGAGCAGATCCACTGATCTGTGGAATCTTAGCACCTGAGGAAAGAAGGTAGACAGAAGGACATGGAGGCTGCCTGGTGGACCTAGAGCTCCAATACTTACCTACCTTTAGGTAGTGCCAACCATGGGATTCTTTGTAGTTGGTTGTCCAAATACAAGGTGAGAAAATAAAGAGAACCCATCAATCTGCAGCTAACATTTTCAAAACATAAAGAGACTGTCGAGGAAAATACAATGAACCCGATGGAGTAGCTGCACATGATTGCATGGAGAAGAGCCCTGGTGTGCAGATGAGGGGGTAGAGGGTGAGGCTTCCTCATGGCCCCCAGGCAGGTATGAGGCCCACAGCCAGTATAGTGAAGGAGGAGCCGGGGTGTGGAGTTCAGTCTGGGATCGCACTCCTGAATGCTTGGCAGCACAATTTCTGAGAAACTTAGATACAAATAATGGCACTTAATTTGAGAATTTGGAGGAGTAGAGAAGGGCCAACAAATAGCACACCTCTTCCTGCCAACTGAGCCAATTGAGACACACTACAAAAGCCCTACAGAAGGGGGAAGCAAAACAACGTTTACACCAGGTACCGCTTGTTATAGGGGCAGACTGAGCTTGCTAATTGCCCCCCCAAAACCCCACCCCCTGTCTAGACTCTAACAACCCATGGAGGAAGGTTTTGGGCCTGCAGAGCAGGCTCACGTTTCCAATATTGCGGCCTCCCACCCAGTTGTGGGGAAAGGGAAGAAGAAAGAGACCAAGTGCTCCACACTTGGAACCTTTGGCAAGTTAACCACTCGGTGAAGAAATGTGTACCTGTGCATGCTGCCCACCAACAGCATGATCCACTGCATCTCCATGTGGCATCAACTTCCTTGAGGGAGGAAACCAGGAGAGAGAAGGTACACCCCTAACAGCACGCGCACTCCACATTGGACAGATTGTTGTGCTTCTTAACCCTCTGGGCTTAACTATTGAGCCTATGGTGTACCAGTGGCCACCAATTCACTCCTTTGTCTGCTGTCATCCTAATTATTTCCAGCCACCATTGCCCAACGCATCTCATCAGAAGTTCGGCATCAAGGTCAAATGACAAGCACTAATAATAACAGTCCAATGTGCACAATACTGCAAATATAAACCCACCATGAATTTTCTGGGGAGACAATAAAGTTCAAAATTCCCCTCGTGAATTCAAGTTTAAAGACATTATAGGAAAGCCCCAGAGAAAAGTCTTTCAGCCTGTGAGCTGTAGTAGAAAGAAGCTGAAGCTCCCACTCACTCTGTGTGACCTCCCATCTGCTCAGACTCACAGGTTCCTGCTGGTGAGTGCAGCCAAGATCCTGCATCCGGGCCACCATCCATAGGAATGGGCCTTGGCAGTTAGGTTACTTCCGTGCCAACTCACCCAGGATTTTGCCCTCTAAAGGGTCCAAATAGTTCATAGGACACCCACCCACAAATATCCCCCTGTGGTGCTACAGTCCCAGCAGAATAACATTCCCAGAACTCGGTGCCACGTTGGCACAGAATCTGTGATACTCAACGGGAGAGACATACAGAAAATCTGGATACTTTTGAGCGATGTGGAAGCTGAGCTACCACTGCTTTAGAACATCCAGGAATTTGCAAAGATGCAGCCCCAGTTACTTGGGTCTCATTGAAGTGCCTGTCTTTCAAAGCGTTGAATTCATCTTTTGAAACCTCTTACTTTCCACTCCTCCCCTTGGGCACCATTTCCAGGTAACCCTGGTACTAAAGCGGGTAGTTGCAGTATCTGATGAAAGAGAGCAGGCACTTTCAGCCCTGGGCCACGGTGGTGTGTCCACTGGCTTTGCCAAAGGGCTGCTGCGGCCTTGAGCTCTGCCTCCAGGCCAGGTTTCTCCCTTGGGCTCAGTTGGTTTCTGCTGAGCCAGCTTGCTTCAGGAAAGCTCCGTGTCTTTGTTTTCCACATGTGCAGGACAAGGTCATGGTGAGGAGGTGTGCCCAAAGCCTGTGGCATGGCCTCTGTGTCCATTCAAAAGCAGAAGACCTTTTGTATTAGAAACTGTGGCCAGGAGGAGGGAGGAGGCAACGGAAGGTGGAAGGGCTGGGAAAGTGGCACACACCCACCGTGGACTATGCAAAGCCTCTCAGGGTCAGCATCAAAGGCAGAAAGTACTGGGGTGATTGAAGGGGATTGTGCGGGGTTCTCAGCACAAACTCAACTGTTTGGGGGTTCTGTGTCCTTTTCCGGGGGTGGCAGAATGCTGGAACCAGGGCCTTCTTCCTGCTGCTGCCTAGAAGCCAGTAGTGTGCTGGCCCTCCCAGGACTAGAAGATTCTGAGACATGGCAATGGCTTTGGCTTGGCCACTGCTATTTCGAAAAGGGCAGTAGTGGTCAGGAGGCTTTTCTGAGAAAACCCTGTGGGCCATGGAGGTGCACAAAATGAACACCTGCAGCGGGCAGCCTGGAGGGCCTGCAAAGTGTAGGCTGCTTTATGAAGGCAGGGGATGCCACAAGTACCGTAGGCCCTGCTGCCCTGATGCACAGCGTGGTGTGTGGGAGATGCTCAGCTACACCTAGACCAGGACTGGGGAGACGAAAGTATTAGTTGGAAGTTTAGGTCAGCTGAGAAGTAGCATTCTCAAGGTTCCATGACTCTTATTCCCCCACTTCCTTCACTGAAGCTACTCTGATGGCATGGAATAGTGTGCGGCTGTTAAACATGAGTTCAACCCTTGTACATGGTTGTCACTTTTAAGACTAAAAACACAAGTTACCATATAATAAGTATGAGCTGGTGTCCATGTTTTAAAGACAAAATCACAGGACATATGCATACATCTAGGTGCTTGTGAAAGGGCCTGGGATTTTGTACTCTATGGATACCTGAAAACTAGGAGGTGGCAGTGGGTGATCACTGTCATTTCTACTCACTTCTGTATTGTTTGAATTGAACAAGGTCATGTGTCACAGTATTCACTAAGTAGGTACGTATACATATGTGGTTTGCATGAAAAATGGAGGCCCTGAGAGTCCTGATAAGGCCCCCACCTTAAAGTCAGTACAAAGAATAACACAATCCTAGTGTAGGGGCTCAAGGACCTTACAAAAGCTCCAGTCTTGGGCTCCATTGCCCACTTTAAGCTGCTCCTAGTAAGGCCTGATCGCTTGCTTTGAATCCAGCCAAACCTGCCCGTGTTCCGCCTCCATAATTAGCCCAAGACCCAGCCACACGCTGGTGACTACACAAGGGGCAGTTAGTTTAAGCAGGTCTGAGTCAAATAACATTGTCAACACCTATACAGTACTTTTTACAGTATGTGTGTGTGTGTGTACAGGCATGTTTGCTTTGCTGTACGTGGGTGCACACGTGTGTGTGAGGTATGTGTGTTCATAGGCACGGGCCAGAGCAGGGAAGGACCTGTGACTTTTACTTTCACTTTTGTGTTTCTCGGCATTTGAAGGTTTCAGGCGCCAATGAAACGAGAAGCCCCCGCCTTCTTCCATGGGAAAAAGAGAGGCAGCGAGTTGGGGTGGCAAAGCTAAAGACAAAGGACCGAGTCCAGGGAAGATAAGCCCGGAGCCAGAAAGCACGCTCTCACACTCGTAGACAGTGATCCTGGGACGGACAAGGGGCTGAGAGGGGGGCGGTGGCAGAGGAGGAAAGCCAGGCTGGGCTGCGTGAATCTGGACAGGGCCGGGGATGAGGCAGAGGACTTCATGACCCTCTGTTCCGAAGGGAGGAGTGGGCAGGTTGCCCTCGAGGGACCCATCAGGCTCCAAGAGTCCAGGGGCCCGGCAGGTCAATGGAAACCACAATGATACTCAGTGTGGCACGCAAGTGAGTGCAAAATTGGAATCACCACAATCATCTAGGCCTATCATCCAAATGGGTTTTCGGGTTTCACTGAGCCCACGTGAGTCTCCGTGGCCCTGGAGAAACTGTATGCCCCTAAGTGAGTTCCTGTCCTTTAGGGGACAACTTCACTTCCACAGAACCCTTAACTCCTATCAATTCTAGATTTGTTAGCTCTCTAGAATCTTTAGAAACCTCCCCCTCTCTTCTGCTGCGAGGGAGGGATGCGCACCTGGGTCCTGTCAAGGGAAGAACGCAGCAAACGTGTCCCCCTGTGACCCAGGAAGCTGCCTGACCTTATCCCCTTGCTCCCACACTCTAGACGCAGAGCAGCCAAAGCCACTGTCCTGCCAGGCACTCAGCGCCCCAGTGTCCTGAGCGTTCTCATTTCCACCCCGACTCTCAGCTCTGTCCCGTTGGCTCCGGCCCTGTGCCCTGGCTTACCCTGTGCCCTCTGCTCTTCTCACTCTACACCCTCCCTGGACGATCATGACCTCAGCCATCGCCAGTGCATCAGAGACTCCCTGCTTTCACGCAACCACGTATTCAAGCATATGTGTTAGGTACCTGCTTGATGCCTGGTGCGGTATACTCACTGCAGGGGATGCAGAAGAAAGCAACAGGTGTTTTAGTCCACGAGCACTCACTGACGCTTCTCCCACGTGCCAGCCACTATCTCAGAGATTGAATAAGGCATGACTCTTGCCATCACGCAGCTCACGGGCTGTGGAGGTAGAAGAGACAGAAACAAAGGATTACAAGACTGAAGAGTAAGTGATATGGTCGGGGAAGCCCGGAACAGCACCAGTACCTGAGGAAGGGACTAACTCAGCTTAGGCGTCCGGGCAGCTGGAGCCTCCTGCAGCCGAGGAGCGTTGGCACAGGAGAGGCGGCAGCTATTGCCAGTCACACGTCTTCCTCTCTGGGCATTGTGTTCACAGCCCTGCAGATGCAGGAACCCTGGGAATTTGGGGAGCATGGTGGCGCTAAAGGAGGGACAGCACAGCCAATGTGCAAAGTCAAAACGGGTTTAATATCAGCCTGCCAGGCCTGAGGTCTTGCAGGGATTCCTTAGAACAAGGTCAGTGAGCCTGTAGGGCCAGTCCCCTCTATTCAAACCTACTTAGTAACACGAATCTCAGCGCCTTCCACCCCACCTGCTCCCCCTCCCCCAGACAACTCTTCGACATGGGAGACAACTTCATGTGTGGACTTGACTTATCTCGGCTCGTGTCTTGTAATAAATCACCGGGTGAACTGAAGTGGCGCCACAACCAGCAGGTCATTATTATTGTCCGTGAGCAGAGGGCAGGACTCAGGAAGCTCAGAGAACGCAGACCAGGGCCAAGCCCGGCAAAGTGGCTTGGAGGTCCTGCAGAGCTGGCTACACTCCCAGCTGTGACGGGCTCCAGGGTGTCCCACAACCTGGACGGTTGCTAGAAAACTTCCACATCCAGCCCGGGAGCTCCACATCAGGGAACACGGGACAGCCCCTTTGCAGAAAAGCCACACCTTAAGCTCCGAGTTTATGATCCCGGGCTTCGGGGATCTGGCCAAACTGCAAACTTCTCTTTTGGACTCCTTTTAATCACGCACCTTGTCACCCTAGCAGGGCACACAAGCATCGCGCTCATCATCCTCATTGACTCCTGCCTCCAGACGCCCAGGTGTTTCTTTCTTCCCAATCTGTCCGCCATTGACATTTGCTGTATATGGGTCATTGTCCCCAGCACGCTGGCCAGTTTCCTCTCCAGCAGCCAGCGGATGCCCATCCGGGGCTGTGCCTTGCTAATGGACCTCCTCATTGCTCTGGGAGGAGCAGAGTGTCTCCTCCTCACTGTGATGGCCTATGACCACTCCGTACCCTCTGCAACCCCTTGCGCCACACGCTCACCATCGCCAAGGCCCTCCATCTGCAGGTGCAGGCTCTGGCGTGCGTCTGTGGCTTTGCACTCTCACTCACCCTTGCCACACTAATGCTCCTCTTACCCTTGGGCCGGTCCCTTGATATCAGTGATTTCTTTTGCGCCATCCCTGCCGTGCCATTCCTGGCCTGCTCAGACACGCAAGCTGAGGAGATTGCAGCCTTCCTGCTCTGCATGCTCCCACCCTGTTGATTCCCTTCTTGCAGATACTGCCCTCCTGTGGATTCATTACCACTGCCATCCTCAGAACCCATTCAGCTGAGGGCAGGAGCAAAGCCTTCTCCAGCTGTGCTGGGCACCTGCTGGTCTCTCTTCTGCACCATGGCTGCGCCAGACTCATACACATTCACCTCAAGTCACGCTACAGCCCGGGACAGGACAGAATCGTGCCCTTAATGTACACCAGTGTAACTCCCACGCTCTACCCTGTGACCTCCTATATACGTAACCTCCGGAACAAGGAAGTCTAGTGTGCCCTCAGGGGGCTCCTGGAGAGCCACAGGCAGATGAGGCGGCAGCTCAATGCCAAGTGAAGGGCAAAGTGGAGTCCACCGGGCCTAACCTGGCCCCCTTACGAGAACCCAGTCGGTCATGTCCACTGCACAGCAGGCGGCTGCCCCGCACCCTCTGAGGGCTGCGTCCCGGTCGTACGCACCCCTGAGCCTCATCACCCTCTTTTCTGTGGTCAGAGAGATGGAACGAACCCTAAGGCCTCCCAAACTATAGCAGCCCGGGGGTGTTTTGCTGTCCCTTCGTGGACAGCTGCATTCATCATCCGGAACACTGCCAGAGACACGAACACTGACAGGAAGGTCATGAGAGGACCCCAACAAAACATTAAGGCAGCCACTTCTCTGGCCAAAGAGTTAGCGAGCACAGAAATATGAGGAGCTGCCAAGTCCAAACTAGGTCAAGTGAAGAAGTGGAAAGGCAGAGGCAGCCCAGACACTGAGTCCTGCACCACCAGAAAATGACCTGGAGATCAGGGGAGATGCAACAATGCAAACCACAGCAGCGGTAGCCAAAGCAGCAGCACAGGGGGCCTGTGACCGGTTCCACCCCCGCCCCACTCACCATCCTCACTAAGGCATTTCACTATCTGCCCTGGCCCAGCCTCTGGGCTGGGCGACTCCTCCTTCCACTGGCTAGAGGGCCACTGGCTCCAGACAGCCTGCGCAGCCTGCGCCTCCTCCAACCTGGCCCGCCAGGCTTGGGGACGTGCCTCTCCACTGTGGCCCCACGTGCTCGCTCACCACCCAGTGCTGAAAGGGTGTGTCCCTCTCCTGGACTGGCCTGGAGGCTCCTCGAAGGTAAGAACTGTCATTAATCTCTGTTGCCAGAGGACCTGGCACATGCAACGAGTATTCGATAAGCAGTCATTGAATTGTGAGCCCCCGTGAGTTTGGTACATCTTCAGATGTTAGTTGCTAATGGAAGGAAAGCCTTCAGTATCCTGCTGAGCTGAGAGGCCTCTGTGATGCAAGGACTCAGGTCAGACATTCCACTCTAGAAGACCTGTTTGCTGACCCCACTTCCACCCCAGGAGCTGGGCTAGGTGCCATGGATCCCTGGAATTCCCTCCATCACAGCACTCTGCAAGAAATATTATTGGATGAGTAAATGAATGAATGGCCGAGCACCTTGTGTGTGCCAGGCACTGGGCATAGCCCTGGGGACACCCAAAGGTACAAGACATAGTCCGTGCCCTCTGGAGCTTACAGATGAGCCCGGGGGATGAGGCGCCAAAACAGCTCTTTTACAACACAATCGTCATGAGCGCTTCCTAGGAAAAAGCGATTTGTCATCAAACCTAGGAGCACCCACATTCTGTTCAAAGGGGCAAGGGTAGGGCTGCGTCCTCAATGACCTTTCATTGGACAACTAAATCAGCATGATGACCATCACCCTCTGGACTTCAGTTTCTGTCAACAGTACATTTTCCTTATAGTTTTAGCCCCTAAAAAGAGTTTGGAACTGACACACAGAAAGTTCGGTGAACAGCAGCTATTTCCAGCCTTGCCTCCTCCTCTCAGTTTGCAGCTCCTCCCACCAACCTCATCAAGCCTAGGTGAGGACCCCATCATCGTCATAGACATCGACAGCAAAGACACCCTCAGAACCACCAGGGGGCACTCCTCAGTGGGAGTGGCAGAGCTGGGAGAATGGCAACCATGTAGATCATTCTTTCCAGTGCCCACCCCTAGTTGCATTTTGGTCAGTGCCAAGGCCACAGCAAGTCACTGAGAGACGGTGACAACAGAAGAGTCCTCTAAGGAGCTCTGCCCAAAGGCTTACACACTAGCAGAGTCCTGGGGACGCTGCAGTGCCACCTGCATGCTATGCCAAAAGACAGTTTCACATTGCTGTCCAGTGGGGTGATACTATCCCACTTCTTCTGGGACTGTGGTGAGGATTGCAAGGACAGAGCACAAAAAGTGATGCCTGGCCCAGCACCTGGCAGGCAGGATGCCCCATCAATGGCAGCAAGCATGAGCCAGTTAGATGGAGAACTGGGCCCTTCCATGTTGCTCTCTCCCCTCAGGCTGCACTTCCCTCAGTGCCCTTAGAGTTGGGACAGGCTGCAGTCTGCAAGTGTGTGTGTGTGTGTGTGTGTGTGTGTGTGTGTGTGTGTGAGAGAGAGAGAGAGAGAGAGAGAGAGAGAGACCATTAGCAGGTCCTGCAGGATACCTAGACAGTGACTCCAGGTTGATCACAGGGTGGGCATGGCGACTGCTAAATGAAAACCCTGGGCTACAGAGAGAGACAACACGAGTGAGAGTGAGACAGCCAGAGCCCCAGACAGCAGCTGTTTCTTGCCAACAATACCCACGCCAGCGCAACTTAGGCTCTGTGCTTCAGGGCCATGTGATGCCCTCATAAAGGGGTGCAGGGACACCCCTCTCCTTGACAAACTTACCTGGGTTCTGCTTCTTTTATTGCTTCAAGAAATATCAGCTCCTACCACTCACCCCTAAATCTTTCCCTGCTTTCAAGTAAACTAGTGACATGTTGACAGATGTTGCAGCAGGGGGAAGGGCAGGTGTGTGTAGATGTGTCATTCCCATTATAGAGAGTTTTAAAAGGCCAAGGTACCAGGGTCTTCTTTGCCCAAGCAGACCCCTTCCTTACAGTGCCCTCTCCCACCGTGTTGCCATTTATGTAATCTTCGCTCTTCCTTTAAGGCACAGCTCAGATGCCATGCAGTTCTCACCCCCTTTTGAGTACTGCCTTGCTCCAATTCCCTCTTAAGGCAAATGCAGTGGGAATGTCCCTGACAGGACATACACCCCCATGCACACACGCACACAGGTGGAGCCTTGGCTGGGGGTGGGGGAACGTGGGGCCGGGCTGGGCAAAGACAGGAAATCCTGTCACTCTCGGACAGAGTGGTAGGGCTCAGGGAGCATGGGGTGCCCCAAGCAGGAAGCAGAGCCCCTGTCAGGTGGAGCATGACAAGGCATGGGTCCAGCCCTATGCCCAGTGCCTCTGTGAGGTGAAGGGGAGAGGGGGGCAGAAGTGAGGTGAAGGTAATACACTACCCCCAGCATTAGGGGGGGCTTCCCAGAGGGAAGGGTCCCAGGAAACTGTTACCCTACACGTAAGAAGGTCTTTGAAGGGGAGAGACAATGACCATTTATTTCAGATCCATAACTTGAAGTATTAGGGATTTGTAAATTCTGACAGAAGCCCTAATAGTGTTCTGATGAGAGACAAAGGCAATGGGTATGAATGAGAGAGAAGGGGAGCAATTACATCCACAGAAGGAGGGCATGTTTTTAAAGAGTTGCATTTATTTGTTTTCAGAGAGAGGGGAAGGGAGGTTGAAAGAGGGGGAGAGAAACATCGATGTGTGAGAATATGGATCGGTTGCTTCTCACACGGGTGTCCCGATGGGGTCCCGGCTTGAAACCCCGGCATGTACCCTGATCAGGAACTGAACCGGTGACCTTTTGCTTTTTCAGAAGATGCCCAGCCCACTCAGCTACATACCTCAGGGCCAAGGAACACATACCTTTGGGTGCAGATAACGTAACACAGTGATGTTTGTGCTGAACAATGTTCCTAGTTTTCAGTCCAGAAGCGATAATATCTGCTTTCTTGTTAGGTCTGCCAATAGTTCTTTGAAACACACGGTTGCCCTATGCCCCATCCAAAGGTCCTCTTGCCCTGTTTTAACATTGCAAAGGTTTGAGAAGTAAGACGTGCAAGGCCGTTCCTCTGGCAGGGCCGCGCTGGCTCCATTTTAAACCTTGCTCTGTTCATATCTTTGCTTGCAAATCTCTAAGCTAAGACATGATGCCAACCTGGTCTCAGGTGGACGAGGGATGGTGGCTAGGACACATTTAGGGGGATTGATTAGATGGGGGGGGATGGTAGGGGACTCAAGACTTGGAAAATTTTAGCTTAAGGTAAAACGTTATAAATCTAGCAAGTAATGTGTATGTTAAAACTTTTCTTTCAGAAACTACAGATAAGGCATGTCTTGGCTCCTGGGAAAACAGCCCACCTCCTGGGGCACTGCTAGAGATTACCCCCTGGGGACAACTGGAGGCATCCGGACCTTTGTGTTTCAGGGAGAGACAGAGGACCACCCTTCCCTAGAAACAAGGAACTGCCCAGGACGGGACTGTTGCAGCTTTTGGCCTGCCCCCCCGCCCCCCCCCCCGCCCACTCCTGCAGCCCTTATAAAAGGTCTGGCCTGGAAAGAAAGACAAGATGGTCTGTTAGGGTATGAACCCACCATCTTCTCAGATGGTCGACCATCAGAATAAAGCGCCCATAAAAGATTCAGTTGCGGTCATTGCTTATTGGGATTGGTAGTGACAGGCAGCCCGAACGCCGGTGCCTTTTCTGGTTACAGTGAGATGACACAGTGCGAGGCTGTGCAAATACCTGTCACCAAGACGGTAAATGAGAGGGAAGGGAGCATTTGATGGGTGGGGGGGGACCGCGAGGTCATCAGACAGCTAGTTGGGTTCCAAGTGCCCACAGGACATCCAGGTTCAGGTGCCTGTACTGATTTGAACTCAGGAGTTCAAGAAGGATGCTGAGCACTGTGCAATGGGAAAAAATATCCTTATTGATCTGACCATCCCCTTCCTTGAGCTCATGCACCCTGGCCTTGTCACCTCTAGCCTTCGGCATTACCTATTATGCCTCATGTGGTTTTAAGTATGTTCTCCATGTCCTGAACAAGTCTTCTTTGATTCGCAAATGTGAAGGCCTTAACCGCTGTGCAGCCACTTGTGTCTAGGGCAGAAGTGGCTATGGAGAGGAGAGTCTGTGATGTGCTGAGCGCCTCCTGAGAGTCTGCCTGCGTGTGCTTGTATTGTGTGTGCGTGTGTGTGTGTGTGTGTGTGTGTGTCTGCGTGCGCGCGCGCACACGAGCGCGTGCACATGCCCACCCACCCATGTGTACATATCCTTGAGTACTTGGACGGATTAGAAGGGCAAAGTTTTCCTTGTGTAATATTGATGACACTCATGGAAAGCAAACCATCAGTAGCCCTCTGGAGGAATACCTTCCCCTGCAGGTCGAGCATTACATGTGCAATTTGGTAAGGCATTGCTCTAGGGAAGCAGCTCAAGGTCAGGAAGACAGGCAGGCTGAGCCTCACTGGCCCCGCAGTCCTTAGCCTGGGTCCCCAGGATGGGTGACTTCAGGGACTTCATCACAATCCTAACTGCACCAAGACAAGGTGCCAATTAGATGCAAGTTCAGAGGAAAGATTGGCCCCCGATGAATAGAACAGGACAGTTAAAGCTTCAGCAAAGTGGTGTACTTGGGAACTGATTAGGAGTTTTTCTGAACGACAATTGCTCAGTAGCTCTGTTACGTTTTTCTGTGTACACATGTAACCCGTGCACATTGTCAAAATAGAAAACTATGGGCAAATGTGGAAAACACAACGAATACCGATCGTCTCACTAGGAAAGATAAGCGCAAAGAACATGTGAGTGAGTTTCGGGGTGAAATGAGCTGATTCATGTTTAGTATTTAGAACAGTGACTGAAGCATGGCAGTCACTCAATCCATGCTAGCGGCTATTGTTATTCCGCTGACAGTGGGCTTAGAAACGTCTTTCCCCATGCAAAGCCTCAGAGATCACCTACATTTTCTTCTAGTGTATTCGACTAGAAGAAATGATTTGACTGTGTGTATACTACTTAAATACCTTCCCATCATAAACAATTCACATACTACATAAAAAGGCAGTGTATATGTGAATGAGTCCCTTCACAGATCTCCCTCCCATGTTTCTGTGAGAACTAGCACAACAGCCTAATAGGTCAGTGTTCGTTTGTCCAAACCTACTTCATTCGTTAGTCCCTTGCACCTCAGACTCGTCCCTCCAAAGGTGTATCCCGTGACTCTTGGCTGCATGGGCAGAGAGCTGTGTCCAGGGGTGCCAACTCCCCTGCATGCCCAGGCCCACCCTGTGCACAACAGGCTCTGTGGAGGCGGGAAAAGGAGGATGTGCAGGGGGAGCTGGAGGGGAGCACAGACACAGGGGTACAGAGGTGTCCACCCCAGGAGCAGTAAGTCAGAGGGCACGAGCCAGTGCAGGGGGCCCCGAGTCTCAGCAGGAATAGGCAGCCTGCAGGTGACAGTGAGCAGGAAGACATTGCAGAGAAATGTAGAAAACTCAGGAAGGAGCTCATGAGCAGCTCAAAGCAGAGCTCTTCATTTGTCACCTGCCCAGGCTGGTTTTTCCCTCCATGACCCCCATGTCAGTAAGACCCAGTCTTGCCAAAACCTGGAGGTCCTCCTTTGGACCACACTTCTTCATCCTCCACCGCCAGCCTTGCTGAAATCTGTGGTTCTGACCTGCTAACAACCACATCCTGGGTTTTCTCTAGAATCCCTTCACCCACCTGCCTGGCTTGGTGTGTTCCACTTTAGCATACTGTTATCCTTTCTCCCCAAGAGTGTCAGCTCCCTGCAGACAGGGCTTCCTGCTGGCTTCCTTCCCCTGTCCTACTATTCCCAGTTTCTGAAACAGTGGGGGGCCCAGAGTCCCCCCACTGTGGCAAGAACACATACCTGTGGCAAGAATCAGGTGGAGGTGGGCAAGCTTCCCCCGTACCAACAGCCCCATCAGTCTCAACCTCCAAGACAAAGAGATGGAGTAGGAGTCAGCTCTCCAAAAATGACCTTTCTATTGCATGTCTGTAGGGCCTTTTAGCAGACTTAGTATGTCCCTGCTGCCTGCCCCCAACCTCAGCCCTCCCACCTCCCAGTAGCCCCTTCCCCAGTGAGGTCAGGGCTTGGGGGAAGTCTTTGTAAGATCCACTCAGCTCTCTCAGGATGGATTTGACACCAAGTGAGCGAAGTACAGCTGCTACATGGAAGGCTTGAGACTTGGAAATTGCATCAGCCTTCAGGTGACAGGCAGGAGTCAAGCCCTGGTGTGTGCCCACCTCAGATCCCTGCAGTTATACCCAGCCAGGTGAGCAGCCCCATATCCCTGGGACAGAGCATCTCACCTACTCACCCCCATGACATGGGGCGAGAGGAACACTGTAGGTACAGAGAAACCTCTGTAGGCAGTGCTGCCTCACAACCCCTACAATTACCCCTGCCCACTTCCCACTGTGCCTTTCCAGGTGACTTCACCCCATCAGACACAGAAGTGAAGTGGCATCCCGCAGGGCAGCAGACACAGGGTTGCCTCATGTAGTCCTGCACCTCCAGCCTCCCCCATCGACGACCTCCCCTCAACAGGAAGACTCTGCAGCTAGGGAGGCAGAGCCCATGAGGGCTGTGCCAGTGGAGGGCAGAGCAACTGGGAGCTGTCCCTGGGCTGGTCCTTCAGCTCCTTCTGCCCCGGTGCCCAGCGCACTCCTCCTGGGCCCCTTAGCCAGGCACTCCAAGCCTGTGGCCTAGAGATAGGGTGATGTGTGTGCCTGGACCCCGGGGGCCCCAGGGCAGAGAGGGTGAGCCTGTCATCTACTGCCCCAACCCCAAGCTGGCAGGCCTCTCAAGAGAGGTCCCAGAACTACAAGTGGTGCCGAAAGAGCAAGGCCCATCCATCCTGGCTCCCCCAGGCACTGGGCTGAGGTGTGCTTGAGGGCCTGCAGGGCCCATTCGTGACTCCTGCTGGGAATCAGCCCCAGGATGGGTCCTGCCGAACCCACGCAAAGGCGGGCCATGTGAAGATCACAGGAAGGAAGACTGGCTGGCACTCTACATGAGATACCGGAGGCACCACCAGCCCTCCCTGAAAAGCGACAAGCGCTCAGCAACCCGGTCCCATGGGAGGTTATCCCAGTTGCTCCAGAAACAGGCTTTGTGGGCGCCAGAGACGTGCGCATGCGCGCTTGGGCCCTGGAAGCCTTGGCGGGAAACTGTCATGAGACCAGCGTCCTCAGAAGATGGGGTTCCTGGGAGGTGGCAGCAGGGAGCATTTGCGCAGGCGCTCAGGGGAGTTCGAGTGACGTCACACTGTAAGAGGTGGAGCTTTCTGTCAGGGAGCTGTTGTCTGTTGCTAGGAAGCCGAAAGTCAAAGTTGGAGCTCAGAGCTGAGAAGCCATGCAGGGTGAATACCGAGGTACAGGCGGTGGGCCCGTCCGCGATGAAGCCGAGGGCAGTCCACGTGACCTTAGCAGCTCAGATAGCCCTGGAGGACACGAGGGCCGCGCTAGGGGAGTCAGGGCAGAGTCCCGGGCCTCATCCACCAGAGGGCCGCGGGTTGGGCGGGCACTGCGAGGTCCCGGGCCTGGCGGAGATGCCTCGCAGGGGCCTCATTTTCCTGCTGGGTCCACAGGCGGAAGGCCAGGATGACGACTGCTCCACTAGTATCCTGTTCGAGTAGTGGCAGGTTGCCAGGGGGACGCACCTAAGCCAGGCAATGGGACGAGGAAAGGGGGCCAGCTTGGGGTGCAGAGTGGAGACAGGAGATGAGAGACCAAGGTAGCTGAGGGGATGTGCCAGAGGTGGGCAGTTGAGATGGGGGTGGGGAGACGGGCTGAGGGACCAGGACGAGGGGATTAAAGCTGGTGGGATTGGTCTGAGGGGGAACGGGCAAAGTCGATATTGGATGGTGCCTTAACTGAATGTCTACCAGTAACCTCAGGGTGCTTTTCCGATCAGCCCTCCAGGCAGAGATGGCCCGCCAGTTCCTGGGCCCACGTATCCAGGCCTACCCAGGGGCAGTTTCCAGGGAGCTTGTAGTGTCTGCATATTTGCTAATAATGTGAGTTCTAAAGCGGGCCAACGTGGGGGGTGGAGTGGCAGGGGGCCGGGGTGGGTCTCAGGAGGGTCCTGCTAGTAGTGAATTGGAGACACCCAAACTGTCAGGTGTAAGGAGGTCCTCACAGTGGACTGGGCCTGTCATCGCCTGAAGGGGGAGAGAGAGCTGGGTACAGAGTTATATGCTTTAAGTTGATTTTCATTTTCCCTCTTTCAGCCGATTGACTGCTGAAGACCCTGGCCAACTCCAAATTGCTGTGAACTTCTGTCTCCACCAGCTTTGCATCTTGATTTGGACCATAGTGAACATTTTGCACCCAGTTTTCTTCACCAAGCCTAGTCCGGAAAAAAGGGGCTAAGTAACCTGGGGTCCCTCCCTAGGCACTGCATCTCTCGCTGGTGCATTGCTTCCTGCAGTAGTTGCCCCTTCATTGTGTCCTTATACTGGCCCTTTGGCACTCTCAACCCTCTTGCTTTTCTGTTAATGGAGGATAGGTTCTTAATTGTCTGTTACAGCAGAAAATAAAAATGAAACTGTTACTCTTGTTTGAGTTTATTTTCAGTTAACAGGTCCCCCCATTTCCCTGCCTTTGACCCTGGTGTGGAGGTGAGCTGTGGGATTCAGTCATTTCAGTCCGACGGAGACCAGTTAGGAAGTGGAACCTGACAATGAATTGTGTCATGCCATTTAGCATTAACGACTGTTAGTATTTTGGAAACTATTTTGTTTTATACTTGCATTTATATACTAAATATACAACAAGAACAATGTATCATATTTGCAAGTTCAGAATCAAATTTTTCCAAAACTATTTTCATTTAACATATGAGCTTTTCCTCTTTAAAAAAAAAAACTAAAATACATGGTATTGAATGCATAAAAGAAGTACAATAATGTCATTGTTGAACATTTAATATTTCCATGTTTTGTGATTATAGATTTGATGAAATTCTTTTGTTGTTGTTGTTGCTGTTGTTGTTGTTCAGTTGCAGTTGTCCCCATGTTCCCCCTCATTGCTCTCCTCTGCCCTGTCCAAACCCCACTCCCGAAGACAATCCCCGCCCCATTGTCCTTGTCCATGGGCCCTTTACATGTTCCTGGACTGGACCCTTCTTTCCCCCATTATCACCCTCCCCCCTCCCTTCTGGTCACTGTCAGTTTGTTCTTTATTTCCATGTCTCTGGTTCCTTTTTGCTCATTTGTTTTGACTAGGTTCCAAATATAGGTGACATGATACGGTATTTGTCTTTCACTGCCTGGCTTATTTCACTTAACATAATGCTCTCCAGTTCCATGCATGCTGTGGCAAAGGGTAGGTGTTCCTTCTTTCTGCTGCGTAGTATTCCACTGTGTAAATGTACCAGTTTTTTGATCCACTCGTTTACTGATGGGCACTTAGGCTGTTTCCAGCACTTGGCTATTGTAAATTGTGCTGCTATAGAACATTGGGGTGCATAGGCTCTTTTGAACTGGTGTTTCAGGATTCTTAGTGTGTAATCGCAGCAATGGAATAGTTGGATTGAAAGGCAGTTCCATTTTTAGTTTTCTGAGGAAATTCCACACTGCTCTCCACAGTGGCTGCACCAGTCTGCATTCCCACCAACAGTGCACTAGGGTTCCCTTTCCCCACAATCTTGCCAGCACTTGCTCTTTGTTGATTTGATTATGAGGACCATTCTGACTGGTGTGAAGTGGTATCTCATTGTAGTTTTAATTTGCATCTCTCTGATGGCTAGTGATGTTGAGCATTCTTTCAGATGTCTCTGGGCCCTCTGTATGTCCTCCTTGGAGAAGGGTCTATTCAGGTCCTTTGTGAATTTTTTAATTGTTTTTTTTTTGTGTTCATAGTGTGGGGTCATGTAGTTCTTTATACATTTTGGAGATTGGGCCCTTGTCGAGGTATCTTTGGCAAATATGTTTTCCAATACAGTTGGTTCTTTTTTAATTTTGCTGATGTTTTCTTTTTCCAAGCCGAAGCTTTTTATTTTCATGAAGTCCCATTTGTTTATTCTTTCCTTTATGTCCCTGGCTCTAGGGGACACATCAGTGAAAATATTGCTGTGTGGGATATCCTGAATTTTCCTGCCTATGTTCTCTTCTAGGACTTTTATGCTGTCACAACTTATATTTACGTCTTTTATCTATTTGGAGTATATTCTGGTGTATGGTCGGTGTCTCCCTTTCTGGCACTAGTCCCAGTGGACCAGGGGCTAACCCTTATGACTTGATTTGACCTTAACTACCTGCTTAAAGTCTCTCTCTCCACATATAGTCACATTAGGATTTCAACATATGGCCTGGGGTGGGGGGGGAGGAACAATTCAGCCCATAGATAAACCCAAACAAAATATTTTCAGTCTTTTAAGTCTTTGCCGACATTGTAACCAAAATCATATTACCATATAGTTTCACTTTCTTTTGACTTCTAATGATTTAATAGCAATTTATAAGACATTTGGACAGTGTTATCTCCATCCACTCATACACTTTGTCTATTTTTTATTGGAATAGTCATATTTACTTATTGATTGGTGAGTGCTCTTTATATGTTAAAGATAGCATTAATCTTTATCATAATTTGAAAATACTTTCCTGCTTCCTTGCTTCATATCTGGTCATAATTCCTTTACCTATAGAATGTTTTGTAAAATTTAAATGTCATTTAAGTGATCATTGTTTCATGATGATTTAGCACCTTATGTCCAGCGGAAAGCCTCACCCACTGTAAAATTATAAAACTAGTCACTCATACCATTTTCATCCACTCAGAATTTATTCTGGCGTGGAGACGACAATGATCTGGTTATTTTTCTTGCCAACGTTAGGCAGGTGTCTCAACAGCAGGTGCTGAATAATCTCTATTTCTCCAGGGAGTTGACGTGTTGTCTTCACCACATTCTAAACTCCATCTTCATCTACTCTTGCAGCTTGGGCCGCACTGCCAAGGGTGCAGGGTGAGAGGGTGAGACACGAGCATAAGAAGGAAGTGAGACAGACAAGGTTAGGGCGTGAAGGGATTAGAGGTTTGGTCCTTGGGGATGCTTGAGCATTTGGGGTTTTTTATTGCTTTATTATCCTCAATGACACAGTGATAAATATTTTGTTAAAAAAATCCTTGTATGCACACATTTAGCCCGATATACACAGTGCTAGTTTTAGTGTGAGAGAGTTTTCAGGGCATGGAGTTCATACCTTTGAGGAACTATGCATTCCCTCATGACCTATTTAGCCAGGTCTCTGTAATTTCAGTACATTGCCTGGTCAGAGGATGAGGGAACATTACTCTATCACGTAGTAGAGTGAAGGATGGGGAGAAAGGCCAAGATGTGTGGGTGCCAAGGTGATGTCCAAAATCAAACACAAGTGCCATCTTCTCCTTGGAAGATGGGGTTCATCAGCCAGGCAGGAGCAGTTGTATCCTAAGCAACTAAGACAGGCTTGTGACTGGAGAAAGGAGTAAGTGAAACCGAAGACTGCATAAAGAACAAGAGTGAAATTACTTGGGTCACTCAAGTCAGAAGAAAGAGAAAGCTGGTTGTGACCTTGCTTTTCACATTTCCAGAGAATCATTTCCAAAGAATCAGGAAGTACATCTCCAAAAGAAGCAAACGCTAACTGGGTAGAAAAATGAAAGCATACAATTAAGTTGAAAATACAAAATTATAAAAATAAAAGGAGAAACACAGAAGAAGAAGTTGATGTGTGATACAAAACCCAGAAGGCATGCACGAACAAAAATGAGTCAATGTCAGAATGCAAAGAAATGTTAAGTGCATTTATGGCAGAAAACACCATAAAGGCACCGAACTGCGAATCGATTGGGAAGACTATCTATAAGTCAGATAATAAACAAAGCAGGATTCAAAATCCAGGAAACAAAAAAGATAAAATCAATGTCTAATTACACAAAAATGTTAATTTCTGTTTTGGAAGAGAACATCAAAAATCAAATGAGAAGTTAATTTAGAAAAAACACTAACTGAAATATTAAACAAAAGTTAGTATCTTTAAAATGAAAATACCATTTCGAAATCAACACATAAAAAGACCAACAACCCAGAAGAAAATCATACAAGTGATAGGAGCATGGAATTCACAGACTAAGAATTGTAGATAGTCGCTTTGGATGGCATATAACCGAAGTTAAGTAAAAAATATTGTATGAAAAGTGTAGGTAATATATCCTAAGGAAAAAATTGGAGGAATACATATAAAAATGTTTATAGTGGTTAGTACAGAGACTCCCACTAGGAGAAATTTCTACTTTCTAAAAACACAGGTTTGTATAAAGGATGATGGACTTTCCCCTGGCTGGTGTGGCTAAGTGGATTGAGAACCCAACTTCAAAGGGAAGTGTTGTGGGTTCATTTCCCAGTCAGGGCACAAGCCAGGGTTGCAGGCCAGGTCCCCAGTAGAGGGTGCATGAGAGGCAACCACACACTGATGTTTCTCTCCCTTTCTTTCTGTCTCCCTACCCTTCTCTCTGAAAATAAATAAATGAAATATTTTTTAAAAAGCATGAATGATTTTATGACAAGCATATATAACATCCATGTCCTGGGGGTTCAGTTTGTTCTGCCTTCTCCTGTACATCAAACAAGGGTGGTTTGATTCCCAGTCAGGGCATGTGCTTAACATGTGGGTTGCATCCCCAGTCAGGGTACATGCAGGGAAGCAACAACTCCATTTTTCTCTCTTACATTAATCTCTCCCTTTCTCTCTCTCTTTGTCTCTGTCTCTCTTTCTGTCTCTGTCTCTCTCCCTTCTTCTCTCTCCAAAATCAATGGACATTTCCTGGATGAGGATATTTTTTAAAGTGAAATTTTTTAAAACAAGCATATAGTAGAGTCAAAACATTAAAACTATCTAAGCATCAAGAACTATAAATACATTGTGGTCCCAGTTGGGTTTCCTGCTTAAACATGAGTGTACACACATGTGTAGTTCAAAAAGAAACATGAAGGAAACTTTCAAAAAGTTCCAGGAGGTTTTCCTGGGTGGAAAGACCCTGGAGCATACTTGCTCATCATTTCATAAATTTCTTTAACTGCACAACACATTCAACAACCATGTTTTCGTTCCATCTATGGAAAGCAATGTTTTAGGAAAGAATTCTGGAATGGAGGGAAACCTGGCACACAAAATAGGATTCAGCAAATGAACTATTCACATGAAATCCGAAGTTCTTGTGTTACTGTATGCCACGTCCTCTTCCAACCATGTTGTCTGACAAGGTCCGAACGTGGAAAGAAGGAATTCAAGGAATCCATCTTCCTGGAAGAGAATGTGGCATACAAAGGGGGACGGTAATTTTCCTGGGGATTTCTCTTAATAATTTCCTTGCTGATATTAATCATGGTCTTACTTTGTACCCTGATTCCCATAAGAACAGGCCATGAGGAGAAAAAGGCTTGAAGTGAGTCAATGATTAACTTTGAGGGAAATTCTGAAGGGACAACTAGTTCTCCCCAGACTATTGAATCCTGCCCAAATTGTTTAAACAAGGTGTTTATAAACCTGAATAAGAAATTATCCCTGATTGTTCCCATAAAAGAATTCATGAATCAGTTACAAAAGGCTAAATTATTGGCAGACTTTCCCACACCTGTTCCTTACCCATAGATACAAAGAGTCTTCCAAGAAAACAAGAAAAAAAACTATATAGACCCCTACCTACAGCCCAGGGATACCCCTGGGTAGCATATTGGATTAATAGCAAATTATGGTATCCCCTCCAATAAAATAGCCCCTGAATGTCTAAAACTTGTTGGAGTAAAAGCCCCTCCTTTACCTTGAATAGGAACATATATCAATTAGAATTAGACAGGCAAAGAAATAATAAAAGCTGGTTACCTATTACAAACTAAGCACATAGAAACAATTACCAGGGAGTCACAGTCCATAGTACATAAAATAATTTAGACAGAAAAGATAGATAGCCAAGTTAGACATCACAAAGGCCTTATAATAAATTTTGTATAACCTCTACTCAATCTGGCATATTCTTTCGCCCCATGACAAATTCTCAGAACTTTAATAAAAAAATAAGACATTCAAATTCTGTACATATAGCTATTTCTAATTGTCTGAGGTCACTAAACTAGCATGACGCAATATCCGGGTAAAAAATTTCCTGCTTCGCCTAACTGCAAATGTTAATCACTACCAAAAATGAAAATATAAAAACCTGCTTGTACTTTCAATAAACGGAACGGAGCTTCACTGTCCTTTGAGTCATGTTGTCATCTGTCTCCCATTGCCGATGCCTTACACACCTTTCAGGACCCCTGGATCTAGCTGCGGACGAACAGAGGCAATTGCACTCACCCTCAAGCATCGGGTACGTGCCAGCCTCACTGTGGAGAACACGTGTGGCCTTGATTTGATGTGACAAGTGCCTAGCAGGCACTTTCTTTCCCAAGGACCTTAAATAAAGCCCCCTTCGCCTCCTTGTTTTGCACGCTGTAGATGATGGGGTTGAGCATGGGAGTGAGGACCACGTACAGCACAGAGAGCAGCCGGTCTCGCAAGCCCGAGTATGCAGAGCTGGGAAGGATGTAGCAGAGCCCTGAAGTGACGTAGAAAATACAGACCACAGTGACGTGAGCGCCACAGGTGGAAAAGGCTTTCCTTCGGCCCTCAGCACAGTGGACCCTGAGAACAGCGGCCACAATGTGCATATAGGAGATGACAACCAGGGCGCAGGGGGCAAGAGCCACCAGAAAACCAAAGAAGACCAGGGCGAGTTCACTTGCCTGCGTGCTGGAGCAAGAGAGTTTGAGCAGTGGAGGGAGGTCACAGAAGAAGTGAGTGATGAGGCGAGGTCCGCAGAATTTGAGTAGAGCTGCAAGGGTGGTGTGGGTGAGTGCATTGGCCAAGGCAAGAAGGCAGGAGATTGAAGCTAGTCCTGCCCGGGTTCTTAAGAATATCTGGGCAAGACAAGCACGATAGGGCATGGTCCGCACTGGTGCCAGCAGATGCACCAGCACCTGAGGCACCGTGTTGGAGACATAGGCAGTGTCCAGCAGCGACAGGTTGGCTAAGAAGAAGTACACGGGAGTGTGGAGCCGGGAGTCCATTACAATGAGGCTGACGATGCCCAGGTTCCCAACCACAGCCACTATGTAGACCAGCAGGAAGATGGCAAAGAGCAAGGGCCTCAACTCCTCTGTGTCAGTCAACCCTTCCAGAAGGAACTGGGACACTAGGGTCCCATTTTCCAGCCACATGGAACCACGCACAGAAACCTGCACCTGTAGAGTCCCACAGAGACTCAGATGAGGGAGTAAGTTCGGAGTTCAATTGACAAAGGGAGTGGGGGTGAGGGAAGGTCCAGAGACAAAGCAGACAGCTTTCAAGCTGACGGGATGAAGACTCAGGATTGGAGGAAAGGAGGTCAAGCTGAAGAGCCCAGCGGGAAGGTAGAGGCCAGCAGAATGGAAAGGGTAGCCCCCTCAGCCCCCACACCAAGAGGAGGTGCACACGCCTTGACGTCACAGTGCACGCACCTCCTGTCAGGGTATCAGAGTCAACCCCTCAGAATCCTCTCCCTGAATAAATGACCCTGGACCTTGTAACTTTCCGAAAGGGCCCCGTTATTTCACCATCGCCAGTCCAGCAGAGGCCCAATTCAGGATCACTGATAAGACATCAGTCAGGTGTCTCTTTCTGCTCTTCTGAACCTTTCAGTGCCTTCCACATCACTCAAAGTCAAAGCCAAAGTCCTCCCCAGGGCCCACCAGGCCCTCTGTGACACACCCTCTCCTCTCCTCTCCTCTCCTCTCCTCTCCTCTCCTCTCCTCTCCTCTCCTCTCCTCTCCTCCCCTCCCCGATCTTCAGGCAAGAAAGAGGTCTGTCAGCTCCTTGCCCCATATTGCATCTTCAGACCTATTTACCGAAGTGAACATCCTTGCCTGTTGCCGCCCTCCTCACCAAGGCTAATTTCTACAGCTGCCTCCTCTTCTCGATCCCTGGAAATTCTTTCACATGGGAAACTACTAGATGCCACTGAATTGTTTGCTTTAAAATGGTTACTTTCATGTTATGCCAATTTTACCTCAATAAATAAGGAAGCAAAGTAAAGATTTTTTCAGGCATATAAAAGCAGAGATCATTTGTTATCAGCCCAACACCTGCACTGTAAGAAATATTAAGGACAGTTCTCTATAAGGAAGGATGATACGAAAACATTTCAGGTTCGATCCTTTGTCAGGGTGTGTGTGGGAGGCAACTGATCGATGTTTCTCTCTCATATCAGTGCCCCTCTCTCTCCCCCCCCTTTGTACAAATCAATGAATGTATTGCCCGATGAGGATGAAAAAAATTGACACAGCGTGTCCACACAAAGACTTGAACATAAATTTTCCTATCCACTTCATGAATCATAACCCCAATTTGGATACAACCCATGCTGTGGTTAGACAAATCATGGTACACCTGTCCAGCAGAATACCACTCAGCAATAAGGAGGGATGAACTACTGAAATACCCAACTACTTGGATGGATCTCAAAATAACTACGCTAAGTAAAACAAGAGTACCTACTGTGTAATTCTGTTCAAATGAAATTCCAGAAAGGGCGAATCTAACCTACATTTGTTGCCTGGGGGCAGGATGTAGAGGAGGGGATTGGCTGTGAAGAGGCACATCCCCTGAAGAGGAGAATTGTGAGAGTGGTGAAAATGTCCTCTACCTCGACTTCATTTGTACACAGCTTTGTCATTCTCAGGAAACTGTGTAGTTAATATGCGTGCACTCTTCCGTAGGTACCTTTTGCCTCAACTAACTTGTGCAAGAACCAAACACAGAAAGGATGACCAAAAAAAAAACAAAAAATGAATGACAAAGTGGTTGCTTTAAATCAAACCATACCTATTATATTAAATGTGAATTTGCCAAATACTTCCATTTAGAAACAGACATTATTGGAAGGAGTTTTTTAAAGAACCGCACTACTGGCTGTTGACATGAGCCACAGTTACAGTACAAAGACACCAATAAGTTGGACGTATGTAGGAGGATGGACAACGGCATAAAAAGGAAATAGTACAGAAAGCAGGCTGAGGTAGTTATATCAATATTAGACAAATCAGCCTTCAAGGAAAGCTGTACTACCAAGATAAAGGGATCAGTTTCATAACAGTAAAAGTAGGGACTGATCCATCGGGAAGATACAACAACCATAAATATGTTAATGCCTATTAACATATCTGCAAAATACGCGAAGCACACACCCACAGACCTCATAGTTGAAAGGGGCAGGGCGAAAATCACAGTTGGAGATTTTTAACATCCTCCCTCAGTGAGTGACAGGAGGAGACAACACTTATACTGTTGGGTATGACGTTAACTGTGCGGTTTGTCATATAGGCTAGCCTTTATTAAAATGAAGTATGTTCCCTCTATGCTCACTCTGTTGAGGGTTTTTATCATGAAGGGATGTTGTTTTTGTTCAAATGCTTTTTCTGCATCTATAGAGATAATCATACAATTTGTAACTCTTTCATTCTGTTAATGTTGTGCGTCACAGAGATTTGCATATGTTGAAACATCCTTGTTCTCTGGGTGTAGGTCCCTGTCCCCACACAAACATCAGAGATTAAAGCTGCCTGTACACTAAAATGTGTCAGAGAATGCCTTGGCTGGTATGGCTCAGTGGACTGAGTGCTGGTTTATGAACCGTGCTGGCCAGGCCCCCATTTGGGGCGTGTGAAAGGCAACTGATCATCAACAGTTCTCTCACACATGTTTCTCTCCCCCTCTTTCTCCCTCTCTTCCCCTCTATCTAAAAATAAATATATAAAATGTTTTTTAAAAAGTGGCAGAGAGTAGGACGGAATGTCAGTTTGAACCCCAGGCTGATACTCTGGTGACTTTGCTCAATGAAATTCTTCCTCAAGCTACAAGCTCTTCTGGTTACTGATCTTTCTGTGGCTTCCATACCTTCCTCGCAAAAAAGACAGGTTTGCCTTTATTTTTCCAGTTTCTTCAGAGAGCCCTTTTTATAGACATATAGACATGCACAAATCAAAAACATATAGTCACAGACTCTACACAGCTAGGTCTCTTTCTGCAAAGAGTGCAGATTCTCCCTCAGGGCCATGCTTTCTTCCTCCCTCTGTCTCTATCTCAGGTACTCACCTCTCCAGGTTCTTGCACTGGGGTGTCGTTCATTCCCCCTTTTGGCTACAGTGGTGCTTTGTAAGCACCCCATTCCATATTAAATAGGGGCTTTCAAGGGAAGGCAGAAGAATGAGGATTTATCTCATCTCTTCTCCCCACCTCAGGGAGACTACCTCCTCTTTTTTTTCCTCTCAAAGACGTTTGTAATTACTTTAGGGAAGAAAGCAACAGTATCATAATTTGAAGAAATACTTTGGGGGAGGATGATGCAAGAGAGAGTCCCACAAAGTAGGTGAGTATAGCAGGTGAAGTGGAGCCCACGTCCCAGATGAATTCAATATTTCAGACAAGTGGTGATTTAGATTCTAGGTTAGGAGGTCAACAGAAAGCTCAACTTAAGGAATGGCCACACTGCATGCTGCGCCCAGGCGACAAATGTAGGTTAGATTCACCCTTTCTAGATTTTCATTTGAAGAGAATTACACAGTAGGCAGTCTTGAGTGTCTGGCAGAGGAGCAGGGCAGGGTCGGCACTGAGGACAGAAGGCCTCCTGAATGCCACGGGCTGCTGAGCTAGCCCTCGTCGCTCTGTGGCATGTTTGGGGGCTTTGGAGTGTGTCCTGGGGTGCCAGGGCTGCAAGTGGGAGCGGTCTTGTGCTCAGGGCCTAGCCAGCTGGGCTGGGTCTTCCAGATGACCTTGGGGGAGGGGCCCTGACCAGGGCACGCCAAGGCTGAGCCTCCCGGTCTGGATCCAGCAATGAGGCCCTGGCGGCTGCTGTGCGAAAAGCACGGGGTGGAACGGAGGGAGGCCGGGCCAGAGCCTGCCACGACTGTGGCAGGAGCCGTGACAGGGCATCTGGGGAGGGGACACCTGGTGAAGTCCCTGGGACCTATGGGCTGGTGCTCCCCCGTGCCAGCCCCCGCCTCTAGCAGTGTCTGAGGCACTCAGACAGGGCGAGTCAGGCTCTGAGCAGCTGACTCCTGTGGCCAAGCTCACGGGCCTCAGTGCGCCAAGCCCAGGTGACACAGGAGGATGTGCGGTTGGGTGGACTTGGCGCTGGGGACTCGGTGCCTGGGTGCCGAGGGGGACACCCCCGGGTGGGCCGGGGCTGGCTCTGGGAAACCCATCATCTTCTTTTAGGGTTCTCGTGTGTGTGTGAGCCTATGGGACACGGCTGTGTGGGGGCAACAGACCGTACACCAGACCTTGGGCCTCAGGGGACCACCAGCTCAGCTCCCTGTCACCCTCGTGGACCTTCCCCGGCTCCCCTCTTTGGAGGGAACAGGCCCGGCAGTGCCTGTTTGGCCCTCCACTGCCGCTGCTCCTGCCGCCCCTCTCCTTCGTAGGAGGGGCTTCATTCTGACGACCTCCCACACCTGTTTGTGCTTTTAAAGCTTCTGTACTCCAACACACAGGAGGCAGGGCGTGGGCAGTGGGCTGTGTCGTGATCCACAAACGTGTGTTCCATGGCTATTTGAACCAGCCCCCTACTATATAGGCCTTTGTGCCGTTCTCACTGTTCACTCTGACTAGCAGTGCTGAAATGACCATCCCAGTCATTGGGATCTAACTTTGTTTTCTGTCCACGTTGTCAGTCCGCTGTCCCAACACAACTGACCGAATATTCCCCCGCTCTGTTGAAATGTCACCTTCACCGAACTATAAATCCCCGTCTGTGTTTGTTCTTGCACATCGGCTCTTCCAGCCGATTCCGGTTGAGAGATTCCAGGATGTCCTCTCTGAAAGAATGCTGGGAAGGATACAGCATGAAAGGGAGGGAATGGGTTGGGGGCGGTGTGCCACTAAGGGGCACGTATGAGATTGTGGCCACTTAATTTGGAGGTTTGGATTCACCGACAATAAAAACCCCAAGTCGAAGGCGAATAGTTAAGCACTTTGTTAAGCGAGAGCAAGAGGAAAGCAAGATTCAAGAGCATACATCGGCAGAGGGAAATCACCAACACCCGAACACAGACACTGGGGAATCCTGGAGACAGCAGCATTCGGGGTCCACCTGGGAAAAGTTCCAGGCGAGGTGTCCTTCCCTTGGGTGAGACTCCAAAGTGTCACTTTGGGGGCTAGGATTAAGTATGTTTTAGACAAAAGTGGCTGCACGCCAAAGGCCTTCTGTGACTTGACTAACTTAACTACTCTGTCCCTCTGGGAGACGGGCCAGTTCTCCCTGAGGGAATGGCTAAAGATCAAAGGTGCTAATCTCCTGGGAAGAAGGGCCAGTTCTCCCTGAGAGACAGCATGCCTATATTTTATTCTTCCAAAGAAGGTCACAGCTCAGGCATAAACAGGGAGGATTCTCAAGGTCCCTTAATCCTGTCAGGCGAGGGGTGTGTGTGTGTGTGGGGGGGGAGAGAGAGAGAGAGAGAGAGAGAGAGAGAGAGAGAGAGGGAGAGGGAGAGGGAGAGGGAGAGAGAGAGAGAGAGGGAGGGAGAGGGAGAGGGAGAGGGAGAGGGAGGGAGGGCGTGCGCAAGCGAGATGGAAGCAGAAAAAAGCTGGTTTCTTCAGAGTGTTGGGAGAAAGGCTTACAGAACTCTCAGCTGCGTGGCACCTTGGAGGGATGTAAGGCTCTCCCAGTCTTCCAAATAATCTCAGGTATCCCCCTGACAACTGGGAGGAAATCGGTGCTCTTGTGTCCATGACAGAGGCATGGAGAGTTGGGAATCCTAGTACCATTGCAATCATAGCAGTTTCAGAATAGTTTTCTGAGTTGTGTTCCCTGGGCATCTCAACACTTTGGCTGCGGGCACCATGGGACGCCGTCGACAAGGTCGGGGAGGGGCCAGAAGGTTCCCTGTGGGTCTGGACCCCATCAGAAGGGACTGTGTACCCAGGGGTCACCTTTTTAAATGGTCTCACGGAAACCTCTACCGAAGTCCCAGGGTTTGCCTTCGGTGAACACTCGGTCCCAGCTGCCCACTGGTCACAGCTGGCTTCTCTGTGTCCCTCTCCTGCAATGTGAATGGGAGTCTGTCGCTTTTCCCCAACTTGACCCAATAAGCAATTGCAAGTCACCCAAACCACCTCGCATTGTCTGAGTGTGCTGCCCGATGAAGTGTCATCAGAGAAGTGAGGGCATTCTCACCTTCTGCCTGTATAAGAACCAGTTGTTGGGCAGAACTCAAGAGGTTCCTGTGACTTCTAAGGGGGGAAAAAATCTGCAGTGGAGGGTCTTGTCACCAGGTGGCAGTAAATGCACGGGTGGGGACTTCAGGGCACACTGGGTGGGCCTGGGAGCCAAGCAGAGACACAGATGGGCGCCCCCTTCCAACTCCTGTGCGGACCATGGCATGTGAACCCCCGGCCCAGGCCGTAGACTCACCGGCTGACTTCACAAAGAGCATTCCTAGTTCAAGTGGAGAGAGTGGATTCACCACCATTTCTCGACCTGTGGGTTTGACCGTGATCACAACAGTGTGGCCGAGTGTCTTTTCCAAGCGATGGACCTAACCTTAGTCCACCCACGTGCTCTGCTACACGATGTCCTTTGCGGTCTCCTCTTGAGAGGCGGGGTCTGTGTCCCCGACCCTTGAGTCTCAGCTGCCTTGTGACTGCTTGCACCAATGCCGCTCAGTGGAAGTGACGCCGTGTGACTTGCAAGGCTGAGTAGTGGAAGGTGGTATAGCTGCTGGATTGTCCCCTGGGCTAGGCGCCCTGGACCCTGAGCTGCCTGTGAGAAGATGGACCCCCCTGAGGCTTCCATGCCGTGAAGGAGCCAAGCTGCGTGGGGGGCTGTGTGGACGTGCTCCGGTCCACAGGGCCCCAGCTTTCCAGTCGTGCCACACCACCAGGGGAGTGATGCGAGGGAGTGAGGATTCCGGCTCACACCTGCCTGAGTCCTCCCAGTCCTCCCAGCAGAGGCTCCAGACACGGCAGAGCAGGGACAGCACATCCCCACTGCCCTTGCCCCAATTCCTGACCCCCACAATCTGTGATCTGTGCGCACAGCCTGTGGCTGTGTAGAGCCGCTTACCTTTGGGGGCAGTGTCCCATGCAGCCACAGGAACGGGAACAAGGACCGAGGCTACAAGAGCACGGCAACAGAATGTGGTTGCTAACCTTTACGCAACCCACCTTTGCATGGGTGCTTATTCCAAGCACTTGAATGACATTCACTTGAGTTGCTTCTCGGGAAAACCCCTGCAGGTAGTATTGTCACCATCGCCAGTCCCCAGACCCAGAAGCCTCGGTCCAGAGCTGCCAGAGTAGTGGTCGAAGGTCACCTAGCTCTCAAGGGGAGGGCCTCCGACTGAATGAACCCTTGTGTCCGGCTACAGAGCCCATGCTGAGAGCCACTGTACGGTGTGGCAGGCTGCTTCTGACTCTTCTTCCACACCCTAACTCGCACTGGCTGCACCGTGAGGTCATGCGCCAGAGGGCAAAGGCAGAGGACACGTTCGGATGTCAGTTTTCAGTTAGGAAATCTGCTGAGGGACCTTAGAGGGGCGACCAAAATCTTCATCCCCAAAACTGAAAGAATGAGCGTCACCTCTCTGATGCAAAGAGAAGGCCGGGACACACAGGATTTTATCATCTTAGAGTCCCGGACACCCTTCAGGCAGACATTCCAGGGCAACCACCCAGACCCCAGATTCTGATCAAGTGGCAGTGTGTCTCAGGGCCGCAATGGACGAGATTAGCAAAAAGAGTAAAGCCATTTCGATGAAGACAGCAGTTTTCATTTCTAACACTCTCCACGAAGTCCAAGCTTTTATTCTGAGCAGGCGATGCTCCATTGCACTAGGTAACTTGCTCCCAACGGTAACCTCTTGCCGTCCCGCATGCCTGACACCACAGGCATGGGGAAGAAAGAGAGACAGAGAGCAGGCCCAGTCCCGAGTGCCCAGGAGAAAAACGGAATTTGTTCAGGACAGCAGAGGCCGAGCCAGGATCAGTAGAGAATGCTGCTACACGGTACAGCCCCGGCACCCCCTCCCCACCCGCCAACCCCTGGAACCTACCGGTCACCCCTGAGTCCCTCCCTGATGCCCTTCTAAGGCTCCTTACTGACCAAGACTCCTCACATGTATGTGAGTATACATATACCCTCTAATATCCATTGGTTCTTCGTTTTAAAACTGGCAAGTGCTCCGAGGGAAATAATCTGTGACACAAAAGCATAAAAGGCACAAATTGTAATTCACAGAATGGCCTCTCCCCAGTCCTTTCCTGAGGTGGGTAGAATTTCAGCAAGTCCACTCAGATTGCGATTCCTGTCGTGTACAACCTGTACAATCTCCTCACCTCGAGGGCCGCAGGCAGCGGTGAATATGATGGTACTGGCCACCTGCCAGGTGTGCTGGCTGCTGTGTCCACCCCGCTGATGGTGGGGATATTGAGGGACGTTAGGTGGGCAATTTGAAATGCCACAGCGCTCTCCTGCCTCAAATCAGCACCTTCATTTTTTCACCAGCTATTCCTGGTGGTACATTACCTACTGGATTCCAGAGTTCTGTAAATGTTGATTCTGACAGTTTTTGCCAGTCCCTTAGTTCCTAGAGTGGAGGAATGGGGGCCCTGCAGCTCCTCAGTTTTCCCTTTGTGGGAATGTCGCCCAGAACGCCTTATACAGGGTGGGGGCAAAAGCAGGTTTACAGTTGTGAGAGCTCGAAACACAGTTTATTCGTGTACTATTCTTTATTAACTATTGGATTATTTTCCATACAAACAAGTGTAAACCTACGTTCGCCCCATCCTGTAATCCTCAAATATCCAAGCTTTCAGAAATAACCAAATGTAATAGAACCATAAGGGAAGAGTCAGGACTAGAGGCAGAGTGCACAGTGTTGGAAAAGAGCCAGATCCTCTTCTATTCATTGGTAATTACTCTCTAAAAAGTAAGAATCAAGAAAGGACAAAATGAAAAAGGACCAAGAAAGAGAGGACCAGGGATGGAGAGGAACAGGGGTAAGGAGGAAGACAGGAAGGGAGGAAAGAAGGGAGGAGGGAGGGAGGGAGGGGGAGGGACCCTCCTGCTGCATGCTGTCAGGGGACATTCTTCGTCGGCCTCATCATGACCACCTCCACCATTACCCCAGGGACAGCATCAGCCGCTCTCTCCCCGCAGCTCACCACGTCAGAGTTCTGCACGCTCTGCAACGGCTGGCCCTGTTCACACATATGGATAACGGGGACTGGATTTACGCTGCCGCTCACTTGAAAGAACCCCCCAAAACCAGACACAGTGAATGAAACGCAGGGTGTAAAGATGACGGGTATCAAGTGATGACGGGCAGTGATCTCTGGGACTTGAGAAACGAGAGGTCTGCCCTGCGTTTGCCGCAGCCGAGTGTCCGGACAGGGAGTTCCCTGGCAGAGCCCCCATGGACAGCCCGAGTTGAGGAGATGGGGAGATGGAACCGAAATTCTCAGCACCTGGAGTGAGCGAGGTAGAGGACCGCAGGGAAGAGCGTGGCGCAGGGCGAGGACGCTGCCTAAGCGCAGAGGGTCCCCTGGAGTATTCCGCAGACCACGGCTCAGCACAAGCGTGAGAGGGGAGTACATGAGGCCGGGGGAGAACTACCGGGAGGGATGAAAGGGAACCATGCCGGGAGCTCAGGCTGGACAGGGACTGGTGGCTGTCCCCGCCAGCCAGGATGGTAACCCTCACAATTTGGGAGGCATCGGGCAGGGCGCTCCCAAGGGTTTTGCGTCAGTAGTGGCCGGGGGCGGGTGGGGGGGGGCGGCGGGGGGGGGGATGACTCCCATTCTGATAGGGCCCACACAGCAAACCCTCAGAGCCAGACTCTAAAGGGTCCAACTCTTTCCAAGTCACTTAACAGCATCCAGAACTACTGACGGCAAAAAGTATGTCTAGGACTACAAGGATATCCAGCACCCAAGGGAAAATCACAATATCTAGCATCCAGGCTAAAATTACCAGGCATGCAGAGAAGCAGGAAAACACAGTCCGATAATGAGAAAAGGTATCAACCAATAAAAGTCATCCCCATTGAGCCCTGGCTGGTTGGCTCAGTGGATTGAGCACTGGCTTGCGAACCAAAGGATCACTGGTTCGATTCCCAATCAGGGCACATGCCTGAGTTGGGGGCCAGGTCCCCAGTAGGGGGCGAACCAGAGGCCACACATGCTGATACTTCCTTCCCTGTCTTTCTCTCTCCCTTCCTCTCTGTCTAAAAATAAGTAGATAAAATCTTCCAAAAAAAAAAAAGTCATCCACATTGAAAAGGAAGTAAAACTGCCTTTTTTCTAAGAAAACATGGTCATCCTGGAGATAATCCGATGGCCTGTTGAAAAGAGCTGCTATAGTAAGTGAGCTTAGCAAGAGCTGCGCTATACTACACAGGGAACTCACTCCTTCCCATGAAAGGCTGAAACAGTTGTCCCAGCACTTTTCTTCACTGACCTGAGACAAGGCCACTCAGCCCACAAAGCTCTGATTTTATCATATCTGGGCTGTTTGCCCTTCTCGTGCAAACTAGAGTTTTAAAAACGTTCTTGCCAAGGAGTCCCAATAGTGACAAGGATGTGGGAAACCAGCACTCTGGTTGGAGGGTCCATTTTCTCTAGTGCCATTCTGCAGTGAAGATGGAGAGCTTTATAAATCAATCATATTCAACTCAGTAGGTCCACCTCTTAGAAGGTATCTTTGAAAAAATTTTAAAATATGTTTGCTGATTTTACAGAGAGAGGAAAGAAGAGGGGAGACAGAAAAACATTGAGGTGACAGAGAAACATCGGTTGGTTGCCTCCCATACACTCCCGGACCAGGGATCAAACCTAAAACCTAGGTATGTGCCCTGACCGGGAATCAAACCTGCAACCTTTTGGTGTACGGGACAACACTCCAACCTACTGAGCCACACTGGCCAGGGCCTCTGGGAGTCTGTCTTAAGGACATATTCATTCACGCAAACATTTATTCATGAGAATTCCTCTGAATCCTGTAATAGGACAAAAATGGCAACTAATTTAAATGGTCAATAATTACATTGTAAAGTGCCTGTTATGCCTCCATTCAATAATGCATTTGAAGCCCTGGCTGGTGTGGCTCAGTGGGTTGAGTGCAGACCTGTGGGAATCGAAGGGTCGCCAGTTCGATTCCCAGTCAGGGCACGTGTGTGCTTTGTGTGCCAGAGGCCGGGTGGCGGGTGTGTGAGAGATAACAGATTGACGTTTCTCTCCCCCCTTTAGAAATGAATAAATGAAATCCTTAAAAAAAAGATAATGTGTTTGAAGAAGTTTTAGAAAAAAGGAAAAGTTCATGTTACATGAAAAGTTTTAGTAAAAATGTTAAGCTCGCAACAATTTGTTATACATTACGTTATTGTTATACATTGACTATATAAATACAGCTATAAAACTAAGGAATGATTCTAAAATGTTCACAGTAGTTAATACTGAGGGACAAGACCCATCTTCCACTTCCTAAATTGTCTTCGGTTACCTTGTAGTGCTTGAGTACGATTCCCAGACCTCCCCTCCCAGCCTGAGACAAAGCCAAGCCTGTTAAGAGGTGCTGCAGTTGAAAAGAAACTCAAATGGAATAGTAGCTCAGTTGTATTTGCTGCAGAGACAAACACTGAAGCGCTAAACAAAACGAGTGGCCCGCAAGTGCCCAAGGGCCAGTGCAGGCAGAAGATTAGGGCCCCATAGGAAAGTGGCACCTACTGCAGGAATCCCTGCTGTGGCAAGGGTCCACTGTCTAGGGCCGGATACAAGGTTGGGCCTCAGCCCCCCTTTTCCCAGCCCAGGTTTGGCGGGGAAAGAGGGGGCCCAAAGCGCTGCATGGTCCCCATCACCGGGGAAAGCTGGTCAAGAAAGTTGATGATGGAAACTCGGAGGGCTTCAATATATGAATTTGAGGTGTGGAGGGGACCCACGCATTCAGTCCAAGGTACCGGTGAACTAATGCATATGGTCACCCCGGCTACCAGGTAAACCTAGGATGAAGTACGTGTGAGGCCTGCTGGTGTCAAGTCCTCTTACCTGAGGACCGGTTCCGGACACCTTGACAACGTGTGTGTAATGAGTTACAGCTGCTTGGCTGTGCAAAGGGGTTAGACTGCTTTCTGTCTTTGGAATCTCTAATGCAGATTGCCTGTGATGTATGTACACCACGTTCTGGTGCAATGGTTACTCAACAATAAGGCTGTTTTTCTTCTACTTTCATGGAGACGTTTTCTGGGTGGGCAGCAGATTGTGTTCTTCTGCCCTGAAAGGACCTGAAAAGAGCCCTCTTTGTAGGTGAGGAGTGAGGCCAGGGGAGCAGGCCAACGGGTAGCACCAGTGTACGTCCATTTCGAAGAGGGTCAAATAAGGTTTCAACATGTAAAAGGATCTGGGAGTACAGGGAGCCCCTGGAAAGCCAGGACTGGGTTTCTTACCAACCTTCTTTCCTCTTCTACTTTTCCGGCATTGGTCCATTTCTGCATCTTTCATTAGCCACGTGGATGTTCCCCGGAGCCATCGGGAGGAAAAGCACCATCCCAGCCTCCTCGTGGCTCCACGCCGCAGTGCTGAGGTTGGTATGATACCACGGCTAAGACACTGGGTGCTCGAATCAAACAGACCTACATTCAAATCAGGCCTCTGCCACTTCCTAGCTCAGTGACCTTGAGAAAGTTGCTTAGCTTGTCTGATCTGCAATTCTTCACCCATAAAAGGTATGTTAGTGCTTAGCTCACTGCATTGTTGTGAGAATGATATGTAATGATGTAGGCAAAGTACATATCAGATTGCCTGTGCACAGATGACTCTCTTTTTAATTGTATTTCCCCAAGACTACACTATGCTGTCCCCTCCCCCTCCCCCCCTCCAAGCTCTTAACCAGTTGTCCCAGCACTCTTCTCCTCTGACCTGAAACAAGGACAGTAAAGCAAGAAGTTCATATTCCAGTCTTTCTGGTTTCCTTGCTCTGTTCATGCAAACTGAGTGCTTTTAATTTTTTTATTTTAAATTTAATTTGGCATTGTCATTATTAGTATTGCAGCAGGAAACACATACAGCAGTGACCAGAGTGTGGGGAAACCAGCATTCTTGTGGGGGTGGGCACGTTTCCTGGAGAGCAGTTTTGTATTATAGATGTCCCTCTGGGAATCTACCTTAAGGAAACAGCCAATCAGGCAGAGACTTGTAAACAAAGATTGCAGTAAAACATTATGTATGCTAGGGGAAAATGAGAAAGATTTAAGTGTTGAGCGATGACATAATGCATCTGTGCATTCTGCATATAATGCATCTATGTATAATGCATCTTCTATGCCTCCAATCAATAAGATGTTTCGAAGAGTTTTTCGACAGAGGTAAGGCCCAGATATTCGATGAGGACATTTCAGGGGAGAAAAAACAACTAATGTTAACCTGATAAGCCTTGCTTGTTTACACGACTACTACACATTAACGTAGACACACACCTCTATAAAAGTACTCCAAAATGCTGATGGCAGTTAATGCTGAAGGAGAAGTAGCAAGTAATTTTCATTTTCTTTCATTTCCTAATTTGTATTCAGTTGCCTGTACTACTTGAATATTTGAACCCCAGAACCTCTCCCTCCAACCCAGGGACAAAATCAAGAAAATCTGGATGCTGAAAAGAAACTCAGACACAAAACTTTAGCTCAGCTTTATTATCTGCAGGAGGGAATATTTCAGGCACCAATCCAAACAAGAGAGTGAGAGCACCCAAGAGCCAGTACAGGCAAACAATTAGCCCGGTTCCCCCCAGTAAAGTCGCAACTACTGCAGAAATCACGGCCTTAGGGATGGATGCACCGCCTAAGGTCAGACACTCTTGTGGCTTCAATCTGCTCTTTTGTACTGAAAGTTAGCAACATCCGGGAACACAATGTGCTGCATGATCCGTGCCACTATGAGGAGCTGGGTGAGCAAGTAGAAAGTGGAAATTTGCAGGAGCTCAGCATCTTCGGAAGTTAATCGGCTAAGAGTGAGGGGAAAAGAAAATCACTTCAGAGGTGCTAACTCCTGGCCCTCCTCACTCCAACCCCTCCCCCTCCCCGTGTCAATTAAGACCTATTCCCTCACTGGGGAGGTCCTCAGTCTGGGGCACACCCGGTGCCCCCCTCCCCCGCCCTCCATAGTTAGACCGACCCTTTGATGTCTCCACCTCTCCAATGGAGCGACCCTCAAGCAGAGATTGGCCCCGTCTCCTGCTGCTACTCTGACTCAGGCCCTTCAAGTACTTACATAAAGAGCTCACTGCCAGTCACCGAGAGCTCCCAAAGAACCATCCCACGGTAGAGGTCAGCACCTGGCAACAGGAACCTGAGGGCCACCTCGGCATCCACGTTAGACAGGAAGGGCACCGTGAGGGTGCTGGTGGAGTTAAGGTAAAGGCACCATCTACACGGGCTTTCTGATTCAGGCCCCCTTACCTGTCAGAAGCCAGTCTTCTGCCAGGTTGTCCCTCACCCTCAGGACACCCAAGACGCTCCGGGATGACCCTTAAAGGAACTCTGCACCACAGTCCTCCTCGGGCCACCCCGCCATGTCTCCAGGCCACCGCAGCTGCTTCTCCCAGCGACCCTGGGTCCCCATAATCCCCTTCCGTCCCACCAGAAGTCCACCCCGCTGCCACGAGGACCCGAAGCCTCTCCCGCCCATCCTTCTGCATCCCCTCACCTCCTGCCCACCCCCTCTCCCTTTACCTCCATGGCGCGAGGGACGGAGCTCCTCAAAAAGGATACAACTCCAGTACCTCACTTCCCAGGTCTCCGTCAGAGTCAGAGGCTTCTCCAGCCGGCCCTGAGTCCAGTGATGCTCTGTCGACCTGGGGATCTTCCCCGGCTGCAGCGCTTTCGGCTCCGGTGCTGTCCGCGTCTCCAGGGCCCATGGAGTCCCCTGGGCCACTGGGAGATTCTGCACCTGTCACCATGCTGTCCGAGCCTTCGTCATCATCGCGGCCGGGGGCCTGCATGGCCTTCCTGTGCCCACCACAGACCAAAACACACACGTTCCTCTCAAGGGTGAGCCACCAGACCCTCCCACAAAACCCTGCCCACCCTCCTCACCAGAGGTGGCGCCTTCGCACACAGAACTCGCGGGAGGCTCCTGGCAGGGGATTGGTTCCGACCAAGCCACACTTACCACACAGTCTGTCCAGCTGGGGTCCCTGGGGAGACCCTGTTTTGAGGGAGGCACGAGGTGCGCTCATGAAGCCCCGCCCCCCTTGCCTGAGGCCCCACAGGCCACGCCCATCCTGGAAGAGAGAGATTGTTCTGAGAGAACCTGGGGTGTTGAGTGGCAGAGGAGGTTCAGATGAAGGGGAGAAGAAAAATAGGGGTGGATGTGGCTGGGGAAACAGGGTCAAGACGTGGGCAGTGTAGCCTTGGAGGGCCACCATGGCTAGGACTTAGAGAGGCGTGCCCGAGGGAAAGAAATGGTCCGTGTCCCAGTGGGCCCTGTGTGTGTCTATTAGTAAACAGTGAGTGGCGGGTGGCATGCTGGGGGAAAATGGTCTTATTAAAATGTCTCTGCCAGCCTCAAACTTCTGGGATTCTGAGAATTATTAGTGTTTCTGAAAAACGTACCAATGAGCTCCTGTCCGCCAAGCAGCCAGTTCCCTCCGGCCAACTGAGAAACTAACTCACTTCCCCTGAGCATGGGCTCTGAAAGTGCCCAAGTGCCCACGGAGACACTCCCAAGAGATTAACTAGAACTTTCCACCCCCACGGCCTTGACAGCAGCTCCCAAACCATGCTGCTGCAGGCAGGCAGTAAGGGCTACCGCCTCCCAACCTCCCCCACATAAAACCAAAGACGGTGCAAAAACATCAGGGGAAGCATATGACTTCCAAGAAAAGGGTTCTCCCCGAAATTGGGAGGTCAGTAGTGGGCAGTGTCTTCATGGCTGGGCGTCATCCCATCGTGCAGGCCCTGCCTTCATGGCCTCATCTAAGCCCCATTTTCAAACACTATTTGCCCGGGGTCAGGGCTTCAATGTATTCCAATTATGCGGAAGAGAGGACTTGTACGTTCAGTGCATAGTAGCAGGGTGCACCTCACTGACTCCGTCTGTGTTTACGTGAATACTTTTGTTATGTGCCCCAGGCATGAACCAGCTCTGGCCACCAACACAGGCAACAAGCAACAAGCCAGGATGATCTAAGGACTGTACAACTGCTTTGCCCCTGACTGATACAAGAGCAACAGCACCAGCCAGGTGTGTCCTCGCCCATTGCCAGAGGGAACGTGGATATTTTTAACAGGGAGCCAAGGATTGAGGTGACCAAACATAGAAACAATGTCTGTACCGACTGACAATCCATGCTAGCTGTTCTGATGGGTATGACAGAGGAGGACCCAAGGTCTCACAGGTATTCCCAGCTGAGGCACAGGACAGAGGCAGTAAACTAAGATTTTGTGATCAAAAATTCTTTAAAGCAACTCAACTCTAAATGATAGGGGACTCAAGAGTTGGAAAATTTTAGCTTCAGGTAAAAAGTTATAAGCCTAGCAAGTAATGCATATGTTAAAGCTATTGTTTCAGAAACTACAGATAAGGCTGGTCCAGCCCACCTCCTGGGGCACTGGCTAGAGATTACCGCCTGGGAACAACTGGAGGCATCCGGGCCTTTGTCTTCTAGGGAGAGACAGATGACGACCTGCCCCTGGGAACAGCTAACTGCCCAGGACAGGAATGTTGCAGCTTCTTTCACCAAACCCTCCCTGAACCTCAAGGCCCTCACTGCACCTTGTTTATTCCCCATTATAAAAAGTCTAGCCTGGAATAAGAAGGGAAGATGGTCTGTTAGGGTATGAACCCACCATCTTCTCAGATTGCTAGCCATCTGAATCAAGTGCCCATAAAAATTCAAGTAATGTCATTGCTTATTGGATTTGGTAGTGACAGGCAGCCCAAACACTGGTTTCTTTTCTGGCTTCACAAATGCCCTCATTAAGCTGCAGGAATCAAAGCAGCTACGGAGGTCAAAGCCTCTGGTGAGTGTCATTCCACTTTCTCAACTTCGCCTCAGAGTGCCCCCTTCCCGTCCTTGGGCTCCCTGCCTGGAGGACAGTGCTTCCCCAGCTGGCCTCACTGGTGGTGTTGACTGCTCATGCTCCTGTGCCAGGCCCCACCTGTCACACCTCAGCCCAGGAGGTGACACAGGCCACGTCTAGGCTCCTCTCTGCTACTTCTGAACCGCCCTTCTACCTGCTGTTCTGGTTACTGCCCTTACCCAGCTCTGCTCTGTGCCTCAGAGGCTGCCCCACATGGATGGCACCACTCAGGAAGCGCCCTTCTTCAGGCTGCCAGTTGGGCTCAGCCAATGGAGGCCGCTGGCAAGAGACCAGAGGGTGGGGGGAGTGAGAACCAAGGGCATTTGTAGCCCCCTCCCCTAACACTCATCCTCTGAGGCTCCCTGCAGCTCTGGGAGGGGCTGCATTCCTCAGCTCTCACCAGGATGCAGTAGCAATCCTGGGCCCCCTACATTTAGGCCCAGGATTGCTATAGAGAAGGTGGCTTCCCTTGGAGCCTGACCATCCCTTGGTAGCTGTGGCATGCTGGCAAATGGTCGACAGCTTGTTCCCTGTGGTGTGGGGAGGGTGGTGGGATTGAAAAGCATGCATATACATGTGCAAATAGGTTTACTCTAATTCTAACTCTGTTATAATTCTCACTCACAAAGAATGTGTAGTACACAGTTTACAAATAATAATCAAATAGAACGATCTCTTCCTTGTAAATTTTATAGACTTCATGGATTCTCACAGATTGTTTTAGTTGGCGTTTGCCAAACCCTGAACTCAAACGTTGCTTGAGATCTTCATTCACGTTAATCAATGAGTGAGGCAGAAAGGAAACAACACAGACACACACCCATCAGCGACATACGCAACTTCTTTTCTGAGTCAAATAATAGTCTTAGATTGTGGCAGAAGCATTTCCCCCAAATGTTTATGCTACTCACACTGGAGCAGCCACAGATGGATGACACAGCTCGTCTTTTCGGTACAGCTCATCTTATTAGTAACATTTCCTCCATCACTTGCTTAAGCTAGGCCATCGACGAAACAATAAGCCGAGGCCTGATTTGTAGCATTTGCCAGTTTCTGTGGTGTCAATATTCTAACCCTGGCCAATTTCAAGCCACCAGCGGACATCGCGGAACAGTGTTGCAGAGAGACTGGCTCGCCTTTGTAGAGTTTTCCACCATACAGTTGCAATAGGCAAAATTAACAGCGAGAGCATGGGTGACAGTAACATGTAGCACAGTACTAGAAAATGAAGGGTTTTACCTTTTGAAAGTCTAATTCATTTCATCGTAAGTTCATATCATTGAAATTTGAATTATTATGCAAATAAATGACTTCTGCAGATCACTGTATAGCACCGTGCCTCCGGTCAACAATACTGAATTGGGTTCTTAAAATTGGCTACGTTAAGTGTGATGATAAGTATTCTTCCCACACATACACAAAAACATAATAAAAGGGTGGGAGGAAACTTTGGTTGAAGGTATGTCTATGGCCTTGATGGTGGTGAGGGTTGCCCAGGTGTGGGCTTCTCCCCAGCCTCATAGACGTGCATACATGAAATGTGCACAGCTTTTTACCTGTTAAACATAACTCAATAGAGTGGTTCAGAGAATAAAGTAAAAGAAGCCTCTCTTATTGGCTCCAGTGCACATCCAGCTCCCAAAGTTCTGATGATTTAACTCTCAGCTCTCCGGAGCCCACACGAGGCAACTCCCACTCACCACTGCTTCTTGGCCCCTTGGCCCTGCCTGCTCACACCCCTCTAGATGGTCTTTTCATTAAGCACTCCTCAGTTAAATACTTCAAAGGTTCCCACTTGTTTCCTGCTGGTGCCCTGGCTAGAGCTGCAGGGGTAGATGCAGGCATCTTAGAATTATTTGGGGTGTCCTCAAGTATCAGTCATGATTCATTCCCAGATATCTCAAACCTCTCTGGTGAGTTTTACCCAGGGAGTTTAACACAGAAAAACAGGAGCTTACAAAACAAACGAAGGGCTGGGAGAATGGAATGTAGGCTGAGGCTCTGGGAGTGACCCAGAACACCACAGTAATGACCTGCTTGGGGAGCCGGTGCTCAGGTCACAAGGAAGGGACAGATTCAGGAAGCTGCTGATCCACTGCCCGTTCCAGGAACACATACCCCTTGCTATGGTCCAAGTATCAGGAAGTGTTTGGGTTCCAGAGCCACACTGCAGCCACGAGATTTGCACGGGCCACTGGGGAGGATGCTGCACCTTTAACAGTGACCTCTCCAGAGGCAGGGTGAACCCTGACTGTAGCACTTGCTGATGGCCCTGGTGTATGCACACACACACTCCCACCACAGCCGATTTCAAGCTACCGCCATGACGTCTCTGAATGCCGAGCTGCTCGGAGATGCTGCTGAGCTGCTGTCACCAGCAGGGCCAAAGTGGCCCAGCGCACCACTGCACGCACCCTGCCTCTCATCACACTCACACACTCTGGAAATGCGAGCCCCTGCGACTTGCAGAAAGAACAGCCAGAAGCTGACTTCACCTCATTTTGCCTTCCGATTCACAGGCAAGTGCAATTAGCCCACCAAACCTGAACCACACCCACAACGCTAGTTCCAAAAGGAGCCAGGGAAGTGCAGGTTTTCATTCTCTGGTGTGCACAGCAGAAGGAGGCTCACTAGATGAAGGCTGGTGAGGAGCCAAGCCACAGAATCCAGCACCGTCCTCCGTTCGGCTACTGCACATCTGTATGTATGCTTTTAATGTGCAGTAACAGCTAACACTACGTTCCAGACACCGTTTCCAGTGCTTTACGTGTATTAATCTATCACGTAAGTTTTCAGGCTATGGTGGCAGTGACAGTCTCATCTCTGCCATGATGAAACCATCCTCCAAACGAATAAAAAACACACCCACTGTCAGCAACACCGGCGACTCAAAGTCCAAACTCTCTCAGGGTGATGTCCTCTCCATCTCTTGTTATTGGATGGAAAGTTCCCGAAATGTCGTGAAGTCCATCCAGTCCAATATGTCATTTGAGGCCGATATTTCCCTGTTACTTCCTGCCTGGATGATCCACCCATTGCTGTAAGAAAGGTACTAAAGTCCCCTACAGTTAGTGTGTTATTGCCAATTTCTCCCTTTAGGTCTGTCGATAATTGTTTTGTATATTTTGGTGCTCCCAGGTTGGGTCCATTTATATTAAGTGTTATGTCTTCTTGAAGGATTGTCCTCTTTTTCATTATGAAATGTCCATCTCTGTTGTCTCTTGTTACCTTTTTGTCTTGATACCTATTTTGTCTGACATGAGCACGGCTAACCCCAGTCTCCTCTGGATGCCATTTGCTTGGGGCATCGTCTTCCACCCCTTCACACCCCACACCCCTCTGCGTGTCTGTGGGACTGGGACGGGTCTCCTGAAGGCAGCATATAGCTGTGTGTTGCTTTTAAATCCATCCTGCTACCCTGTGCCTTTTGCTTGGTGAGTTGAGCCCATTTACAGTGACCATTCATACACGACTACTTACTAGAGCCATTTCATCTTTTGATCCTGATTGCTCTGTATCTCCAATATTTCTTTTTTTTAAGATTAAGGTCTTTTATTTTTTATTTATTTATTTTTTAGAGGGAAGGAAAGGGAGGGAGAAAGAGAGGGAGCGAAACATCAACGTGTGGTTGCCTCTCACACCCCCCCCACCGGGGACCTGGCCTGCAACCCAGGCATGTGACCTGAATGGGAATTGAACCAGCGCCACCCTTGGTTCACAGGTCGGTGCTCAATCCACTGATCCACACCAGCCAGGGCTCTCCGTTGTTTCTCTTCCCTCATGTTTCTGTCTGCTATCTTAGTGTGTAGGGGATTTCTATGGTCTTTCTTTTCCATTTCCTTTTTTGTTAATGTTTCATAGCTCAGCTCTGGACTTTTGTTTTCTGGTTACCATTACGCGTGTATAAAATGCCTCATAGACACAATGGTCCTCTTTTTCTGCCTTTGCTCCTTATCTTCATCCACGGGTACAAGTTCAGTCCTTGCCTCCTCCCCTTTCGTGCTGCTGTTATCACACGTGATCCCTTTTCATGTTGTGCATTCATTGCCTATTTGCACGTTTTGTTATTTTTAATGCTTTTCTCCCTTTAACTTTTATGTCATAATGAAGTGCTTAATACCCTTTTCTGAGACCGAGGTGTGATTTCCTCGTTCCATTTGTCACCTTACTCACAGTTTCTTTCTTTCTTTCTTTTTCTTTTTTTTTTTTTAAATTTCGTCTTTTTGCTTTAGGTAGAGGAGTCCCTTTCCACATTATTTATAATGCAGTGCTGGTAATATAAATTCCCTCAGTTGTTGTTTGTCTGGGAGAGCCTGTATTTGCTCTTCATATCCAAAGGATAACTTTGCTAGATACATCATTCTGGTCGCCCTCCAGACTTGTGGGCAGAGGGGGTGATATGGGCCCAGAAACACCCCTCTAGGTAAATGCTGGCTCCCAGCCCTACCCTCACCTGTAGGCCCTGCCTGCCTCCTGCTGTAACTTCCAGGTTGACTCGACACCCCTCCAGACAGGAGAAGTACAGTAGCACCGAGCAGGGCTCCATGCCACTTGAGGGTCCCTGGCACCTCTGGAATCTTCAGCCTCCCATCGTGTCCTCCACCCTGAGAGGGAAGACTCTGCAGCCCGGGATGGGGAGCGCATGAGGGCTGTGCCAGCAGAGGGCAAAGCAACTGGGAACTGTCCCAGGGCTGGTCCTTCTGCCCCTGCAGGCCTCGTGCAAGCAGGTTCCTCCTGAGCCGCTGGGCTGGGCCAGGAGGAGCCGGCCCAGTTCCGAGGGCTGGAGATGTGGCAGTGTGTGTGGCTGGATCACGGGAGCCCCAGGGCAGAGGCGTGGGACTGGCAGCTGCCACCCCAACCCCAGGCTGGCAGGCACCTGCATTAACAGGGCCGAGAGTGACAAATGGTGATGAAGGAACAAAGTCCATCCATCTTGGCTCCCCAAGGCACTGGGCTGGGGGTGCCCAAGGGCCCACAGGGCCCAGGAGTGACCCCTGCTGGGAATCAGTTTCAGGCTGGGCCCGGCTGGGCCCACACAGACTCAGGCCATGTGTGGGTCCCTGGGAGGAAGACAGGCCTGGAGAGTCCTTGAGGCACCTGACACACCCCCAGCACTCAATGAAAAGGGACAGGCAGTTAGCAAGCTGGTCACAAGGGGAGGTTGGCCAGGCTGGCACTGGCACAGGCTTTGAGGCTCACCCGAAAGCTTGGGGCTGGGCAGGCTTGGCAGGAATCAGTCATGTGACCAGGGGCTTGGCATGATGGGGCTGCTGGGAAGTGGCGGCAGGGAGCAGTTGAGCAGCTGCTCAGGGGAGTTCGAGTGACGTCACACGCCAAGGGGGGCAACTGCCTACGGGGGTGGTGTGAGGGGAGCCTCTGTCCAGCTCTGGGAAACAGAAAGCCGGAGGTCAAGGACGAGGAACGGTGCGGGCTGAAGACCGAGGTGCAGGCGGTGTGGCTGCAGGCGTTGGTGCCCAGGGCAGTCCGGGTGTCCCTGGCTGCTCCGATGAGCCTGGGTAAAGGTTTGTCAGTCTTGACTTTTCAAAGAACCAGCACCAGACCTGAAAGAGAAATAACAACCGATGCCAAGGAAATACAAAGGATTGCAAGACACTTTTATAAACAACTACATGCCAACAAACTGGACAACCTGGAAGAAATGGATAAATTCCTAGAAACATACAACCTTTCCAAATAAATCAGGAAGAATCAGAGAATATGAATAGACAGATGACACCTAGTAAAATTAAAGCAGTAATCAAAAAACTCCCAACAAACAAAAGCCCAGCACCAGATAGATGGCTTCCCAGGTCAATTTTAGCAAACATTCCGAGAAGTAACACCTCTGCTTCTCAAACCATTCCATAAAATTCTAGAAGAGGGAAGGCTCCCAAACTCATTTTACGAGGCCGGCAGGATCCCAACTCCAACCAGATAAAGACACTACAAAGAAAGAAAATTTTAGGTCAATATCCCCCGATGAACACAGGTGCTAAAATCCTCAACAAAATATTAGCAAATTGAATACAGCAAGGCATCAGAAAGATCATACATGCTAATCAAGTGGGATTTATTCCAGGAATGCAAGGTTGATCCAACATGCGCAAATCAATAAATGTGATTCACACAGGAACAAAAATGAAGGATTAAAACCTCAGGATCATATCAATAGGTGCAGAAAAAGCATTTGAGAGAATCCAGCACCCATTCAGGATAAGAACTCTCAGCAAAGTGGGGTAAGAGGGATCATCCCTAAACATAATAAAGGCCATACATGACAAACGCACTGCCATCATCGTACTCGACGGGCAAAAAATGCAAGCGTTCCCCTCGAAATTGGGAACAAGGCAGGGACGCCCGCCTTCACCTCTCTTATTCAACCTAGTACCGGAAGTCCTAGCCACAACGATCAGACAAGAAGAAGAAACAAAAGGCATCCGAGTTGGAAAGGAAGATGTAAAACTGTCCCTATTTGCAGGTGACATGATACCGTACATAGGAAACCCCAAAGATGCCACCAAAAAACTGCTAGAACTGATGAATCAATTCACCAAAGTGGCAGGATACAACATTAATTAACACCCAGAAATCAGTTGCGTTTTTTTATGCCAACTGATTGCCTACCGAAAGGTCCCAAAGATTTCTCTCCTATGATCCCTCAAATTTTTACAGTTTTCACTTTGGCATGTAGAGCTATGACCATTTTAACTTAATCTCTGCGCAGGACAGGTCAGCAGCCAAGGGGGTCCAGCTTTGTTTTTCCCATGTGGATATTCCAGAACCACTGATTCGAGAGGTGATGCTTCCCGCACTGACTTATCTTTGACAGCTTTGCCAAAAATCAATCGACCATATATGGGTGGGTCTGCTTCTGGGCTTCCGGCCGTGTGCCATTGGATCTAGGTGGCTACCCTGGCACCACTTGCACTCCATCTCGATTGCTGTGCGTTTGGAGAACGTCCTGAAATCAGGCTATGTTAGCCCCTCAGTTTGCATTTCTAGGGTAAACCACACTTGGTCATGGTGCATTAGTCTTTCAATATACAGTGGAATCTGGTATGAAACATTTTTGCTAATTTCCTTGCATCGATGCTCAGAGGAGATAACGGCCTGTAGTTGCCTTCTTGCTGACATTTTTGTCTGGTTTTGGATTCTCGGTAATATTGCTCCCATTCTTTTATTTTCTGGGGGGGAAAGGGGCGAGACTAGCACCGTTTCTTCCTTAAATGTGTAGTGGAAATAATAACTATGGTACCTGGCCTGGAGCTTTATTTATGGGCAGGTTTTAAAGTGTGAGTCCATTTTCCTTCTTTGATACAGAGTTGCTCGGATATTCTTTGTTCTTCTTGTCCTGGTTTCAGCAGTTTGTGTCTTTCCAAGGACTTGTCTGCTTCACCGTTCACCTACGTTGTGCCAGCAGCTGGAACAGAGCATCAGCCTCACGTCCAGCAACAGCTCAGGGTAGCAGAGCCAGACAGGAGGGGGCTTCTCAGCCCTGGGCCATTCTTTCGTTGTGGGAGGGGGGCTCACACCTGGTCCTCCCTCATCAGCGCTCATCAAAACCTCATCAGTGCTCATCAACACCTCATCAAGGTTTTGAGCCCCAGAGGCAGGGAAGGGGTGACAGGACCAAGCCACCCACCTCAGCAGCAGCAATACCCCTGGCCTCCTACCCTTGTGCCCAGGTGGTATGAGAGCCCCTGGCTTCCTTGCTGTTTATAATCCCAACCACCTATTTACTTAAGTTACCTGCACCTCGCCATTTCTAGGCGTCGATACTCCCCCTCCCCAGGTGTTGGCAACCCACTGCTGGCCTCCCTGGCCTTCCTCAGGCTGTGCTCCAGGCAGCCAGGAAACCCTGCTGAGACACATGGTGCATCACGCCATTGACAGGACTAGGTAGGCCTAGGGGGAATGGAAAATCACCAGGCGGGAAAACTGCACTGTGGGAAACTGTAGCCTGGGACACTGCCTGCCGGCCCTACCCAGGACACACAGATGCCCGGCTAAGATTGGGGGTCTGGGGTCGGCCTACCCGGCATAACAGGATGCAGCATTACCTTGAGCCTGACAAGATGTATCAAGAACAATGTCTTGGTCAGCAGAAACGGCACCCAGAAACCAGCCCTAGCCAATCACACTCTGACACCCCAACAGCTACCCTCTGCGGGTTTCGGAGCTTAAAAACCCTGCCCTAAGAACAACCGAGCGAGTCTTAAACCCCCTTGGTTGGCTCCCCAGCCGCCCTCGGTTGGCCGCGCTTTCCCTCTTATTCCCCGCTAATAAACCCTGCTCCTTGGCTCGCTTGCATCCGCCTGGTTTCCTGAGCGACTCCGACAGTCATCACTGCGTTCAACCCCCTCACCCCCAGTGGTTTAAATGCACCCAAACTCCTTCGAATCTGGCAACTCCTTCCTGTCCCTGCTGTATATCCATCACAGTTAACTACCAACCTCTTCTCCCCTCCCCCACCCATTGATGCAGGCTTTTGCATCAATGCACAAGGAGGAGAGAAGGCACAGGCCAGGAAGGTTCTGGGCCTCAAGAGACTGGCTTTTCATGAGACTCAGGGAAGGGAGGTTATTCAAAAACAAACGTGCCTTGGGCTACTCTGTGCCGGGCAGTGTCCTCGGAGCTGGGGATACTGCATGGGGGTGATAGGTCATGCAGAGGACAGGAGAGGTGGGAGGCAATTTTAATGAGGTGGCCAGAAAAGCCTCTCTGAAGGGGTGACATCTGAGAAGTACCCAAAACAGATGAGGGAGTAAGCCAGGTGGATCTCCGGGGTGGGGGAAGAGAGCTCCAGACAGGAAGGAACCAGTGCAAAGGCCCTGAGGCAGCAGTGGGCCTAATGTGTCTCAGATGTGGCAGGAGGCCAACGTGGTTGAATCAGAGTGAGCAAGGTGGAGAGGGGGAGGGGAGGACAGCGGGGGGCGGGGGGCCGGATCACGTAGGGCTGTGGAGGCCACTGTGGAGGCCGCTGTGAAGGCTTTGGCTGTCCCCGGGGGAGAGCGGATCCCAGAGCAGGTTTGGAATAGAGGAATTCTGTGACCTGACCTAAGTGTTGAAGCCGCCAGCAGCTTCAGCACTCCATGGTGGGGTCAAGGCTGTAACTGACTCTGGACCTGGGCTCCTGTGAATGCAAGCTGTGCCTGACGCTCCACGAGAACAACGGGGGCTACCTCGCACACGCCCAGGGGAAAAAGCACCGGACCAACGTGGCCGGCGAGCAGCCACAGCAGCTAAGGAGCACCCAGCCAGGTGGCGCCAGAGAAGGTCAAGGAGGAGGGGAAGAAACTTGTGAAGGCTGGCCACCCGGGCTACCAGGTGACTGAGCAGAGGGACACAGAGATGGCCAGCAGAGCCTGCTCTTCCAGATCTACTACCCCGAGATGACGGATGGCATCATGCCTCAGCACCGCTTCCTATGAGCGGAGGAGCAATCTCCCAGACTGGTGCTGGCAGTACCTGCTCGTGGTGGCCGAGCCCTAAGAGGCCATCATCTCCAAGGGGCCGAGCAGGCAGACTGACAAGGCCAAGGGCAAGTTTTGGACTCGCTGGAACCGGGAAACCAAGCGCTTCTTCCTTCAGTTCCACTGTAATGTGGAGGAGCCCTCTCCCTGCTGAGCTTCCCGGCAAGGCCTCCTGGGGGTGAAGCTGCTGCCACCCACACTGATGAATGGCTTGCCCCCGAGGCAGGCTCCAAAGCCTGTCTCTGCCCCCCATGCCGGCCAGTCAGCCTACACCCTCCGGGCCCCTGAGCCAGCCCTAGCTGCCCCCCTCCAGCTCTTGGGGCCCAGTGGACCACCCACCAACAGGTGTGGTCCACCCTGCAGCTCCCATGGTTTACCCACCTGCCCCTGGGGTCAACCTGCCTGCTGCTGGGGTCCACCCTCCCCCATCTGCTGGAATCCACTCCCAGGTCCCAGGGAGTACAGCCCCGAGTCCCTGGAATCCACCTCCCTCCCTGGGCTTCCTCCTCCAGCTCCTGGAAGTCACCCCTCCAATCCCAGGGTCCACACCCCCCATGCCCTCTGAGGACCCTGAGAACGTTTCACCGTCTCCCTACCCCCTGCCCACCGAAAAGCCAGTCCCTCTCTCCTTGCAAGTCTGCTTTCCCGTTTCTGTCCCCCAAGCCCCCCAACCCCATCTGAGTTTGCTGTTTTTCACAGCGCTGTGTTGTCTCCAGACCTCACTAAACAGCCTCCTCAGGAAAAGTTTTTTTGACAAAGAGGTCCTATTCCTGTGTTCCATGAAATATTTTCAGAAGAGATGAATGCTAAGCCCGCAAAAACATCCTTGTAGCAAATAATCTTGGGCACTTGGGTTACCATTATTCACTTAATGTATAAATGCAAGTATACACGTACAAAAGTATTTCGAAATGTTGACAGCTCTTGATGCGGAATGTCAGGACAGTTGGCTTTCGTTTCCTTTTATTCCCTAACTGTCTTCGATTGCTGTGTGCTCCTCCCCGAGTCCCAGAATCTCCCCACCCCGCCAACATGAAGACAAAGACAAGGAAATGCGCAGGCGCCAAAGCTGGACAGACACTCAGACACCGAACACTGGCTCCGTTTTGTTTTCTGCAGTAGCAAACATTTAATCATCCCGTTCCTCAAGCAACAGGGAAATAAAACAAGTGGGCTTAGAGAGCCAAATGCCAGCACGGGCAAACAATGAGGCCCCAGTAAGAGAGTGGCGTGGCGCTCCTCCAGGAGTGCGTTCCCTGCGCATTGCCTAGGAGGGGTCACAGGGTTAGGCCCCAGACCCCCTTTCCTGGCTGAGACCTGGTGGAAAAAAGAGGCCAAATGCGCTGGATGTTCCCCATCACCACGGAAAGCTTTTCCAGGAAGGCGTTGACGGACACTCGGAGGAGACCAGGGTCTTCTGCAGTCCATCGGCTGAAAGGGAGGGGCAGAAATCAAGCTGAAGGTGACGACTCTCTCTTACACCCAGCACACCACGGCCCCTCCTGAGACCTAACCCTTGAGTGCATCATCGTATCCATGACAGAGCCCTGCTCGGGCAGGCCTAAGGCAGCTCTCAGGCCTTCAGCGCTTCCCCCGCCCCCATCTGGGCCCCTACTACAACTCACACAGCCAGGACGCTGCCCTTCACTTTGAACTCCTTCCCCACCGCCTGCAGCTGGTGTTGCTCCTCTTGGTCCATGGACCTGCGGGCTATCTCTGCCTCCAGGGGGCACCGGAAAGGCACAGTGAGCTTGCTGGGGGGAGACGTGGTTAAGGCACCGTCCGCAGCTGAATTTGGCCGAGCCTCAGGCTTCCTCACACCTCGGAGGCTGGCCTTCACCCCAGCCTTCCCCTGGAGTCTTCCACCCCCAGCTTCCCTCCCACCCCCACCCTCCCTCTTCTGCCAGCTCAAGCCACCTCCGCTCAGGCCACCTCCACGCCTGCCTCCCTCCTCACTCAGTTCATCCCGTCCCACCTCCCCCACTCCCTCAGGCCTGCTTCCCTACCCTCCAGCCTCCTCAGGTGTCCACTCCCCTCCCACCAGCCTACCCCAGGCTCCCTTCCCCGCTCCCATTTTTGTCTCCCCACGTCTGCCCTGTGCCCTGTCCCCAAAAGACAGACCCTGGCCTTGCGCGATGTCCCTGAACCATCCCTTGGCCACCGGGCCTCAGGGGCGCGTTGGAAAGGATACAAGGTCATCTTCCGGTTTCCTGGTCCTACAGACACTGACGCTGGCCCTGAGGCACGTGCAGCCCTTTGGACATTGGGAGCACCAATGGCTGCTGATCCCATCGTTTCCTCGTCTCCAGGGTCGCCCTGGCAAGGGGGGCTGTGGGGAGCACCCTGGCCATTAGGAGTGCCACAGACACCCCCGGTCAGCAGGGCTGCAAGGGCCGCTCTGGGTGTCCACATCACCAGAGCCACTAGGGTCGCCAAGACCACCGTGACCTTCCAGAACGCTGGGGAGACCACGGCTGTTAGGGCCTCCGGTGCCACACTGGTCTTCAGGGCCGCCGAGGCTACTCCCTGCACCAGCCGTACCACCTGCATCTTCGTCTGCAGCCTCCATGGCTGCTGCAACCTCCCGGTTGCCCTCAGAGCTCGACTTACACCTGATGGCCGACCCTCTCAGCCCGCGGAGGATGGACTGAGGCCTTCTCAGGAGGTTCCACCCCTTCCCACGCAGTCCGACGCAGGGTCTCCAAGGCGCCTGCGCAAACCGCCCCTTTTGGAGGTCCAGGGACAGCGCCTGGTTCCTGCCACCTGGTCCGGGAGACCCCAGAGACCGCTTAGCCAATGAGGGCTCCCTCATGGAGCTCCGCCCCACAGAGCACTGTGTAACCCCCCCCCCCCCCCGTGCACGTGGAGAAACACTGTGCTACTGGGCTGTTACCTGCCAGGAGAGCGGTGCTCTGGCACAGGGGCGTCCTTGCTGAGGCTCGCTGAGGCGGGCTGACCTCGGGCCCCAAGCTTGGGGGTGGGCCTCCTAGTCAGTGCCAGCACCGCCAGGCCAGCCTCGGCTGAGACCAGCTCGCTGACCCCTGGTCACCTGTCATCCAGTTCTGGGAGTACTCAGGCGCTTCTGTGCTAAGGGCTGCACTCCAGGCCCTGGCTGAGGCCCCAATCTGTGTGCGCAGGGTGGGGCCCAGCCCTCGGGGGATTCCCAGCAGGAGTCACACTCATTTATCCCCCTATGCTCCCTCGCCCCCACCCCCACCCTCCATCCCCCACCGGGTCTGGCGGTAGGGGGGCGGGGGACAGGGGAAAGGAGGGGTTCCCCGTTGCAGGCCGGGCCTAGGACCTCTCCTGAACTGAACAAGGACGTTTCGATGTATGGAAATCTCTGTGAGACACCACATTAATAGAATGAAAGATTAAACATCATATGGTCACCGCCACAGATGCAGAAAACGCACTGGGCTAATTCAACGTCTTTTCGTGATAAAAGTAAAACTCTCAACCCAGTGGGGATAGAGGGAACATACTTCAATATAACGTAAAGACCAGGCTATATGACAAACCCCACAGCTAACCCCATACTCAGCAGTGAAAGGCTGAAAGTTTTCCTTTAAAATGGGGAACCACACCGGGCTGGTCAGATGGCATACTCCGCAAGATTTTAATTTCTAAACTATTCGATGAGAATTGATTTGGGCCCAGCAAATGCTTTATCCTGGTGAACATACCCTGTCCTTGAAAAGAGTGTCTGATCTACACAGATGTAAAATTCAGACTTCGTACTTAGTGTTCTGAACATGGAAATGCATTTCAGGTAGGAGAGAATATGGTTCAGGCCTTTTATGTCAGGGGCCGTAAACTTTTCTAAAAGTTTTACTTATTTATTTTTTGAAGAGAGGGGAAGGGAGGCAGAAGGAGAGGGAGAGAGACATCAGTGTGTGAGAGAGATACCAGTTGGTTGCCTCTGGCATGTGGGACTGAACCAGAGACCTTTAGGCCCACTGGCCAGGCCACCAGTCAATCCACCGGGCCACAGCAGCCAGGGCAGGGGCCAAGAAGCCTTTAAGGTAAAAATCAGACAGTGAAAATTGTAGCTTTTTCAGTCACAAGCGTCACTGTAGCCGCTGCTGCTCTTTCTTCGCATTCCTCCCCCCATTTTCTTCCTCCCCGCACCTTCCCTTCCCCCACTCCCATCCCTCCCCTCCTCCCCTGCCTTCCTCTTCACTACCCATTAAAAGTGAAAACACATTCTTAGCTCATGGGCCATTCAGAAGCAGGCAGAGAGCCGCCCTTGGGCAGGGGGCTGTAGTTTGCCAGCCCCTGTTCTCCATCTCAATGGGCTGTGTTGTCTCCTCCTGTCACTCACTGAGGGAGGATGTTAAAAATCTCCAACTGTGATTTTCGCCCTGCCCCTTTCAACTATGAGGTCTGTGGGTGTGTGCTTCGCGTATTTTGCAGATATGTTAATAGGCATTAACATATTTATGGTTGTTGTATCTTCCCGATGGATCAGTCCCTACTTTTACTGTTATGAAACTGATCCCTTTATCTTGGTAGTACAGCTTTCCTTGAAGGCTGATTTGTCTAATATTGATATAACTACCTCAGCCTGCTTTCTGTACTATTTCCTTTTTATGCCGTTGTCCATCCTCCTACATACGTCCAACTTATTGGTGTCTTTGTACTGTAACTGTGGCTCATGTCAACAGCCAGTAGTGCGGTTCTTTAAAAAAACTCCTTCCAATAATGTCTGTTTCTAAATGGAAGTATTTGGCAAATTCACATTTAATATAATAGGTATGGTTTGATTTAAAGCAACCACTTTGTCATTCATTTTTTGTTTTTTTTGGTCATCCTTTCTGTGTTTGGTTCTTGCACAAGTTAGTTGAGGCAAAAGGTACCTACGGAAGAGTGCACGCATATTAACTACACAGTTTCCTGAGAATGACAAAGCTGTGTACAAATGAAGTCGAGGTAGAGGACATTTTCACCACTCTCACAATTCTCCTCTTCAGGGGATGTGCCTCTTCACAGCCAATCCCCTCCTCTACATCCTGCCCCCAGGCAACAAATGTAGGTTAGATTCGCCCTTTCTGGAATTTCATTTGAACAGAATTACACAGTAGGTACTCTTGTTTTACTTAGCGTAGTTATTTTGAGATCCATCCAAGTAGTTGGGTATTTCAGTAGTTCATCCCTCCTTATTGCTGAGTGGTATTCTGCTGGACAGGTGTACCATGATTTGTCTAACCACAGCATGGGTTGTATCCAAATTGGGGTTATGATTCATGAAGTGGATAGGAAAATTTATGTTCAAGTCTTTGTGTGGACACGCTGTGTCAATTTTTTTCATCCTCATCGGGCAATACATTCATTGATTTGTACAAAGGGGGGGAGAGAGAGGGGCACTGATATGAGAGAGAAACATCGATCAGTTGCCTCCCACACACACCCTGACAAAGGATCGAACCTGAAATGTTTTCGTATCATCCTTCCTTATAGAGAACTGTCCTTAATATTTCTTACAGTGCAGGTGTTGGGCTGATAACAAATGATCTCTGCTTTTATATGCCTGAAAAAAATCTTTACTTTGCTTCCTTATTTATTGAGGTAAAATTGGCATAACATGAAAGTAACCATTTTAAAGCAAACAATTCAGTGGCATCTAGTAGTTTCCCATGTGAAAGAATTTCCAGGGATCGAGAAGAGGAGGCAGCTGTAGAAATTAGCCTTGGTGAGGAGGGCGGCAACAGGCAAGGATGTTCACTTCGGTAAATAGGTCTGAAGATGCAATATGGGGCAAGGAGCTGACAGACCTCTTTCTTGCCTGAAGATCGGGGAGGGGAGGGGAGGAGAGGAGAGGAGAGGAGAGGAGAGGAGAGGAGAGGAGAGGAGAGGGAGAGGAGAGGAGAGGAGAGGGAGAGGAGAGGAGAGGAGAGGAGAGGGTGTGTCACAGAGGGCCTGGTGGGCCCTGGGGAGGACTTTGGCTTTGACTTTGAGTGATGTGGAAGGCACTGAAAGGTTCAGAAGAGCAGAAAGAGACACCTGACTGATGTCTTATCAGTGATCCTGAATTGGGCCTCTGCTGGACTGGCGATGGTGAAATAACGGGGCCCTTTCGGAAAGTTACAAGGTCCAGGGTCATTTATTCAGGGAGAGGATTCCGAGGGGTTGACTCTGATACCCTGACAGGAGGTGCGTGCACTGTGACGTCAAGGCGTGTGCACCTCCTCTTGGTGTGGGGGCTGAGGGGGCTACCCTTTCCATTCTGCTGGCCTCTACCTTCCCGCTGGGCTCTTCAGCTTGACCTCCTTTCCTCCAATCCTGAGTCTTCATCCCGTCAGCTTGAAAGCTGTCTGCTTTGTCTCTGGACCTTCCCTCACCCCCACTCCCTTTGTCAATTGAACTCCGAACTTACTCCCTCATCTGAGTCTCTGTGGGACTCTACAGGTGCAGGTTTCTGTGCGTGGTTCCATGTGGCTGGAAAATGGGACCCTAGTGTCCCAGTTCCTTCTGGAAGGGTTGACTGACACAGAGGAGTTGAGGCCCTTGCTCTTTGCCATCTTCCTGCTGGTCTACATAGTGGCTGTGGTTGGGAACCTGGGCATCGTCAGCCTCATTGTAATGGACTCCCGGCTCCACACTCCCGTGTACTTCTTCTTAGCCAACCTGTCGCTGCTGGACACTGCCTATGTCTCCAACACGGTGCCTCAGGTGCTGGTGCATCTGCTGGCACCAGTGCGGACCATGCCCTATCGTGCTTGTCTTGCCCAGATATTCTTAAGAACCCGGGCAGGACTAGCTTCAATCTCCTGCCTTCTTGCCTTGGCCAATGCACTCACCCACACCACCCTTGCAGCTCTACTCAAATTCTGCGGACCTCGCCTCATCACTCACTTCTTCTGTGACCTCCCTCCACTGCTCAAACTCTCTTGCTCCAGCACGCAGGCAAGTGAACTCGCCCTGGTCTTCTTTGGTTTTCTGGTGGCTCTTGCCCCCTGCGCCCTGGTTGTCATCTCCTATATGCACATTGTGGCCGCTGTTCTCAGGGTCCACTGTGCTGAGGGCCGAAGGAAAGCCTTTTCCACCTGTGGCGCTCACGTCACTGTGGTCTGTATTTTCTACGTCACTTCAGGGCTCTGCTACATCCTTCCCAGCTCTGCATACTCGGGCTTGCGAGACCGGCTGCTCTCTGTGCTGTACGTGGTCCTCACTCCCATGCTCAACCCCATCATCTACAGCGTGCAAAACAAGGAGGCGAAGGGGGCTTTATTTAAGGTCCTTGGGAAAGAAAGTGCCTGCTAGGCACTTGTCACATCAAATCAAGGCCACACGTGTTCTCCACAGTGAGGCTGGGACGGACCGGGCACTCGAGGGTGAGTGCAGTAACACAGGAGCTTGGAATTTCATGTGCATGGTTCATTTGCTGAACCCTACTTTGTGTGCCAGGTTTCCCCCCATACCAGCAGAGATCCCGTGCCTCTGTGGCGCAGTTTGTAATTTAAAATGTTTTCTTCCACTGATGGAAGTAAAATATGTTCATTGGGTCAGTTCTGCAGTTACAGATACTTGTGAAATGATGAAAAATACCCTCAACCATCTCCCCCCATCCCCCCGAGAGAATGTTTTTGAACAGTTTGTGAACAGTTAGATGGTTCCTTCAGGTTTCTTTTTGAACTGCAAATGTCTCTACCTGCATATTTAAGCAAGAAACACAACGGGACCACAATGTAATTACAGTTCTTCCTACTGACACAGTTTTAATTGTTTCCTGTTGTAATATATGCTTATCATAACATCATTCATGCTTTATACAAAGTTGTGTTGTTGGAAAGTAAGAATTTCCCATAATCTGACTCTGCACTAACCACTATTAACAGTTTTGTACATTGCTTCTTTGATTTTTTAAAAAGCTTTTACTTATTTATTTATTTTTAGAGAGAGGGGAAGGGAAGCAGAAAGAGAGGGAGGGAAACATCAATGTGTGGTTGCCTCTTGCATGCACCCTACTGGGGACCTGGCCTGCAACCCAGGCATGTGCCCGGACTGGGGATCTAACCCATGACCCTTTGGTTCACAGACCGGTGTTCAATCCACTGGGCCACAACAGCCAGTGCTCTCTTTTGATTTTTTTCTCACAATATATGACTCTAAAGTTTTAAAAGTTCTTTCCTGAAGATATGCTTGAGAGAGAGAGAGGGTAACACTCACACCAAGACATCTGGCTGGGGTTGCATTTTTAAGATAATTTTTTTTTTACATAGGTCGGGTCATACCACATGCACATTAACCGTCTATAATTCTTATCCCATGAATTCCATCTTCCTGTCAGAGGTACAATTTTCTTCTGAGTTCTTTGTCTTACAGAGATTTCTAAAAGAGAGTTTCATTTTAAAGTTCTTAACTTTTGTTTCTTATTTGGCTTACTAATCTTTTTTCTAAATTGTTTGTCTTCTCACTTTCTTTCTGGTGCTTTCATCCAAAACAGCATTTATTTATTTTAAAAAAATGTAATTTATTGAGTTTTAGAGAAAGAGAAGGAAGGAGAGAGAGAGAGAGACATATCAATTTGCCATTCCACATATTTATGCATTCATTGGCTAATTCTTACATGTGCCCTGCCAGGGATTGAAGCAGAATGTATTTCATTTTATTTTAATTTTTAAAACTATTTTATTGTTTATGCTATTAGTTGTAGCACTCCTTGCCCTTCGCCCCTCCTCCACCCAGCCCGCACCCCACTTCCATATTCCATGCCTTCATTGTCGTCCATGTCCATGGGACCTTCATCTGTGTTCTTTGACTAATCCCTTCTCCTTCTTCCAGTCAGTCAACCTCCCCTTTCTCCACGTACAGCTGTCAGTCAGTTCCATGGTTCCATGCCTCTGGTTGTATTTTGCTCATTAGTTTATTTTGTTCATTTGATTCCTCTTATGAGTGAGATCATATGGTTTTTGTGTTTCACCGACTGGCTTATTTCACTTAGCATAGTAGTCTCCAGTTCCATCCGCGCTGTCACGAAAGGTAGGAATTCCTTCTTTCCTTCTGATGCGTAGTATTCCCTTGTGTCGATGTACCACTGTTTTTTGACCCACTCATCTACTGATGGGCAAATAGGCTGATTCCAGATCATGGCTATTGTAAAGAGTGCTGCTATGAACACGAGGGTAGATGAATGTTTTTGAATTGGTGTTTCGGAATTCTCGGGTATATTCCCAACAGTGGAATCACTGGGTCAAAAGGCAGTTCCATTTTAGTTTTTTTGAGGAAATTCCGTACTGTTTTCCACAGTGGCTGCACCAGTCTGCATTCCCACCAACAGTGCGCCAGGGTTCCCTTTTCACCACATCCCTGCCACCACATGTTGTTTGTTGATTTGTCAATGACAGCCATTTTGGCAGCTGTGAGGTGATATCTCATTGTGGTTTTAAGTGGCATCTCTCCCATGGCTAGTGAAATTGAGCATTTTTTCACACGTCTATGGGTCATCTGGATGTCCTCCTTAGAGAAATGTCTATTCAGGTCTTTTGCCCATTTTTTAATTGGATTATTTGTCTTCCTGGCGTTGAGTTGTATAAGCGCCTTATATATACTTTGGAGATTAAACCCTTGTCTGATGTTTCGTTGGCAAATATGTTCTCCCATACAGTTAGTTCCCTTTTCATTTTGATCATCATTTCTTTAGCTGTGCAGAAGCTTTTTAATTTGATGTAGCCCATTGTTAATTTTTCCTTTGCTCTAGGTGATACATCGGAAAAAATATTGCTGCGTGAGTTATCTGAAATTTTACTGCCTGTATTTTCCTCTAAGATTTTTATCTATCATGCCTTCTAGTTAAGTCTTTTATCCATTTTGGGCTCATTGTGCTGTATAGCATAAGATGGTGGTCTACTTTTTTTTTTTTTTTTGCATGTACCAGTCCAGTTCTCCTAACGCCATTTATTGAATAGACTGTGTTTACTCCATTGTATGCTCTTGCCTCCTTTGTCAAATATTAGTTGGCTATAAAGACCTGGGTTGATTTCTGGGCTCTCCATTCTGTTCCATTGATCTATGCCAGTACCAGACTGTTTTGATTAGAGTGGACTTTTAGTGTAGTCTGATATCAGGGATTGTGATCCCTGCAACTTTGTTCTTATTTCTCAAGATTGCTGATGCTATTCGGGGCTGTTTTTGGTTCCATATAAATTTTGGGGATATTTGTTTTAGAGCAGTGAACTATGCCTGTGGTGTCTTAATAGGAATTGCATTGCGCTCTAGCTGGTTTGGCTCAGTGGACTGAGTGCTGGCCTGCAAAACAGAGGGTCACCAGTTCGATTCTCGGTCAGGGCACATGCATGGGTTGCAGGCCCACGACAGGCAACCACACATTGATGTTTCTCTTCTTCTTTCTCCCTCCCTTCCCCTCTCTCTAAAAATAAATAAATAAGAAATCTTTAAAAGAAAGTAAATCCCAGGTGGACAAAAGAGTAAACCCTGGGAAATGAAACACTAAAACTACTGTAGTAATGCAGAGGTGGATTTCTTATCTTCAGAGTGTTGAAAGTACTGTGAGCTCAGAAACCCCAGAGGAGGAAAACAATCAAGTGGCTACCTAAAATTTAAGATGTATGTGTAGCAAGGGACAAGTGGGAGATAACACATCTCAATTTGAGGGCGCTAATTTGTTAACAGGGACTTATTTTAAAGCAAAGCAAACTACCCGCTGTACAAATAGGCTATGAATCTATGAAAGTGAACATGCAGGTCGTAAGAAAAAAATACAAAGGCAAATAAACAAAAACAACAGCAAAAACGATGCTCAGCCTTGCTAAGACTTTTTTTTTTTAAAGGCACATGAAAACAAAGACGTATTTGCGCATCACATGGGCAAAATCTGGAACCATTTGCAGCAGTTTGAGCGGGGCTACAATGACTGGTATACGCGGTTGAGGATGGTGTATATTGGAGCAGCGTCTCTGGAGGGCACGCTGGCAGCCTTGTTGCCGCTTGAAATACGCACACCAAGCTCAACAGTGGGGGAGGCAGAGAAGGTCCACAGGCCAGGGGAGACAGTGCTGAAGGAAAGAAAAAAGACAGGCAGGCGTCCTGGGCTGCTATTTCTGTGTCTCCGTCCAAGGGCTTCCTGTTGGCCTCGCCCAGTGCACTGCAGAGAGAACAAGAGTATGGAGCAGCCTGAGCGGCAGGGAACCTGAGCATGCTTTGAACATGCTTCAGAATGTCTCCCGACCCTGTGCTCAGAGTCTGTCCTGTTTGGAAGTCCTTTCCTGGAGACAGATGCTCAGGGACGGGACACGCAGCCCTTCAACCTCAAGGGCGCGCCAGCAAGCACCCTTCAGGCTCTCTGTGCTCATCTGATGACTGAATGTGGCGCCTGATTGCAGACTCCCCCGGTCGCCACTAGGCGGAGACAGAGGAATGCTCAATAGATGCTCCTTCCAGATTTGAGAGCTGAGGGTCTAGAGAGGAACTATGGAAAGAGGAAGCAGACAAAAGATATATCATATGTTTTCTGGTCGCCCTTGAGTAGGTAGTTCCCTTAGTCTTGGGCTGCTTTTCCATGCCATGACCCACCCTTCGCATTTCTCCTTGAGGCGGCCTGGGATGTGACCTGGCATGAGGGTGCGGTGGTAATGAGGCAGTTTGCACCACTAGATGACACCATAGGGGAAGGTGAAGCGAGGACTCAGACAGGCCTAGGACTCCGTTGCCTGCCGCGTCCTGACATCAGTGTCTCTCTTGCACATGAGGTAATGCTTTGCGAAAGCTGGCCCACATCCACATTCCAACACCTCCTCCTACCATTCTCACTGGCCATCTCTTCTGGCCTCTAAGTGCAGGATGCAGACAGACAGAGAATCCTGAGGTTGTTTTGTAGCGGGTGAGCGGGGCGGTGGAAGTTATCCCCAACCTGAACTGTCACCTGTAAACTTAGGAGCAGTTGCTAGTCCTTTGGAGGGGACAGTATTCCGTAACGAGATTGGTTCCTTTAAAATAGTCTTGTGCCTTCCTCTTGTGAGGCTAAGGGGAGAGGAGGTCAGAAGTGAGGTGAATGTAATACACTACCCCCAGCATTAGGGGGGGCTTCCCAGAGGGGAAGGTCCCAAGAATCTGTTAACCTACACGTAAGAAGGCCTTTGAAGGTGAGAGACAAATAGCCATTTATTTGAGAGCCATAAGTTTAACGATCAGGGATTTGTAAATTCTGACAGAAGCCGAAACAGTGTTCTGATGAGAGACAAAGGCAATGGGTATGAATGAGAGAGAAGGGGAGCAATTACATCCACAGAAGGAGGGCATGTTTTTAAAGAGTTGCATTTATTTGTTTTCAGAGAGAGGGGAAGGGAGGTTGAAAGAGGGGGAGAGAAACATCGATGTGTGAGAATATGGATCGGTTGCTTCTCACACGGGTGTCCCGATGGGGTCCCGGCTTGAAACCCCGGCATGTACCCTGATCAGGAACTGAACCGGTGACCTTTTGCTTTTTCAGAAGATGCCCAGCCCACTCAGCTACATACCTCAGGGCCAAGGAACACATACCTTTGGGTGCAGATAACGTAACACAGTGATGTTTGTGCTGAACAATGTTCCTAGTTTTCAGTCCAGAAGCGATAATATCTGCTTTCTTGTTAGGTCTGCCAATAGTTCTTTGAAACACACGGTTGCCCTATGCCCCATCCAAAGGTCCTCTTGCCCTGTTTTAACATTGCAAAGGTTTGAGAAGTAAGACGTGCAAGGCCGTTCCTCTGGCAGGGCCGCGCTGGCTCCATTTTAAACCTTGCTCTGTTCATATCTTTGCTTGCAAATCTCTAAGCTAAGACATGATGCCAACCTGGTCTCAGGTGGACGAGGGATGGTGGCTAGGACACATTTAGGGGGGATTGATTAGATGGGGGGGGATGGTAGGGGACTCAAGACTTGGAAAATTTTAGCTTAAGGTAAAACGTTATAAATCTAGCAAGTAATGTGTATGTTAAAACTTTTCTTTCAGAAACTACAGATAAGGCATGTCTTGGCTCCTGGGAAAACAGCCCACCTCCTGGGGCACTGCTAGAGATTACCCCCTGGGGACAACTGGAGGCATCCGGACCTTTGTGTTTCAGGGAGAGACAGAGGACCACCCTTCCCTAGAAACAAGGAACTGCCCAGGACGGGACTGTTGCAGCTTTTGGCTCGCCCCCCCCGCCACCCCCCCCCGCGCCCACTCCTGCAGCCCTTATAAAAGGTCTGGCCTGGAAAGAAAGACAAGATGGTCTGTTAGGGTATGAACCCACCATCTTCTCAGATGGTCGACCATCAGAATAAAGCGCCCATAAAAGATTCAGTCGCGGTCATTGCTTATTGGGATTGGTAGTGACAGGCAGCCCAAACGCCGGTGCCTTTTCTGGTTACAGTGAGATGACACAGTGCGAGGCTGTGCAAATACCTGTCACCAAGACGGTAAATGAGAGGGAAGGGAGCATTTGATGGGTGGGGGGGGACCGCGAGGTCATCAGACAGCTAGTTGGGTTCCAAGTGCCCACAGGACATCCAGGTTCAGGTGCCTGTACTGATTTGAACTCAGGAGTTCAAGAAGGATGCTGAGCACTGTGCAATGGGAAAAAATATCCTTATTGATCTGACCATCCCCTTCCTTGAGCTCATGCACCCTGGCCTTGTCACCTCTAGCCTTCGGCATTACCTATTATGCCTCATGTGGTTTTAAGTATGTTCTCCATGTCCTGAACAAGTCTTCTTTGATTCGCAAATGTGAAGGCCTTAACCGCTGTGCAGCCACTTGTGTCTAGGGCAGAAGTGGCTATGGAGAGGAGAGTCTGTGATGTGCTGAGCGCCTCCTGAGAGTCTGCCTGCGTGTGCTTGTATTGTGTGTGCGTGTGTGTGTGTGTGTGTGTGTGTCTGCGTGCGCGCGCGCACACGAGCGCGTGCACATGCCCACCCACCCATGTGTACATATCCTTGAGTACTTGGACGGATTAGAAGGGCAAAGTTTTCCTTGTGTAATATTGATGACACGCATGGAAAGCAAACCATCAGTAGCCCTCTGGAGGAATACCTTCCCCTGCAGGTCGAGCATTACATGTGCAATTTGGTAAGGCATTGCTCTAGGGGAAGCAGCTCAAGGTCAGGAAGACAGGCAGGCTGAGCCTCACTGGCCCCGCAGTCCTTAGCCTGGGTCCCCAGGATGGGTGACTTCAGGGACTTCATCACAATCCTAACTGCACCAAGACAAGGTGCCAATTAGATGCAAGTTCAGAGGAAAGATTGGCCCCCGATGAATAGAACAGGACAGTTAAAGCTTCAGCAAAGTGGTGTACTTGGGAACTGATTAGGAGTTTTTCTGAACGACAATTGCTCAGTAGCTCTGTTACGTTTTTCTGTGTACACATGTAACCCGTGCACATTGTCAAAATAGAAAACTATGGGCAAATGTGGAAAACACAACGAATACCGATCGTCTCACTAGGAAAGATAAGCGCAAAGAACATGTGAGTGAGTTTCGGGGTGAAATGAGCTGATTCATGTTTAGTATTTAGAACAGTGACTGAAGCATGGCAGTCACTCAATCCATGCTAGCGGCTATTGTTATTCCGCTGACAGTGGGCTTAGAAACGTCTTTCCCCATGCAAAGCCTCAGAGATCACCTACATTTTCTTCTAGTGTATTCGACTAGAAGAAATGATTTGACTGTGTGTATACTACTTAAATACCTTCCCATCATAAACAATTCACATACTACATAAAAAGGCAGTGTATATGTGAATGAGTCCCTTCACAGATCTCCCTCCCATGTTTCTGTGAGAACTAGCACAACAGCCTAATAGGTCAGTGTTCGTTTGTCCAAACCTACTTCATTCGTTAGTCCCTTGCACCTCAGACTCGTCCCTCCAAAGGTGTATCCCGTGACTCTTGGCTGCATGGGCAGAGAGCTGTGTCCAGGGGTGCCAACTCCCCTGCATGCCCAGGCCCACCCTGTGCACAACAGGCTCTGTGGAGGCGGGAAAAGGAGGATGTGCAGGGGGAGCTGGAGGGGAGCACAGGCACAGGGTACAGAGGTGTCCACCCCAGGAGCAGTAAGTCAGAGGGCACGAGCCAGTGCAGGGGCCCCGAGTCTCAGCAGGAATAGGCAGCCTGCAGGTGACAGTGAGCAGGAAGACATTGCAGAGAAATGTAGAAAACTCAGGAAGGAGCTCATGAGCAGCTCAAAGCAGAGCTCTTCATTTGTCACCTGCCCAGGCTGGTTTTTCCCTCCATGACCCCATGTCAGTAAGACCCAGTCTTGCCAAAACCTGGAGGTCCTCCTTTGGACCACACTTCTTCATCCTCCACCGCCAGCCTTGCTGAAATCTGTGGTTCTGACCTGCTAACAACCACATCCTGGGTTTTCTCTAGAATCCCTTCACCCACCTGCCTGGCTTGGTGTGTTCCACTTTAGCATACTGTTATCCTTTCTCCCCAAGAGTGTCAGCTCCCTGCAGACAGGGCTTCCTGCTGGCTTCCTTCCCCTGTCCTACTATTCCCAGTTTCTGAAACAGTGGGGGGCCCAGAGTCCCCCCACTGTGGCAAGAACACATACCTGTGGCAAGAATCAGGTGGAGGTGGGCAAGCTTCCCCCGTACCAACAGCCCCATCACTCTCTACCTCCAAGGCAAGCAGAGGTGGAGCAGGAGACATCTTTGCCAAAATGACCTTTCTATTGCTCTGTCTGCAGGGCCTTGCTCTGTTAGCAGAACAAGAATATCCCCACTGCCAGCACCCATCCTGTCCTCAGCCTCATCACCCCATCCTCCCCCAGTTCCCACTGAGATCACGGTGTGGGGGAAGTCTTCCTGTGATCCACTCAGCTGTCTGGGGATGGATGTCACACAGAGTGAGTGAAGTACAGCTGCTACATGGAAGACTTGAACATGGAAAGTGCATCTGCCTTCAGGTGACAGGCAGGAGCCAAAGCTGGATCCAATCCCTGGCGGGTGCCCACCTCAGATCCCTGAAGAGGTGCCCAGCCAGGTGAGCAGCCCCATATCCCTGGGACAGAGCATCTCACCTACTCACCCCCATGACATGGGGCGAGAGGAACACTGTAGGTACAGAGAAACCTCTGTGGGCAGTGCTGCCTCACAAGCCCACAATCACCCGTGCCCGCCTGCCACTGTGCCTTCCCAGGTGACTTCACCCGGATCCAGACACAGAAGAGAAGTGGCACCCCGCAGGGCAGCAGACACAGGGTTGCCTCACCTAGAGGGCCTCTGGCACCTCCTGCACCTCCAGCCTCCCCCATCCACCACCTCCCCTCAACAGGAAGACTCTGCAGCTAGGGAGGCAGAGCCCATGAGGGCTGTGCCAGTGGAGGGCAGAGCAACTGGGAGCTGTCCCTGGGCTGGTCCTTCAGCTCCTTCTGCCCCGGTGCCCAGAGGGCTCCTCCTGTGCCCCTGGATGGGGCAACCCAAGCCTGCGGCAGGGAGGCATGCTGGTGTGTGTGCCTGAACCCCCGGGGCCCCAGGTTGAGGGTGGATGGGGTGAAGCTGACAGCTACCACCCCCACCCCAGGCGGGCAGGCACCTTGATTGACAGGGCCCAGAGAGACAAGTGATGCTGACCGAGCAAGGCCCATCCATCCCGCCCCCGCCCCCCGCCCCGCTCCAGGCACCTGGCTGGGGGGTGCCCGAGGGTCCGAAGGGCCCAATAGTGACTCCTGCTGGGAATTAGCCCCAGGATGGACAGAGTCCAGCCCACTCAGTGGCCGGCCACTTGTCCACCCCAGGGAGGAAGACAGGCCTGCACTGTCCCTCAGGCACCTGACACACCCCCAGCACTCGGTGACCTGGGACCCGCACTCTGCAACCTGATTCCAGGGGAGTTGGCTAAACTGCTACCCGCACGGGCTTTGAAGGCCACGCGCACTTGGGGCCTGCAAGCCTTGGCGGGAAACTGTCACGAGACCGGGGAGGCTGAAGACCGGTCCTTTGGGCGGTGGCGTCAGGGACCATTTGCGCAGGCGCTCAGGGGAGTTTGCCCGACGTCCCACTCTAAGGGGCGGAGCTTCCTGCGGGAAAGCTGTTGTCCCGCGCTAGGAAACCGGAAGTCCAAGTCGGAGCTCGGGAGCTGAAGAGCTCAGCAGCCCAGCAGCCCAGGGCTGAGAAGTCATGCAGGGTGAAGACCAAGGTGCAGGTGGTGGGGTTGCGGGCGGCGGAGCCGAGGGCAGTCCGGGTGACACCGGCAACTCAGATGGCTCTGGAGGCCACCAGGACCCCAGAATCCGAGGCACGAGGCAGACCCGGGCCTCACCCGCCAATGTTCCGCTGGTCCCGTGGGCACTCCGTGGTCCCGGCCTGGGCCGAGATGCCTCACTGGGGCGTGGTTGGCATGCCCGCTCTGCAGCTGAAAGTCCAAGACGACGACGGCTCCACCTGTATCCTGTTTGAGTAGTGGCAGGTTGCCAGGGGGGCGCACCTAAGCCAGGCAATGGGACGAGGAAAGGGGGCCAGCCTGGGGGCACAGAGTGAAGACAGGAGATGGGAGACCAAGGCGGCTGAGGGGATGTGCCAGAGGTGGGCAGTTGAGATGGGGGCAGGTAGACGGACTGAGGGACCAGGACGGAGGGGATTAGGGTGGATGGGATTGGTCTGAGGGGGAACGGGCAAAGTCGATATTGGATGGTGCCTTAACTGAATGTCCACCAGTACTCTCACAGTGCCGTTACCATCAGCGGTTCAGGCGGAGATGGCCCGCCAGTTCCTGGCCCCACGTGCCCAGCCCCACCTATGGGCAGTTTCCAGGGAGCTTGTAGTGTCTGCAAATTTGCTAATAATGTGAGTTCTAAAACGGGCCAATGTGGGAGGTGGAGTGGCAGGGGGCCGGGGTGGGTCTCAGGAGGGTCCTGCTAGTAGTGAGACACCCAAACTGTCAGGTGTAAGGAGGTCCTCGCGGTGGACTGGGCCTGTCCTCGCTTGAGGGGGGAGAGACAGCTGGGTACAGAGTTATATGCTTTAAATTGATTTTCATTTTCCCTCTTTTAGTGGACTTACCGCTGAAGACCCCAGCCAACTCCAAATTGCTGTGAACTCCTGTCTCTACCAGCTTTGTCTCTTCGTTCAGACCATGCCTAACAGTGTGCTCCCAGTGTTTTTAACACCTCCCACCTTTAACCCTGGTCGAGAAAAAAGGGGCTAAGTAACCTGGGGTCCCTCCCTAGGCACTGCATCTCTCGCTGGTGCATTGCTTCCTGCAGTAGTTGCCCCTTTATTGTGGGGGCCTAATTGTTTCCTTATACTGGCCCTTTGGCACTCTCGGCCCTCTTGCTTCCCTCTTAATGGAGGATGGGTTCTTATTTGTCTGGTACAGCAGAAAATAAAAATGAAACTGTTACTCTTGTTTGAGTTTATTTTCAGTTGACAGGCCCCCCCGCCCCCATTTCCCTGCCTTTGACCCTGGTGTGGAGGTGAGCTGTGGGATTCAGTCATTTCAGTCCGACGGAGACCAGTTAGGAAGTGGAAGAACACGACAATGAATTGTGTCATGCCATTTAGCATCAACGACTGTTAGTATTTTGGAACCTATTTTGTTTTTTACTTGCATTTATATACTAAATACACAACAAGAACAATGTATCGTATTTGCAAGTTCAGAATCAAATTTTTCCAAAACTATTTTCATTTCACATATGAGGTTTTCCTCTTTAAAAAAAAACAACCTAAAATACATGGCATTGAATGCATGAAAGAAGTACAATAATGTCATTGTTGAACATTTAACATTTCCATGTTTTGTGATTATAGATTTGATGAAATTCTTTTGTTGTTGTTGCTGCTGTTGTTGTTCAGTTGCAGTTGTCCCCATGTTCCCCCTCATTGCTCTCCTCTGCCCTGTCCAAACCCCACTCCCGAAGACAATCCCCGCCCCATTGTCCTTGTCCATGGGCCCTTTACATGTTCCTGGACTGGACCCTTCTTTCCCCCATTATCACCCTCCCCCCTCCCTTCTGGTCACTGTCAGTTTGTTCTTTATTTCCATGTCTCTGGTTCCTTTTTGCTCATTTGTTTTGACTAGGTTCCAAATATAGGTGACATGATACGGTATTTGTCTTTCACTGCCTGGCTTATTTCACTTAGCATAATGCTCTCCAGTTCCATGCATGCTGTGGCAAAGGGTAGGTGTTCCTTCTTTCTGCTGCGTAGTATTCCACTGTGTAAATGTACCAGTTTTTTTGATCCCCTCACTTACTGATGGGCACTTAGGTTGCTTCCAGCACTTGGCTATTGTAAATTGTGCTGCTGTGAACATCGGGGTGCATAGACTCTTTGAATTGGTGTTTCAAGATTCTTAGGGTGTAATCCCAGCAGTGGAGTAGCTGGGTTGAAAGGCAGTTCCATTTTTCGTTTTCTGAGGAAATTCCACGCTGCTTTCCACAGTGGCTGCACCAGTCTGCATTCTCACAACAGTGTTCTAGATTTCCCTTCCCTCCCCGCCACAACCTCTCCAGCACTTGCTGTTTGTGGATTTGTTTATGATGGCCATTCTGAGTGGTGTGAAGTGGTATCTCACTGTGGTTTTAATTTGCATCTGTCTGGTGGCTGGCGATGCTGAGCATCCTTTCATATGTGTCTGGGCCCTCTGTATGTCCTCCTTGGAGAAGTGTCTGTTCAGGTCCTTTGCCCATGTTTTAATTGGGTTGTTTGTCTTCCTGGTGTGGATTTGTGTGAGTTATTTATACGTTTTGGAGATCAGACCCTTGTCCAGGTATCATTGGCAAATATGTTTTCCCATATGGTTGGTTGCCTTCTCATTTTGCTGATGTTTCCTTTAACCATGCATAAGGTTTGTAATTTCACGTAGTTCCATTTGTTTATTCCTACCTTTATATCCCATGCCCTAGAGGATACCTCAGTGAAAATATTCCTGCATGGGGTATCTGAGATTCTCCTGCCTATGTTCTCCTCTAGGACTTTTATGGTGTCACAACTTATATTTACGTCTTTTATCTCTTTGGTGTATATTGTGATGTATGGTGAAATTGGTGATTGTAGTTTCATTTCTTTTGCATGTAGCTGTCCAGATCTCCCAAATACCATTTACTGGAGAGGCTCTTTTTACTTAATCTTTTGTTCCTGACACTTTGTCAAATATTAATTGATCATAGAGACTGGGGTTTGTTTCTGGGCTGTCTAATGTGTCTGTTCTTATGCCACTTCTGGATGGGTTCATTTTTTAATATTTTATCGATTATGCCATTAAAGTTGTCCCATTTTTTCTCCCCTTTGTTTCCCCCAGAGTGTTTTGATTACAGTTCCTTAAAATATAGTTTGATACCAGGTATTTGTGTTCCCTCCTACTTTGTCCTTCTTTCTCAAAATTGCTGGTGCTATATGGGGTTGTTTATTGTTCCATATACATTTTTTGAGTTATGTGTTCTGTATCTGTGAAATAGGTCATGGCATTTTAATAGGGACTGTGTTGAATATATCAATTGTTTTGGGTACTATGGACATTTTAATGATGTTAATTCTTCCAATCCATAAACACGGTATGTGCTTCCATTAATTTGTGTCTCCCTTAATTTCTCTCTTCAGTGTCCTGTAGTTTTCTGAGTACAGGTCTTTTACCTCCTTGGTTAACTTTTTCCCTAGGTACCTAAGTTTATACCAGAGGGGAGAGAAGAGGGAATTTCAGGGGAGATTGGGAAGGGTTTACAGGAACAAATTTAAAGGACACATGGACAAAGACCAGGGAGAGGGTGGTAATGGGAGGGAAGTGGGGACGGATGGGTGGGCGGGCTGGAATGGGAGTAAAAGGCAGAAAACTGTACTTGAACAATGGTTAATTTTAAAAATGGACAAAGAAAAAAACAAATGAGATATATTCCCTCTAATTTCTCTCTCTGATATTTTGTTGTTGGCATACAAAAATGTGTTCGATTTCTGAATATTTACTTTGTATTTCACCGTTTTCCCAAATTCACTTATTAGGTTGTGTAGTTTTTTTGGTGGGGTCTATAGAGTTTTCTGATGTGGACGCCAGCCCGCAGTGTCCACGGCGTTATGATGAGATACGAGACAAATCCACATGGACTACTGAGTCCTGTGGAGGAAAAGGGATGGCACAGACACCGTCTCAAGGGGAGAGAGTGCCAACCCTTGCCTTAACAGGCTTTTATTGGCTTTCTAATAGCATACATCAAAGAAGGTTTTCATTCATTATGCTTAGGTTTGCTTTAAGTAATTACTTTTGACAGATAGCAGCGGAAGGGATGTTACTGATTACTTCTGACAGATTAACAAGGAAAAAATATTGCAAATGCAAGGGAATGATAAGAGTAATATGTCTGGTTACACTTCAGTCCTTGGGAGAATTAGCACAGACTTCAGGGAGTTACTTTATAAAGATAGGCAGCAAGTGTTTGCTGCCTGAACTCAGGGTGAGAGAGTGTTAGCAAGAGCAAGCCACAAAGCAGCCTAGGTATAATGCAGGCCTGATTTCCCACGGGAGAGCCGATCCGTGGGTGTGGCTCCTGTGTGCCACAACACACCTATTGGGCTTTTCAATAGGGCCGAGCTACAATTGCCATTGCCAGGCAGATCGGTTCCCTATAGTTTTCTATGTATGTCACCATGTCATCTGCAAACACTGACAGTGTTATTTGCTCCTTTCCAATTTGGATGCCTTTTATTTCTTTTTCTTGCCCAATCGGTATGGCTAGAACTTTCAATGCTATGTTGAATAGAAGTGGTGAAAGCAGACACCCTTCTCTTGTTCTTTATCTTAGGGGGAAAGCTTTTAGTTTTTGCCTGTCGAGTATGACCTTTGCAGTAGGTTTGTTGTACATGGCCTTCATTATGTTGAGGTATGCTCTCTTTACTCCCACTTTGCTGCATGTTTTTACTATGAATGGGTGCTGTACCTTATCAAATACTTTTTCAGCGTCTATTGATATGACCATGTACTTTTTGCTTTTTCTTTTATGTGATGTATTACGTTTATTGATTTGAGAATATTGTGCGATCCTTGCGTACCTGGAATCAGTCCCGCTTGACCATGGTGTATGATGTCTTTAATGTGTTGCTGGATCTGATTTGCCAATATTTTGTTGAGGATTTCCATTTCTATGTTCATCAGTGATACTGGCCTGTGGCGTTCTTTCTTTGTTGCGTCTTTATCTCATTTTGGGTGTAGGATGGTGCTGGCCTCATTAAAAGAGCTTGGCAGTCTTCCCTCCTGTTAGATTTCTTGGAATAATTTGAGCAGGACAGGGGTCAGCTCTTCCCTACATGTTTTGTCAAATGCACCTGTGAAGCTGCCTGGTCCATGGCTTTTGTGTGCCAGGAGTTTTCTCATTACTGCTTCAATTTCCCTAGCTGTGATCAGTCTCTTCAGGCGTTCTACTTCTTCTTGATTCAGCTTTGGAATATTCGATCTTTCTAGAAACTTGTCCATTTCACCCAGGTGTTCAAATTTCTCGGTCTGTAGTTGTTTGTAGTAATGTCTTACAATCCTGTGTATTTCTGTGGTATCAGTTGTAATTCGTCGTCTTTCGTTTCTGATTTTCTTTACTTGGGTCCTCTCTTTTTCTCTTGATGAGTCTGGTTAAAGACTTGTCAATTTCTTTTATTATACGGGAATTTTAGCTTTGATTTTTGAACATCGTATGGTACAAGAAATTTTCTGTAACATATAATTACAACACACAAGAACAGGTACAAAGTATTCCAGGTACTACCCATGTATCGTGTGCATCCTCATTTTTCCCACAAAAATTTGGGCAAAAAGTTTGCGTTATACACGGCAAAACACGGTACATTTTCTTTTCTTTTATAAATTATATTTTGTTGATTATGCTATTACAGTTGGCCTGATTTTTCTCCCTTTGCCCCCTACACCCAGCGTACCCTGCTCTCTTAGGCAATCCCCCGCCACAGTTCATGTCCATGGGTCATGCCTATAATTCTTTGGCTACTCCATCTCCTATACTGTACTTTACATCCCCATAGCTATTCTCTAACTACCTATTTGTAACTCTTAATCACCTCACCTCTTCACCCATTCTCCCTCTCCCCCCTCCCATCTGGCAGCCCTCTGGTAAGTAACTTCTTTTCTCCGTCTTTTAAGACTCTGTCTTTATCTTTAACTTGTGGCCTTTTAATAATGATGTGTCTTGCAGTGGGCCTCTTTGCATCCATCATAGTTGGGACTCGGCGCTTCCTGGACTTGCATGACTAGTTCCTTCAGGAAATTAGGTAACTTTTCTTTCCCTATTTTTTCAGATAGATTTCCAATTTCTATTTTTTTAACGTCCAGTTACAGGTGTCCCCATTTTTCCCTCATTACTCTCCCATGGGCTGTCCACCTCCACCTCCTACTTTCAATCCTACCCCCCATTGTCTTTGGCCATGGGTCCTTTGTACACGTTCCTTCACTTCCCCCCTCCCCACTGGTCACTGTCAGTTTGTTCTTTCTTTCCATGTCTCTGGTTCTATTGTGCTCCCTTGTTTGTGCTGTTGATTAGGTTCCACTTATATGTGAGATCATATGGTATTTGTCTTTCATCACCTGGATGCAAAGTAAATATTCACATTTCCAATTTCTTGCTCTTTGTCTTCTCCTTCTGGCACCCCTATGAGGCCAATGTTGGGCCTCTTAAAGTTGTGCCAGGTACTGTTTGTACTATTGTAATATTTCTGCATTCTCCTTTCCTCTGGATGATTTTTGCTTCCTTCTGTTCCAAATCATTGATTTGATGGTCGGCTTATCCATTCTACCATTGTTGCTTCTGTAAATTGTTCCTTATTTCAACTGGTGTTTTCTTCCTTTTTGACTGGGGCTTCTTTATACTGCTGAGGTCCTCACTAAGCTCCTTGGGCATCCTTATAAACGGTGTTTTGAATTCTGCATCTGAAACATTGCTTGTCTCCATTTCCTTTAGCTCTCTTTCTGGAGTGTTGATCTGTAGTTTTGATCATGGCTCATTCATCTGAGCCATGTTTCTTTGTCTGCTCATTTTGGCAGCCTCCCTGTGTTTGTTTGTATGTATTAGGTAGAGCTGCTTTGACTCTGTGTCTTGGTAGTGTGGGCTAATGCTGTAGGAGTACTATAGGGAACAGTGGCACAGCCTCCCCTATCGCCCAAGCTGGGTAATTGAGGTACACCATTTGTATGGGCTGAGTACAGCCTCCTCTTGTAGTTGAGCTTTGGCTGCTGTTGGCAGATCAATGGGAGAGATTTACCCAGGCACAGTCAGCTGGAACAACTGTCTGTGCCCACTGACCACCAACCTCTGCCCTCCATGGAGAATCAGCTGTGCAGGGGCAGGGTGGTGGTGCCCCGATGTTGTCTATAGGTGTCTACTGGGCGAGTTGGCCCCGGGGATTCCCAGGTGGTGCAGGCCAAGGTCAGCCCCCACCTGTGTTTTGCCCGGGGCACCCTGCCTGAGCTATAAAGCAATCTTAGATGGCTGCTACTTGTGCTGGGCTTGGAGATTTTCAGGTGAACCTGAGCTGTGACTCTAATGTAATCTGGCTTCCCCTAAGGCTCACTGAAGCCAGCTGTTGCTTGTTTGATAGGATTTGGGATCCACGAGCATCCATTCTTATGGAAAAGCAGCTTGGGTGGGCCATAATTTGGGTGGGGTAGAGCCTCTGTGGATCTTCAGAGGTGGGCCACTCAGTGTTAGCCATGTTGTTGGACTGTGAGGTAAGCACCAGCCTAACCAGCTCTGTGTGGGGGGGGGAGGGCTCAGCAGATTGACAGTGGCCTGTGCTCACCCCGATGCTAGGCACTTTGTCTCCCTGTATACCGCTGTTGCCCTTCAAGCTGCCACCCCGGTGCTAGAGCTCAGAGGGGATGAGTCTGAGTAGGTGAGTCCATGTGTGGGTTCCCCAAGAGGAACGGCTTAGGGCCCCAGCAGCCACCTCCACTGACTCGGTCCCCACTGGTTTTCACAGCCAGGAGTTGTGCTGACTGACTTGCCTTCCTGGCACTGGGATCTTGGGCTGGGGAGCCTGGTGTGGATCTGGGACTCCTGGCTCCCGAGATATCCCTCCCGAATTTTTATCCATGTGGGCGAGGGGTCAGCTTGTTCCATGTCCGCACCCCGCCTACCAGTCTGGATGGTTGGGGTTTCCTCAATTCCGTAGCTGTCAGACTTCCACTCAACTCAATTTCCGACATTCCTGAGTGATGGTCGTTCTGTGTTGTAGTTGTGATTTTCATGTGGTTGTGCAAAGCGGTGAGCCGTGTGTGGCTGTGTCACCATCTTCACCAGAAGACCCAAGGCTTGTCGGTTTTGTTTCTCTGTCAAAGAACCAGCTCCTGGATTTGTTGATCCTTTGAATTATTCTCTTAGTCTCTATGTCATTTACTTCTGCTCTGATCTTGACTATTTCCTTCCTTCTACTTGCTCTGGGCTTTGTTTGCTGTTGTTCCTCCAGATCTTGTAGTTGTAGGGTTGGGCTGTTTATTTGAAAAATTTTTTACCTCTTTTAGGTAGGCCTGTATGGCTATGAACGTCCCTCTCAGGACTGCCTTTGCTGTGTCCCAGAGGATTTTGGCTGTTGTGTGTTTATTTTCATTTGTTTCCAGAAATGCTTTGATTTCTCCCCTGATCTCGTTGTTAACCCACTCATTATTTAATAACATGTCATTCAGTTTCCATGAATTTGACTGCTTTTAACTTTTTTCCTTGAGCTCGGTTTCCAGTGAGAAGCCATTGGGATCTGAGAAAATGCTTGATATGATTTCAGTTTTCTTGAATTTGTCCAGGCTTGTTCTGTGTCCTCTCATGTGGTCTACGTCTGAGAATATTCCATGTGCATTTGAACAGAATGTATATTTTGCTTCTTTGGGGTGAAAGGTTCTGTGTGCATCAGTTAAGTCCGTCTGATCTAGGGTGCTGGTCAGTGACACACTCCCCTTGTTGATTCTTGGTTTGGAAGATCTGTCCATGGTTGACAGTGGGATGTTAAAATCCCCTACTATAACCCTGCTGTTATCTATTCTTTCCTGAAGTCCTCCGAGACTTTCCTTATGTACTTGGGTGCTCCTATGTTGGGTGCATATATGTTTCTGATGTTTACGTCTTCCTTTTTAAATTTGTATTTTAAAGGATTTTATTTATGTACTGTTAGAAAGAGAGGAAAGGAGAGGGAGAGAAACGTGGATGTGCGAGAGCTGCATCAATCAGTTGCCTCTCGCACACCCCCAACTGGGGGCCTGGCCCGCAGCCCAGGCATGTGCCCTGACTGGGAATCGAACCCACGACCTTTCGGGTTGCATGCCCGCAGTCGATCCACCGAGCCACACCAGCTGGGATGCTTGTGTGGCCTTGATGAGTTCTTCCCTTCAGTATTATGAAGTGACCTTCTCTGTCTCTTTTTATGGTCTTTGTCTGGGAATCTGCTTTGTCTGATATAAGTATTACTATGCTGGATTTTTTTCCTGTCCATGTGGGAATATTTTTTTTCTGACCCTTCACTCTCAGTCTGTGTAGGTTTTGGTTCTGAGGTGGGTCTCTTGTAGGCAGCATATATGTGGGTCCTCCCAT